>NC_089822.1:252895994-253208508 GCF_035046505.1 Tiliqua scincoides
GGCACAGTGGTTGAAAATGACTGCTCTATCTCATGTTTCTTATTAGGCATTAAATATAAGACATACACAATGATATCTTATTGGATGCCCAATATGCATTATAAAAGTGTCACTAGAGTTTTTGTCACCTAGTTCAAGAGTTCACTGCATCATCCCCATGATGGACCTCCTCCCATACCAGACCATATAGAACAAATTATAATATATACACAGCCTAAATGTAGGATTGGAGTACATTAGGATTGGAGTACACCTCCCCCCCCCCACTTTACTTGCTTACTTACTTAGGGCCCAATCCTATCCAATTTTCCAGTGCTGGTGCAGCCATGCCAGTGGGGCTTGCAGTGGGTCTACTTGGATCTGCGCCACCTCAGGAAGTGGCGCAGAGCTGAGTAGAATGGAGCAGCCTGGAGCTGCTCTGCACTGCCCGGGGATCAGGGCTAGAATCTGGCATAACTGGGAATGCCCACTGCCCACCCTTTCCCTGCCTCTAAATGCCTCCCTCCCGCCTCCTCCTCATCCTCCCCACGTCCCCACCCCAGACCCCTGCATCAGCCAAGCTCCACTGATGCATAAGTACCCACTCCTGCTGCTGCAGAGGCTGAATCTGACCTCTGTGGGACATCACACCACCAAGCACTGGCACAGCTTACTCGCACGGAGGCACAAATATGCTTTATAGCACAGAGCAAGGAATTTAGGATTGCACCCTCATTCTGTTAGGGTACAATTCTGCAGCCAGTCTGTTAAGTTCTATGGAAATGAAACATACACAGTGAGACTGCAGCCTTAAATACTGTGCACCTGTACTTGAGCCTCTCTATCCCCCAAGCAACAGGACTTAGAATACAAGCCTCAGTCGCCCAAAATACCTCCATACCTTTGTGTTTCTTTTCCATTACTGTTTTAATTCCATTTCAGCTGACCCTCATGTTTCTTTTTGCTCAATGTTTCTGCTTGAATGTTTGAGCTACGGCATGTCCCTACATACCCCGATGAATCATATGCATTCATCTTTTTAGCACAGTCAGAGACATAGTCCTCAACAGACAAACACAAAATTGTGTGGTTTTTACTGCTCAATCCACCTGGCAATTTTCTTTTTTGTTATTTTGGAAGGCGGCGGGGGTTAGGGAAAAAAATGTGGGCTGAATTGTCAGTTGGGTGTTACAGTTACCTGTTCCTGGATTAAATTCAAGAAGTTTGTTATGACTTTTAAAGTCATAAACAGACCCAGGTATCTTAAGGAGTACCTTCTTCCTCATGAAACTACATACACTATGAGTGAAGTTCAGGTAGAGTAACACCATTTCAGATTACCATCTGTGTACCACCCAAAAAATTATTATTTATTGATCAAGTGCCTGACATTTTTCAGGTATTTTCCTCCACAGGCCCTGCTCTCAGGCTGACAAACTAGCAGACACAATATAACAGGGATGGAGACAGAAGAGAAAAACAAGCCAATTTTTGAAGTTACATAATTGTTGTAAGAATGACCAGGTGAAATGGCCACAGAGGACCCAGTATTGGGAGAGGAAGCGGCAAACCACAGTCATTCCAGACAAGATGATGGAACCACCTTAAGTTGAACCAATAGCAACAAATAGGGTTTCTGAAAACCAGCTCTGATTCTTTCCATGGCACATTCATTTCATGATGAATGGAGCCAAGTACGAATGGGGGCCCTTTCATATCTGGTGGTGTTTATTCTGAAAATGAAAGCACATGACTAGAATGGAACTTGGGGATGCTTAACACTGCAAGTGTCATGCAAAGGCAGGGGGGGAGCCACTGGGAGTGTCATGCAAAGGCGGGGGGGGGGTGAACCACTAGGAGTGACCTCCCTCCTCCCTGAAAGAGAAGCAACTCAAGATGCCCTCATTATTTTCCCCTTTCAGAGATATCGTCACATGCATTTGTCTTCTGCTCTCCCCTTCTCCCACAGGGATGTGGAGTCATCATTATCAGGGGCTTATTCATTCATTATTCACCCCTGGGGGTTGTGAAACTCTGCCAGCCCATCTGGTATGCATGGCGCGGTGTCAGGGAGAGGAACAGCTACTAAATAATGTAACGATTGCTCAGGTGCCCCTGTGCCCAATCAATATGTAGAAAATACGTCTCTGTCAAAAGGGAGCTTCTCATCCAGACGCATGCCTTCCTCCCAGGCTCCACTGTATCTGCACAGAATCCAAGAATCATGGCTTCTCCACATCCTCACTCAGGGAACACAAGGAGTCAGAGCTGCCAGGTGGCCCATTAGATTTAATAAACCCAAATCCTGACTTTTTACGAGTTGTACAGCAAAGGGAATTTTCCC
This sequence comes from Tiliqua scincoides, assembly GCF_035046505.1. Lineage (NCBI taxonomy): Eukaryota > Metazoa > Chordata > Lepidosauria > Squamata > Scincidae > Tiliqua > Tiliqua scincoides. The sequence goes on from NC_089822.1 coordinate 252,898,318, forward strand.
TGATGTCTCTTTTCTCAGCACTCTGTCGTATTGGTGGAGGAAAAACTGTCCCTCATGGAATTCTCTCTTCTATGCAACTTCATGCAATGTTGTCATAAACTGTTATTTACATTTGTATACCACCCTTCCTCCAAGGAGCTCAGGGCAGGGTGCATGGTTCCTTCCCTCCTTTTGTCCTCACAACAGCCCTGCGAGGTAGGTGAGGCTGAGGTAGAGCGACTGGCCCAAGGTCACCCAGGAAGCTTCGTGGCCAGGCTGGGATTTGAATCTTCCAAGTCTAATTCCAACACAAGAATCACTTCAACTTCTACAACCACTACAACATCTGAAGCCACCTTATACCAAAGAAGACCACCTGTACCTCTAGCCCAGTATTGTTCACTCCAATTGGTAGTAGCTTCCTGGAGCTACAGGTGAAGGACTTTCACTGACCTTGCTATCTGATCTCTTCTTTTTTGAAACTAGAGGTGCCAGGGATTGAATCTGAAATTATGGTTGGCCAAAGACCTCCTGGCACCAGTGTGTCAAATGCTGCCCCCCCCTTTTCCTGGTAATGTACCAGCCTCAGATCCTTCCACTAGAGCAGTGATTTGCAACCTTTTCCGTCTCATGGCACACTGACAAGGTGCTAAAATTGTCAAGGCACACCATCAGTTTTTTGACCATTGACAAGGCACACCATGCTGTTGGTGGGGGCTCACATCCCCATTGGCCCTACTAATAAATGACCCTCCCCCAAACCCCCACGGCACACCTGCAGATCATTCATGGCACACCAGTGTGCCACGGCACAGTGGTTGAAAATGGCTGCACTAGAGAGTTTCTAGCCTGATGCTGCCTTTTCTTCCTCTTCTGCTCTATCCCCCTCTTTTCCAATCCAGGAAGTGGAAAGACAAGAGGGGTAGCAGTGGGTGAATGGATGAAGGTGGGTGCTCCACCAATGTGCTGCCTGAGACAACTGCCTCAGTTGACTTCATGGATGGGCCAGCCCTGCCTGGGACTTTCTGCTTGCAACGCAGTGGCTCTACTAATGAGAAACGAGGAATAAGAGTTACTTAACAGACCGACAAACCTTGTCAGTTTCACCAGAGAGAACTGGCAAGCAGATACCCATGGTCATGAAATAAGTGTAGGGAATATGATAAAGGAGAAACTCCAGAGAGAAAATTGTCTCCAAAGAAAAGCTTCTATATAGGAAGGGAAGGTTAAAATATGAGAAAGACATTCTAAATGTTTTCAGCTCTATGAAAAATATGGCAGGTGGAAGCATGCATCTGTTGACAGGCAATTCCCCCATAACCAGGGAATCAAGGAAAATGAATCCACTTCTTTATATGCCCATCAATCACTTAAGAAAGAGAGTTCACAAAAAGCTCCTGTTGAAATAAATAGGTTAGTCTATCTCATAATAGATCTAGCTTACAAGAGAATACTTACAAGAGAATGCAGCTCAAACACAATCAGGAGCAATACTTACTATCTGGAATAGGATGAGAGAGATAGAAAGCAAGCAATGCACTTGCATTGTGGTTCTATATGGGTCCAAATTTACACCTGTGTATTAGAGGCATGCATGTCAAGATGCATCCACCCACCTATTGAACCTCTAAATCAGTGATTTTCAACCTTTTTTGACTCACAGCACACTGATAAGGTACTAAAATTGTCAAGGCACACTACCCGTTTTTTACAAGGCACACCATGCTGTTGGTGAGGGCATGGCCTTCCATCCCCTGCATCCTCCAATGCCCCTACTAATAAATGACCCTCCCCCAAATTCCTGTGACACATGAGAACATAAGAACAGCCCCACTGGATCAGGCATAGGCCCATCTAGTCCAGCTTCCTGTATCTCACAGCGGCCAACCAAATGCCCCACGGAGCACACCAGATAACAAGAGACCTCATCCTGGTGCCCTCCCTTGCATCTGGCCTTCTGACATAGCCCATATCTAAAATCAGGAGGTTGCGCATACACATCATGGCTTGTAACCCGTGATGGATTTTTCCTCCAGAAACTTGTCCAATCTCCTTTTAAAGGCATCCAGGCCAGATGCCATCACCACATCCTGTGGCAAGGAGTTCCAGAGACAAACCACACGCCGAGTAAATAAATATTTTCTTTTGTCTGTTCTAACTCTCCCAACACTCAATTTTAGCGGATGTGCCCTGGTTCTGGACACACCTGTGGACCATTTGTGGCGCACCAGCGTGCCTCGGCACAGTGGTTGAAAATGGCTGCTCTAAATAGATGGGAGAAGGAGCTGAATTCTGAAGAACTCCAGTGTATGTGTTTGCACAACAAATGGAAACAGCACCCCCTTTTATGGAGGAGGGCCTGTAGATAAGTAGTAGAGCACATGCTTTGATCCCAGGTTTAGTTCCTTTCATTTCCAGATAGGGGTTTTTCCCCATCTTATCTGTAACCCTGTATGAACAATGCTAGACAATTCACTGTAGTCATAGGCATCAGGACAATACGAGACAATACACTACTGTATATAGTACTGACCTTGATGAACTAAAGGAAAAACAGTCAGTGATTTACCAGGAGCAGGGATTAGAAAAAAGGATACATCCACTGTTAATAGGGACAGGGGCAGCGCAATCCTAACTTGTGCCGGAACAGGCTGGCCAATGGGCCTGTGCTGTATCCAACGCATGTTTCGGGCTGGCTCAGGCTCAGCCCGAGGCAAGGGGGAAAATTCCCCTTACCTTGGGTAGAGCTACAGCGGCTGCAGTGGGTCTACTTGGATCTGCCCTACCTGAAGAAGTGGTCAGATCTGAGCAGAACAGAGCAGCCCAGAACCTCTTTGTTTCTGACCCTGCCTCCCACTCCACCTACCCACCCATGGGCCCACCCACCATCCCCCCACCCCAAAATGCCTCCTCCCCACCCTCCTCACGCCCCCCCCAGACCGAGTACTGGCCAAACTTGGCTGGTGCGGACTTACTGTTCTTCACCACCACAGAGGCTGGCTCTGCGGGCTGGTGCACCTTCATGCACTAGTGTAGCTTTCACCAAAAGAGGCACAAACATGCTTTATGGAACATTTGCGACCCTCCTAGGCCAGCACAAGGGACTTGCACCAAGCGTGAGTGCAGTTAGGATTGCAGCCTTAGAGTTTTAGGCTGTTGTCCTGGGGCCAGTTTGAATGACACTTTCTTGTCTGAACTTGGTGACGTAGCTGGAGGGGGGTGGAGCACTCAGGCTGGCAGTGAAGTGGGCAAGCGGCCCCTCCCTTTGGAGCCATTCCTGGCGGGGGAAGCAAAACGGAGCCACCCCCCTCCAGCTACGCCACTGACTGAACTGCCTCCATGTTGTAAGAGACATAAATGTAGGTTTTCCAGTGCATGCAAAAGGGCAGTTTGGATGAACTGCCCACTACATGATTACAAGAAAAGCTCTGAATGCCACTGGGCGTGAGAGAAGGGGTCAGAAGGACCATGGGTGTTTTGTGAGCATTTAACACGTGGAGTAATAAGGCATAGTCAGTTCAGGCAATAAAGTATCATCTGAACTATCCCCTAGTTCATTGTGCGCCACTCACTTCCAGGAGAAGCCTGGTGCCCTGGTGGACCCTGAAAAGATAGGGACTGACATGTACTTTGGAAAGGAGGGGGAGAGAAGAGTGTCTGCAAATTATGACTGTGAAATATTTGACTCCCAGATGTGAAATTTTGCAGCATTCCTCTCTTCTCCACAACATAGTCACAGATCAACTAGCACTGCTGCGTAAATAGGTTGTTGTCAGAGACTCCCAGAAAGGGTGATGGGGTACGTCTGACTTGGATGCATTGCACCCTTGTTGAATGACAGGCACACGAGATATTGTTTTGTCCATCTCTGGGAGCAAATATGGAATTTTGCTGGTAAGAATGAGGGGAGGGTTAGCCATGGTTTATCTGTAAAAAAGAAAAATGACACAGTTGAAGCTTCCCTAGAAGTGACCCATGGAAGCCCTCCACATAATCTCAAGATCACAGTTGAGCAGGGTTGCCAGATCCTCGCCCAGAGGCAGAAACTGCGGCATATCCCATCCCTTCCCTCGGTAGTTCCTTCATTCATCTATCTCCTCAGCTGCCTGGTGAGAAAATGAGAGTCCGCAGAGCCCAGCAGGTAAAGAATGGCTGAAGGAAAGAGCAAGAAAGCGAAAGGACAGAAGGGAAGTAGCTCCTGCTCACTCAGGTCAGTGGTGTCACAAGAGAGGTGCAGGGGATGCGGACTGCATTGGGTGACACCATTGGGAGGGGTGGCACCATACATCTAAGAACATAAGAAGAGCCCTGCTGGATCAGGCCAAAGGCCCATCTAGTCCAGCTTCCTGTATCTCACAGTGGCCCATCAAATGCTTCAGGGAGTACACAAGACAACAAGACACAGCCTGCGTCCTGGTGACCTCCCCTGCACCTGGCAATCTGAGTTAGCCTACCTCTAAAACCAGGATGCAATAAAACACTTCCAATAGCCTTCTGTGTGCATGCAACCAGGGACAACAGCCATGCCCTCCCCCTCCCATCCTTCACTTATGTGCCTTTTTCCATTTTACCTTAGTCTGTTTTTTTTACTCCTGTGGAACTCCTTGCCTCAGGATGTGGTGATGGCATCGGGCCTAGATGCATTTAAAAGGGGATTGGATAAATTGCAGGAGGAAAAATCCTTCACGGGTTACAAGCCATGATGTGTATGTGCAACCTCCTGATTTTAGAAACGGGCTATGTCAGAATGCCAGGTGCAAGGGAGGGCACCAGGATGCAGGTCTCTGGTTGTCTTGTGTTCTCCCTGAGGCATTTGGTGGGCCGCTGTGAGATACAGGAAGCTGGACTAGATGGGCCTTTGGCCTGATCCAACGGGGCTGTTGTTATGCTATCTGACACCATGAGTTACCACACTGGGGTGACCCCAACCCTAGTGATGCCACCAGAAGTAATGCTTTGTGTGTCTTTTGGGCTTGCTTTTTTATTTTCTCTAAGCAAAATAGCAGGTGTGGGCACGTGAGGTGCCGAACAGGAACAGAACTGTGGTGTGCCGGCAAGAAGGAACAAAACCACCTCACGGAAATGGTGGATTTCAGCAAACCTCAGGTTCAACCACACCTCTTGGCATCCCATGGAAATGCTGGAGGCAAAACTCAGACAGCTTTTTGTTTGACACTATTTTCCTTGAAGCAGAAACAGGTACAAACAGATTTCTTAACCGAGAATGCTGCTTTCCCACAATTCTGCCACATTTGCAGGCGAGGAAAAGACTGGAGTCCAGGCAAGTTCATTATCGTCTTCTTTGTTACCAGAGTTCTTCTTAAACCCTTCAGTGCTGTGGCAGCCCTCTGTGACTGTTCCATTCGCTTTTGCCTAATGAGCACACAAAAGATTAGTTCAGGCTTGCCTGTGGAGTTCTGGGCTGTCAATCCTCAGTGCCTGTTTCTAGGGAAAGAGAGGTCTCTGCTTCCCTATTAGCAACGCAAGGAACCTGCCCCCAATTTTCCAATCTACCCCAACCCCAGCCCTCACTATTCCTGCAGAGAAACAAGAAATCCTGGCTCTCAGAACTCCTGATCTACCCACTTGACACTTGTCACCCCAGAAGAACTTTTGACTCCAGTCCCTCCTTCCTACCCAGTGGAGCCCCAACTTCCCATTCCAGTCTTCGCAGTTCCCTTTCCCTATTTCCAGACCCTGATTCTCCTTTCCTGAGGAAGCCAGAAATCCTTGCTGCCAGTTTCCTAGGCCACCTACCAGGAATGGACTGCAGGGCGTTGGGGTGGGGGAGAAAGAGATGGATGAGACATGATCTAATGTGTCTTTTCCAGCAATGACCTTCGCATCTTCAAATGCAAACAAGAAACCAGAGAGAGCTAATAATACACAGCGAGGCCTGCCTGGAGTAAACAGTCCCCTGCCCTGGCTGGGGAAGCAAGGAGCTCGGGTGACACCCGCCTGGAGCCAGCACAGAGAGCCAAGAATGTGCCGAGCATGGATATACTGTTACTGGGCTGCTGTCATATCTGCATCACCAGTGTCCCTCCATCCTGACCCTCTGCCACTGAGTAGTGGCCAATTTGCTCAGTGAGAGGGGTTGGGGACAGGAGTCTGCCTCCAGATCACATTGTTTGACTTAGTCCTGCTCTAATTAAAAAAAAAAAAGACTTTAGACTAGGTTAGACACATCAATGGAAGAGAGACCTATCAACCTCTATTAGTCATGGTGGCTAAATGAGCCTCCAGCTTCAGAGGCAGTGTGCCACACTTCTGACCTCCCCAGTGACATCTGGTTGGCACTGTGGGAATGGACATTCAATCAGATCCAGCAGGGCTATTCTGGTATTCCTCTACTTCCCTTAGGGTTGCTAACTAACCAGGAAAAAAAAAAAAGCATGGCTGATATTTTGACACCTGGGCCAGTTTCCAGAATTTGTGAAAAAGGCCTAGTTGCCAGAATGCTTTTGAAAAGCAAGGGAGTATTATTTTCACCTTGTGAGCCTGCTTCAAATGTGCGCTAATGAGTCGGGTTGCTGAGCTCAGCCCCAGTGCCTTCTTTCCCACTGCACAGTATTCTGTTGAGCTGAAGAAAGTGGCGGGGGTAACTGCGTGCAATGTGGCACAGTGTGGCAGGGGTTGCTCACATAAATGCATCACAATATATCTCAGACCCTGGCTGCTCTTTGTTCATGCCGCAGAATTTCTGAAATCAAATGTCTGTAACCCTAAATCCCATTAATGTGAAAATGGACAGAGGGGAGCGAATATTCTGCATGTACTTACTTAGAGGCCCACGTACCAGGGCTCAGCCACAGCAGTGAAAGCAGGCTCCTGGGCCGAGGCTTGGTGGAAACAAAGCGCAACAGTCTGGATCAAATAGTTAGCTGTATCTCATAAATATCTGTTTATGTGCAAATAACGAAAGGTATTTTGGATGAAGTTGACGCAGTGCAGTGGCTAAGGTTACAAACCTAGGATGCATACAAGGAAGTAAGCTCTGATGAACTCAAAAGTACAGTATTTGTTTTGAGTATATAAAACAAGTAACTGTATAGGCCAGTGTTTCTCAAACTGTGGGTCGGGACCCACTAGGTGGGTCACAAGTCAATTTCAGGTGGGTCCCCATTCCTTTCAATATTTTATTTTTAATATATTAGACTTGATGCTACCATGGTATGTGACTGCATTTGGGGAAAGATACAGAACTGTACTTTTAACCAGCTACAATGTATATTAACAATGACAGTAAATGGGAATTACTCCTGGGTAAGTGTGGGTTGGATTGCAGCCTAGGATTGTTAAAAATTTTCCTGCTTGATGATGTCATTTCCGATCATGACATCACTTCCAGTGGGTCCTGACAAATTCTCATTCTAAAAAGTGGGTCCCAGTGCTAAATGTGCGAGAACCACTGGTATAGGCTGTAACTGACTGTAAGAGTCAAATGAGACATTATAAGCAGCTTACATTGTATGCGCAACCTCCTGATTGTATGCGCAACCTCCTGATTTTAGAAATGGGTTATGTCAGAATGCCAGATGCAAGGGAGGGCACCAGGATGAGGTCTCTTGTTATCTGGTGTGCTCCCTGGGGCATTTGGTGGGCCGCTGTGAGATACAGGAAGCTGGACTAGGTGGGCCTATGGCCTGATCCAGTGGGGCTGTTCTTATGTTCTTATGTACCATCTATGCTTGACTTTTTCCTTCAATGTATGCACACAAGCACCTGCTATTTATTTTGGGGAGAAAAGCTGTGGTTGGCACCAATGAGAGCTTTCTTTCCAGGGTCAACAGCAGTCATTGGGGGCCTGATCTGGATCAGAATGTGCTGTTTGACCCTAAATTGTTAAATACAATGTGTATTTGATGTTTCTGTGCTACATGTGTTAAGTATTCTACAACTCTACCGTTGCTGGAACTAGCTAGCGTGTAGACCAGGGTTTCTCAAACTGTGGGTCATGACCCACTTCATGGGTCGCAACCTGAGGTCAGGTGGGTCGCGGAAAGATGAAGGCTGCCATCTTGGAAACTGGCAAATTAGGCAGCCGGTGCCATCTTGCCTAAGCTTTCTGCGTATGTGCGATGCCATCTTGGAGGCTGGCAAACAGGGCAGGCAGCCATCTTTGAAGCTAGAACTGCCTTTGCCTCAGCTTGCCTGTGTGTACTCAGAGCTCCTCCCAGGAGGAAAGGAGCCGCTTGCACAGGAGCGAGTGTGGCTGCTGAGTGTCTCGGGGAGTGTTGCTGGATTATCCTGAGGTGGGCTGCAGCTTCTCCCTGCAAGTGGGGGGCATGTTTTGCTTTCTCTTTCACCACCTCCTTCCAGCCTAAGCCCTGCCTTTCCCACCCCCTCCAGGCACTTAAACCTCAGCAGATTCCTGAAATGGGGGAGGTTTAAATATGTGTCAAGGTTTAAATAGATTTTTTCTCGTTATACTTTGCTGTTGGAAAATGGCTGAGAAATAACCCAATAAAAGCTAATAAAACACCATGAGAAACTTTCCCTTTAATACAGTGAACAGGTGGAATGCTTGGTAGCAAAGGGGGGGATGCGGTGAGAATTGAAACAAGCTTCTGAACTGGACTATTTTCTCTGGTCATTTGCAGTTTATGAACTACTAGGGGAGAACAGTGGTGTCACTTCTGGCTTGATGATGTCACTTCTGGCCATGACATCATGTCCAGGTTGATGACATCACTTCCGGTGGGTCCCGGACAGAATGTCATTCTGCAAAGTGGGTCCCGGTCTAAAAGTTGTGAGAACCACTGGTGTAGACGCTTTATGGCCATTGTAAACAGAGCTCCAGAAGCATGTGGAGGCCCAGGGTATGACGGCAGGGAAAGGCGTGCCTGACAGGGAAGGTGAGTCAGCAGGGATGGTGGAATGGGGCAGGGGGGAGACAGAACAGGTGAAGGGTTGAAGGCATGTTGGGGGTGGGAGGGGGTGGCATGCAGCACAGGTGACGTGCACCAGATGCTATCTAGTAGCAGCTAACACACACCCCTTGCCTTCTCAGACTTGCACCAGCTAAAGAGCTGGCACAGGTCCAAGGAGACCCATTGGCATTGGAGGGCTAAGGGAAAATGTTATCTTACCTCTCCTAAGCCTCCCAATTTGCCCCCCCCTCCCAGCATGCAGCAGAGCACGGTTGCATCTATGGCAGGGAAAACGATAGGATTGGGCTCTTAATCTCGTATGCAGCTTTGATCTTTTTACAAAAAGCAGGATAATAAATCTTTTAAGTAAATAAAATAAATCCCACTGAATTTGGAGGGTATATAGTAGGCAAGCAACTCTCTTAGCCTTGGCTCCTATTGGAAATATGAGAACAGCCTGGCCTACCTTACAGGATTGTTAGAAGGCTCACAGAGGTAACGTAAAGGCTTTTTAGCCAACAGAAAGTGCTATATAAACTCTAAGAACCATTTAAAAATCACTTTAAAATTGCACACTTACAGTGATTAGCAACAGTAAATTCACAGACACATGCTTGGCATAAAAATAACTGTTATAACAGTAATGTCAACTCATAAAAGCGCTATTTATTGTTACCGGATGCATTTCGACCATTCAGTCTTCCTCAGAGACCTGCGTGTAAATCTCTTACGTATCACTGAAAACACGACCGGCCTGGACGCCTTTCAAAGGGGATTGGACAAGTTTCTGGAGGAAAAATCCATTACGGGGTACAAGCCATGATGTGAATGCGCAACCTCCTGATTTTAGAAATGGGTTACGTCAGAATGCCAGATGCAAGGGAGGGCACCAGGATGAGGTCTCTTGTTATCTGGTGTGCTCCCTGGGGCATTTGGTGGGCTGCTGTGAGATACAGGAAGCTGGACTAGATGGGCCTATGGCCTGATCCAGTGGGGCTGTTCTTGTGTTGTAACGAGTTAATTTCCTCTATGGGGGAAGATACCATACCTTGAGGAGGTTTGATTTAAATGAACTTCTGGCTTTGGGCTCCCCGCAACTCTGCTGCTGTCCCTCGCTTTACATTTCATTTTGTTCCACCATTGTTGCTCCCATGTTTCACCCACCCACCCAGCCTTTTTGTGATTTTCTGCCTTGCCTGCCAAATAAAGATGATAAGATCACTTTGACTGGAGCCAGTATTGATACGGAAAAAGATTAAAGCATCGATTTTCTGTCCTTCCATCTCAAGCTACTCTATTATTACTCGTCGATTCCCCTTTGATCAGGAGTTGGAATCTCTCCACTGTTCCAAGCTTCTTGACTGCCCCCAAATAGGAATTATCCAGGTACAAGATGTTTACCACCTACCTGGTGTGATGTCTCCAACAGAGTCTACCTACTGAGCATGTTTACAGTATGTTTTTGCTGTTAATCATTGTTGGATTATTCATAAATGTGAACCTGTTTTGTGGAAGGAAAGTCATAAGAACATAGGAACATAAAAAGAACCCTGCTGGATCAGGCCAAAGGCCCATCTAGTCCAGCTTCCTGAATCTTACATTGGCCCACCAGATGCTTCAGGGAGCACACAAGACAACAGACACAACCTACGTCCTGGTGCCCTCCCCTGCATCTGGCAGTCAGAGGCAGCCTACCTCTAAAACCAGGAGCTTCCACATACCTACCATGACGTGTAACCCATGATGAACGTTTCCTCCAGAAATTTGTCCAATCCCCTGTTAAAGGCATCTAGGCAAGATGCCATCACCACATCCTGTGGCAAGGAGTTCTACAGACTATCTACACCCTGGGTAAAGAAATATTTTCTTTTGTCTGTCCTAACTCTCCCAACACTCAATTTTAGCGGATGTCCCCTGGTTCTGGGGGCACCTGGTCAGAGGACACCAGACTATTTATAAATAAGTAAACCTCTCACTCACCACTAAGTTAATTAATGCATCTTCAGGATGGTTTATATTCTGAACTAAAAATTAAAATCAACAATTCTGTACAAGGATTCTGTAAACAATATATATTATGCAAACCGAACAAGTTAGTTCCAACCCAGAACCACTACATACACACAGAGCCCATTTACGGTATATCAGACCTCAAATACTACTGGAAAGTAGAACTTACAGGGGAAAAGGGCTGGTTTCCAGGCAAGCTTGAATTCCATCTGTCTTCTTCGAAAGTTAATCAGTGCCAGAAGTGAATGAGTCCAGAGACTGAGGGCGTTGGTTGGCAAACCAGTAAACAACCTCAGTGGTACAGAATCAGGTCAAAACAGAGGCAAGGAAGCCTTTCTAGAAGGCTCCTGCTTTAGGGTCAGGTGAACTCCTTGGTTCTAGTCTGGAAATACTGCCATCGTAGCAGAATGTTCTCTAAATCAAGCTGAAGGAACTTGATTTATTTCCAGACTGGGGCCCTTTACTATGCCCAGAAGTAGGCTTGTTGCATCCAGGTTGGGGAATGATCTCAGTAAACCAATACAGGAGTGCACTGCTTAACATCCTTCTGCTTAATGACAGACCGCATAGACGACAGTGGTCAAAGCGCAACAAAGAGGCTTTTAATGAGGCAGTCAGGACTCCCACAGCCTGCAGCAGAGTGTCTGTTTACACAACAGAGGCTCTTAATGCAAAGAAGAGGCAACCTGTTTCCAGTAGCCTGTGCAGCCAGCTAGTGTCTGGCAGGGAGTGTCTGTTTACACAACAGAGGCACTAGATTGGGTTGAATGTTCACTTAACAACCTAACCACATAACAACAGGGATAAGAGAACATATGCTCATCATTAAGTGATGCATCACCTCAGTTTGGGCCTAGTGAGACCCAACATAGCACCACCATTCACTCCCCTTATAACAGGCCCTGCTTGGGGGTCTGGGTAATAGGCCCAGCTAACCTACCACGCACACATAACTACAACTGCTTTACCCCACCAATGTCTGCCACATAAGACACCATGTGGAGGCCAAATTCCTATGAGCTCCTTAACACACTCAATACCACACCCATGACAGCAGGGCCTCTGAGATGAATTTTATCAGGGGGTACAAAGTTTCTTTCAGGCTTTTCCTTTCTCCATTGGATCATAATTTCATATGATCATTGGATCCGAATGTCTGTTGGCAACCTTCAGTCTCGGAAGACTATGGTATCGCGCTCTGGATGGTGGTTCTGGCACAGCGTCTAGTGTGGCTGAAAAGGCCAATTCAGGAGTGACCATCCCTTCCACACCGGGAGCAAGTGCAGTCTGTCCCTGGTCTGTCTCCCTGGCTATGGGCCTTCCTTCTTTGCCTCTTTGCCTCAGACTGTTGGCCAAGTGTCTCTTCAAACTGGGAAAGGCCATGCTGCACAGCCTGCCTCCAAGCGGGCCGCTCAGAGGCCAGGGTTTCCCACCTGTTGAGGTCCACTCCTAAGGCCTTCAGATCCCTCTTGCAGATGTCCTTGTATCGAAATGAAGATATATAAAACTATGAAGGTTTTCACAAAATGCTAGTCTTCACAAAATATATGCAAACATTTTCTGAGATCCCAGGAAATTTCAGGCTCCCCTCCTTTGGCTCCTGGGCCCCCCTTTTGACCCCAGACCCAAGTATGAAATACCCCCCTGCACCACCCTCTCATGGGCCCTGCATGACAGTAACTAGTACAGGAACTTGGCACATAAATGAAGTGATTGGTATGTGCCCTTAGAACATAACAGTACAATCCTATGCATGTCTACTCAGAAATGTCCCATTGTGTTCAGTGGGGTTTACTCCCAGGACAGTGTGTATAGGGCTGCAATCTGAGTTTCCCAAGTGAGACATGTTAGGTGACTCATAAGTGACTCCTAGTCTCATGTATTCTTCTCAGATCTCCCATTCAGATTTATGTATATCTCAATTACTATAGTCTAGTAATTGGTCTCCAAACCTTTTGGCCTCCAAACTTTTTGGCCCAAGGGCCGCATAATATATAAGAACATAAGAACAGCCCCACTGGATCAGGCTACAGGCCCATCTAGTCCAGCTTCCTGTATCTCACAGCAGCCCCACCAAATGCCCCAGGGAGCACACCTGATTTGCACACCTGACCTGCATCCTGGTGCCCTCCCTTGCATCTGACATAGCCCATTTCTAAAATCAGGAGGTTGCACATACACATCATGGCTTGTAACCCGTAATGGATTTTTCCTCCAGAAACCCGTCCAATCCCCTTTTAAAGGCGTCCTGGCCAGATGCCATCACCACATCCTGGTGGTGATGGCATCCACAGACCAACCACACGCTAAGTAAAGAAATATTTTCTTTTTTCTGTTCTAATTCTCCCAACACTCAATTTTAGTGGATGTCCCCTGGTTCTGGTGTTATGTGACAGTGTAAAGAGCATCTCTCTATCCACTCCGTCCATCCCCTGCATAATTTTGTATGTCTCAATCAAGTCCCCCCTCAGGCGCCTCTTTTCTAGGCTGAAAAGGCCCAAACGCCATAGCCTTTCCTCATAAGGAACATGCCGCAGCCCAGTAATCATCTTAGTCGCTCTCTTTTGCACCTTTTCCATTTCCACTATATCCTTTTTGAGATGTGGCGACCAGAACGGGACACAATACTCCTGGTGTGGCCTTACCATCGATTTGTAAAACGGCATTATAATATTAGCCGTTTTGTTCTCAATACCTTTTCTAATGATCCCAAGCGTAGAATTGGCCTTCTTTACTGCCGCCGCACATTGGGTCAACGCTTTCATCGACCTGTCCACCACCACCCCAAGATCTCTCTCCTGATCTATCACAGACAGCTCAGAACCCATTAGCCTATATGTGAAGTCTTGATTTTTTGCCCCAGTGTGCATTACTTTACACTTACTTGCATTGAAACGCACCTGCCATTTTGCTGCCCTTTCTGCCAGTTTGGAGAGATCCTTCTGGAGATCCTCACAATCACTTCTGGTCTTCACCACTTGGAAAAGTTTGGTGTCATCCGCAAACTTTGCCACCTCACTGCTCAACCCCTTCTCCAGGTCATTTATGAAGAGGTTGAAAAGCACCGGTCCCAGGACAGATCCTTGGGGCACACAGCTTTTCACTTCTCTCCATTTTGAAAATTGTCCATTGACACCCACTCTCTGTTTCCTGGTCTTCAGCCAGGTTTCAATCCAGAAGAGGACCTGCCCTCTAATTCCCTGATTGTGGAGTTTTTTCAGTAGCCTTTGGTGAGGGACCGTGTCGAACGCCTTCTGAAAGTCCAGATATATAGTGTCCACGGGTTCTCCTGCATCCACATGCCTGTTGACCTTGTCAAAGAATTCTAAAAGGTTCGTGAGGCAAGACATACCCTTACAGAAGCCATGCTGATTCTCCCTCAGCAAGGCCTGTTCATCTATGTGTTTTGAGATCCTATCTTTGATGAGGCATTCCACCATCTTACCCGGTATAGATGTTAGGCTGATTGGCCTAGAGTTTCCCGGGTCCCCCCTCTTTCCCTTTTTAAAGATCGGCGTGACATTTGCTATCCTCCAATCCTCTGGCACTGTGGCTATTTTGAGGGACAAGTTGCATATTTTAGTCAAGAGATCAGCAACTTCATTCTTCAATTCCTTAATAACTCTTGGGTGGATGCCATCAGGGCCCAGTGACTTATTGATCTTTAATTTATCAATGAGGTCTGAAATCTTCTCTTAAGTTAAAATAGAAGTTAATAATAATATTATAATAATAATAAACTTTATTTATATCCCGCCCTTCTCCCCAAAGGGACCCAGGGCGGCTCACAACATATTAAAAACAGATTAAAAACATAATTTAACCACAAATAAAAACATATTAAAAACACATTAACATATACCCATAAAAACCATAGTCAGATAAAAAGTCAGATAAAAAGAGCAAAACGTAGCAAATCAGAGGAATCAGGCCTGTAAAAATACTAAAAAATACAGAAAAGATGTTTAAAAAGGCCATGCACTCAGAAGGCTTCTTTAAACAAAAATGTCTTCAGGCCTCGCTGAAAAGTCTCAAGAGAGGGAGCCATTCTCAAGTCAAGGGGAAGGGAGTTCCATAATGTTGGTGCCACTACTGAGAAGGCCCTATTTCTTGCTGCCGCCCCACGTACCTCCTTAGGCGGCGGCACTTGTAAAAAGGCCTTCTCTGATGACCTAAGAGGACGAGCCAGATTGTATGGAAGTAGGCGATCTCTGAGATACCCTGGCCCAGAGCAGTATAGGGCTTTAAAGGTCAAAACCAGCACCTTGAATTGGGCCCGGAAACGAATGGGCAGCCAATGCAGCCCCCGGAGAAGCGGGCTGACGGAGTCAAACCGCCTAGCTCCAGTGACCACACGGGCCGCCGCATTCTGCTACTAATTGCAGTTTCCGAACCGTCTTCAGGGGCAGCCCCACATAAAGCGTGTTACAATAATCTAACCTCGATGTCACCGTGGCATGGATCACCATGGCCAGGTCTGCCCGATTCAAGTACGGCCGCAGCTGGCGCACCAGCCGAAGCTGAGCGAAGGCCCCCCTAGCCACAGCCGCCACCTGGGAATCCAGGAGCAGCTGCGAATCCAGGTGGACCCCCAAGCTGCGGACCTGCTCCTTCAGAAGGAGTGCAACCCCATTCAGAGCAAGCCAATAGTCCAGTACCTGCATCGAGGATTTCCGAACCAGGAGAGCCTCTGTCTTATCCGGATTTAATTTCAGCTTGTTAGCCCCCATCCAGATCCTCACTGCTTCCAGACAGCGCTCCAGGCCCTCAACTGCCACCCTGGAGTCTGGAGGAAAGGAGAGATAGAGCTGGGTGTCATCAGCATATTGATGACACCCCACTCCAAACCCCCGGGGGACCTCTCCCAGCGGTTTCATGTAGCGGTTTAATTCCTTGGTCAGGAGGGGCCATTCAGGCAGCGGTATCTGCCCAAGGTCTTCTGCCATGAAGACAGATGCAAAGAACTCATTCAATATCTCTGCCAACTCTAAGTCTCTTTTTATCTCCTCTTTCCCTCCCTCACCATCCAGAGGGCCAACCGCTTCTCTGGCAGGTTTCCTGCTTCTAACATATTTGAAGAAGCTTTTATTATTCCCCTTAATGTTGCTGGCCATGTGTTCCTCATAGTCTCTCTTGGCCTCCCATATCACCTTCTTACATTTCTTTTGCCACAGTTTATGTTCCTTTTTATTCTCCTCATTAGGGCAAGACTTCCATTTATGGAAGGAGGCTTCCTTGCCCTTTATGGCCTCTCTAACTTGGCTCGTTAGCCATGCGGGCACCCTCCTGGACTTAGTCAAGCCCTTCTTCCTTTGCGGTATACACTTCCGCTGGGCCTCTATTACTGTTGATTTGAGCAACCTCCATGCTCTCAGTAGAGACTGGACTCTTTTGACCTTCCCTTTCAACCTCCTTCTAACCAGCCTCCTCATTTGAGGGAAGTCCGCTCGTCAGAAGCCAAGGGTTTTTGTGAGATATTTGCCCAGTATTCTTCCCCCGATGTGCATGTTGAAACGGATCGCAGCATGATCACTGTTCCCCAATGGCTCCGTAACACTGACATCTCTAACCAGGTCCTGTGTACCACACAATATTAAATCCAGAGTCACCTGTCCTCTGGTGGGCTCCATGACTAACTGCTCTAAGGCACAGTCATTTAGAATGTCAAGGAATCCGGTCTCCTTTTCATGACCAGAACACAAATTGACCCAGTCAATATGAGGATAATTGAAGTCCCCCATGATTACAACCCTGTCCCTCCTTGTCACCTCCCTGATCTGTTTCCTCATTTCAAGGTCCCATTCCGGTTTCTGGTCTGGAGGACGATAGTACGCCCCCAGTATTACATCGTTCCTCAGGCCTGGTAATTTAACCCACAGAGATTCTACGGTGGAGTCGGACCCATCTTCAATCTCTACTTTGCTGGATTCTATCCCTTCTTTAAAGTAAATGTTTCACCTCCAACACGCCCCTCCCTGTCCCTCCTGTAGAGTTTATAGCCCGGGATTGCGGTATCCCACTGATTCTCCACATTCCACTAGGTTTACGTTATGCCCACTATGTCAATGTTTTCCCTTGTCACCAGACATTCCAGTTCTCCCACCTTTGCTCGTAGACTTCGGGCATTCGCATAAAAGCATTTGTACATGGAATGCCCCAGGATAGGCTGCTTATTAGTTCCTTTATCCCTGAATCCTTAACATCTTAACGTGGTGTCGAGGGCCGGATGTGGCCCATGGACTGGGGTTTGGAGTGCCTTAGACCAAAGAGCTTATGGCAGCTTAAGACTAGCAAAGCAGCTGTAGCGTAAGCCTTTGTGGTCTACAGTCCACTTCATGAGATGCCATGGGCGCATGAGGCTACCACTACAACCAAATCGTTGTACCACAAGACTCTGTTGTCCTCAATGCTACAGGTGAAGGTACTTCTAGGCTAACTCTGTGTCAGGCCTTTGACATCCCAGGCCCTGAATTGTTCTAAGCCAGGATGTGGCAGGAGGGGCCTTGATGTCCAGGCCCGGTGTGAAATGCAGCAAAGGAACAGCTGCACTGTATGTGAGTATGATTAGCAATCAACTGCACCTGTGTTAGGTGGGAGCCATGTGTCCTGGGAGATGTGTGCAGAGTCACGTAGGCAATGGAGGAGTGGTGCAATGCACCACTGGACAGCCAATCAGAGTGGGTCACAAGACTGTCTTGTGACTATGAGGTTGCCCTGCTTTGATTGACTGGCCCCGGTAAATATGGGGGCAAGAGCAGACTCTAAATGTGGGTTGTTGTGGTGGAGTTTCTGCATGTTGTGCTGCTGGTTTGTGTTCTGTGACTTGGACTGCCTTCTCGTGACTGTGACCTGCTGTATCCCTGACTTCTGGACCGTTTGACTGACTACTCTTCTGCCTGCTCCTTTACCAATATATGCTTCTGCAACAAACAGGCCTGTGTCTGCTTCATTGGCTCTGTTTGGGACCGCATGCTTCTTGTGCTGTCTCCCTACGCTCCCATGCCACTCTGCTATCAGGAAGGCATGGACTATCCTCCCCTGCTGACCTGGCACTCTGGATGTAAACAAGTCCTATAGATGGCTAACCCAGTAGCCATCCAACCCATTCCCTACCAACAAGAGAAATGTCAGCATGTAGCAGCTTAGGGCCAGTACCAAAGCCCCAGATTCCTGAGATGTTCCTCCATGGCTAATGTCTGTCCCACCCCACTTGCCACTGGGCCCCCCAAGCACCAATTATTGTTGACAGGCACTACCACAACTGGAACGGTGGTGCTGCTTCCATATTCCTACATCCCCCAGCCTACCACCCTAATATAGCATCGCTCGGAGCAACACTACATCCAGGGATGGGGCATATGGAAAAATGAAAATGGCGCAGTTGCTCTAGGACTGCGAGGAACACCTGTCACTGCTGCTACTTGTCTCTGCCCAATAAGACTACCAGGTGTCCACACCTCATAGGTGAGCCTGCCATACCAGTTATTAAGTAGCAGTGACAGTTGCTTTTTCCTGCCTTGGGAAGGCTCACTGTGATTAAAATCTACCACCTTCAATCTACCACTTTAGTGTACACTGGTTGTCTCTGAATGCAAATGGAACATTTTTTGGTATCATGTCTGTTTTTTTTCCACAGTCCTCTGAGGTAATGGCTGCCAGCACATCTTGTGGCAGTGAATTCAATGAGGTCATCGCACAAACTGTGCAAACCAGCTAGCACACTTTTTCCTCAAGCTCTGAAACTGAGCGAGCCCTGTCATGGTTTCCTGGGTCTCTGATGAGTTTCCCAGCACCTTCCCAGGGCCTGCAGCAAATGTGTCACAGTCACACCCATAGGTTTGGGATGCCAGACGACACCGTACCACCTAAACGGGAGAGAGGGAGACCCCGCCTAATTACAACATTCCCTTTTGACAACAGGTAGTTTCACGTATGAATCCAAGCAAATTGTTTTGAATAACATGTGCCCAACTCTGTCCATGGAAATCCATCCATGAGAGCCAGGATGGTGTAGTGCACTGGTCTCTGAATTTTTTTGACTAGCGGCTCCCTCAACCTATTGGGCCATTGGCCACGGTCCCCATTAGGGCTGCAATCCTATACATTGTATAGGGTGCCAGGTTTTTTGCAAGGATTCCACAGCTCCCCCGGCTGGTTTCCACGGCTCCCTGGGGAGTCACGGCTCACAGTTTGAGAACTGGTGTAGTGGTTGTGGTGTCGGACTTAGACCTGCAAGACCATTCATTATCTCTCAGCCTCACCTACCTCACAGGGTTGTTGTGAGGACAAAAAAGAGGGAAGGAACCATGTATACCACCCTGAGCTTCTTGGAGGAAGGACAGTATAAAAAACTGAAAAATAAAATAAATAAATCCTTTCTACCTCTACTGTCCCCTCAACTCCTTATAATCATAAACATGTCTACTCAGAAGTAAAACCCATTGAGTTCAATTCAATGGGGCTTTGTTCTAGGTAAGTGCACACAGAATTGCAGTCAAAATCTTTGCTCATTTCTGAATAAATATGCTTAGGAATGCTGAAAATTTGTGTCTCTGCTTCTTTCTTCACCTGCCCCTTCCCACGCTTTATACTTTCAGCAAATACCTTACGACTGTCGGAGACTTCAGATTTGGTTTTTACAGGGCACACATTCTCCAAAACAGGATAACCCTTGCACATTTGGAGGATGTTAAACGGGTCACGAGAGGAGGGAGACAGGAATGTAATTGCTAATTTCCTGATCTCAGGGATGGTCTTGCTGACCTCTTTTCCATGTGCATTGAAGAGGAGAGGGGTTTACTCCAGGCTTGACCCAAAGACCCCTTGACCCAGCCAGTCCTGACTCAGAGCTGGCATGACAACTGTTCCCAAACCTCCCATAAAGAGACAACTGTACGGTGGACAGTTGTGAAAAGGGGGTGTGGGTTGCAAGTGGCAACTGCTGCGGAAGGGAGACAGGTGGGGACGCTGCAAGAAAGATGGAGGGAGGAGCAGCAATCACTTTCTTCAAGCCGACCTAGATTCAGGTTCACAACTCCTCTATTACACAGGCCAACACACATTTTGCTTCCTTAAATGTTACACCAATTCCTGGGTATATTTGGGGTGCTGACTCCAAAAATGGCACCCGTTTTGCCCTATCTCGTCTAGTTTTGGAGACACGGCATAGCCTCTTTAGTGAATGGTTCAAGCAGCTTCTTCATGAGGAAGCCTACACCATGGCTTCCTCGTGAGGAAGCTGCTTGAACCATTCAGTAATGAGGCTATACTATATCTCCAAGACTAGACGTGATAGGGCAAAACAGATGCCATTTTTGGAATTGGCACCCCAAATTCATATCAAACCACCATAAAGTTTGGGAAAAACTTTTCTGACTCTCAATTTTGTAGGCCTGTGTTATTTGTTATAGAAACGGCTGCCTCTTATATTTAATGGTGGATTCACTTTTCCTTATTACTATGGGAAATGCCACATCACATTCGAAGGCAATTCACTGCTATGCTGACTGATACACAGTCTTGAGGTTTCAATGTTAAACAATTGAAAGGAGCACACCTGTTCATTTAAACTCAGGTCTGTCCAGGCAAATAAAAAGCAGGGCCCGGGAGCTTGTTTTTTAAAGGCAAAATGGCTGCACAATTGTGTGTGTGTGTGGGGGGGGGGTGCAAGGCTTTTTCTGCAACTTACCTTCCTGCATGTGATTTCCTCCCCCCCCCCCCCAACATGCTTCTCCTGGGGAATACCTAATCCCACTAGACTTGATCTGGAGCCAGCCTGGACCAAGAGGGCACTGGATTCCGTGCTGACATTAACGGGATCTTAAACAATGCAGTTGGCTTCCAAGGTCAGCCGGGTGGATGTAAATGTCACGCACTCGCTGAGTTCCCAGGGGAAAGATAACACCACCACCACCCGTCCTATTGCTAGCAACATATCATCCATCAGCCACATTCTTGGGCCTGCGGAAAGGAAACAATTCAGCTGAAGCCTTTGTATGCTAGCATTGCTCAGTAAACCCTGGGTCTTAGCCTTCTGTTTGCCGACATCCACAACACCTTCCCTCCTCCTCCTTTGGTTCAGAGAACCAAAAGAAGAATAGTTGGCACTGGCATTTCATACTCCACGCATTTCTGCCTCCGAAACAGGTCTTTCAGGTTTCTGAAGCAAAACCTGTCAAACCTATTTGACCAAATGGGGCAGTGAGGCAAAACAAGATGCATACTCTTTGGGAAGTGAAAGCTCTCTCAAGATACTTTTAATGTTCTTGAAACTGTCAGCCTCCTAAGACTGCAGTCCTAACCACACTTTCCTGAGAGGAAGCCCCATTGAACAAAATAGGACTTACTTCTGAGTAACCCTGGTTAGGATTGTGCCCTTAGGCTCATTAACATTCTTGAAAGGAAGTGGGGTCAGGCATTTAACTTGAGGGAGGATGGTTTATGATCCATTATTTTTGTATTATCTGGGAGGATAATGGGATCATCACAAAGGAGGGGAATAATGGCCAGGGCTCAGCCGTTATGTACCTTACCCTGTCCTGCTTAGTCACTTGGCCCTTAATGCTGATGAATGGGAAATTAAGGTCAACTATGCTGAATGGCCAAGGTAAAGCAGAGACCAGGGTTTTGCTCCGCAGTGTGTATCATCAGCAGAGCAGGAAAGCAGCAGATTTAACTGCATGAGTGGCTTGTGAAATCATTTGGCTGAGGACTCCCTGCAATGAATGATATGCACGCTGCAGAAGGTGGCATTATGTCAGCAGACTGCATCCCCACTATCAATCCTACTCAAATCTCTCCCCCCCCCCCGCGCCAATGCAGCCATGCCAACAGAGTGTGCGCTGTATCCACAGGAGGGGCGCTAGTCGAAAGGTTTCCTCAGGGTAGGGTAAATGAACATTTGCTCACTTACCACAGGAAAAGCCTCCCCCGCAGCCATGGAACTCCTCGGATCTATGACTGTCATTTAGCAGGCAGGTAATGGCAGCGGTAAGGGAAATAGACAGGGTTAGGATATCAGCACACCCATGTCCTGATCCACCTCCCTCCTTGTTCCATTCCACCCACTACCCGCTTTGTTCCAATCCCGCTGCTGTTGCACCTATTTTTGTAGATCTGGGGGTGGACCTCTGCTGCCCAGCGTGGCAGCACACCTAAAATGACAGCTGCTGGAGGCCATTTTACAACAGCGGAACTGTGTTCCACTGTTGAAAGCCCTCCGTATGCTGACCCAATCCATAATAGGATGGGGCTGTATATTTATGTGCTACCGGTGAGGAAGACAGAGTCTGCCATCCCTCTGCCAAGTGCCTGTTCATTCATCACCTCAAAGAGAAATAAATATGAGTTGTGGAGCTGGCTGACTATGGTGAACGTGAACAAGAGGGTAGAGGGCATAGCACCTCTGCCCCCCTTTGCCCTTTGGCTGGGTGAAATTAGGATGGTAGTTAACCCTGCCACACACTGCCTGCTGGCCTCGGACTGAGAGACACTTCTGCCAAAAAGGTGAATAGGTGAGCTTCCTTGACAACCTGCATCTAGGGTTGCACCGCTTGTGTTTGGTGCCCATTTTACTGTCTCAGTTCGCAAAACCTGTTTTGATGATATTAACTCCCGGAGGGTAGTTTTGGCCTTGTATGGCAAAGGCTGATGACTATGGAGGGATACTGGATGCAGAAAATCCAAACTGCTGCAGAAGATCCTAACACTTAGCTGGGGGGGGGGGAGAGGAGAGAAGAACACAAAACCTGCCTTTTCAACTGTTCCTGAAGTTTGATTCTTATATTGTACATCAATTCCTATTTGATCAAGAAGTCTGCCTTATGCTACCTGTGTACATGGTATGTTTAACAAGACAAGGCATTAGTTATCTTCTTGCTAATTGCTTGACAGATCAATACAATCTCTCTCTCTCTCTCCCCCCTCTCTCTGTGTTTGTGTGTAACCTTTCTTTTATAAGTCTTGCAATTGGGAGTCAGCTGATGGCTGATGTAAAATTTCATGTTACTACCTCTGATTATAGAAACTTTATTGCAAGCCTTCTATATAAATGAGCATTGTGTAAACTGAAATGGCATCAGTTAAAAGCTTTTTAAGAACTTGCCACTGATCTTTGTTTTAAAAATAACCTGCAAATTACAAATAAAGTACAACTGAAAGAATCTAGCAGCGTATTACGAAGAAGGAAGTGGGAATAAAGGACCTTCTTTTGTCTCATTCCTGGGTTCCCAACCCCATTGCTGCTGCAGTAATCCACTAGACCTCCCTCCCAGTCCAAGAATTCTGGCCTCATCGCTCTTATCAAGCACACAGAAAGTCAGAAGTAGGGGGTTGCAAGTCCAGTCATGGGACAGAAATTCCTGAGAAGCATGAATTAGCATGGAATATCTGAACAGGACAGAAGTCTATTCTTAAAGAGCCCTACAGTGGCAGAGTAATACATTCATGTGGTGGGGGAAGCAGGGAGAAAAGCCTGCCCGTCTGCACACCCAAAGTCATGGCAGGGATCCAAGGACAGAACAAGTTAATAGTTTAACAAGAAATATGCAAACTGCTGGTTGAAAAGGACTGTTGCTATGGATGCTGTCTGAAGGTCATAAGGGTCAAATGAATTTATAACAGGGTTGGTTGGTGCTATCAGATTAAGTCCACTGGGCTAAATGTAGGGGCCAAGCTGGGGCAAAATTATAGGGGTATGCTGGCTAGAATACGGAGTTACTACCGTTGTGTTTTCTAGTCCTATGCCCTTAACGGCAGCCCAGCTTGCAGACACACAGCAGGTGAAGCCTTTCCCCTTGTATCACCTCTCTGCTCAAAAATTTTCACCTGCTTTGTGTTTGCAAAGCTTAATGACACAGGAACAGAGTCAGTAAAATAATGGCCCACCTTATCCAACTTTCCAGTATGATGTAGCTACAATGCAGCCCCAAGGTAAAGGAACGAATGTTCCCTTTGGGGAGGCCTCCGTGATTGCCCCACCACCACAGGATGCAATGCACGGCCTGTCAGCAGAGCTGCATCAGTTGTGGACAGCTGGATAGGATTGCACCCTAAGGCAGAAGCCCTGTGCCACCAGCTGACCTGGTTCATGCAATCCTTGCGCTTGAAGTGGAAGATCACTTGTGGAAGACCTGACGTTCCCTACTCCATCCTAACAATGATACCTGAACAATGAAATGTACATTCTCACAGATATCAATCTGTGAGCATTCATTTTTGATCAAACATCAACAGGGGCAGGCATAGGTGACTCTGTTGCTCCTACATGGCCAGATGCAGGGGAGGACACGGCTCCTGTGACTTCAACAGCTCTTAGACGAGGAAATATGGGCAGATGCAGGGTTATGATGCAGGGCTGAGGAAAGCTGCTCTGCTGAAATTCCCTCTTCTGCTGAACTATTAAAGTTGCAATGAGAGTGTAACAAGCACACACTTGCATAGGTTGTTAGTGTGGTGACATGAACTGTGGATCATGTCCCAAGATCCTGGTTTGGCAGAGAAGTTTACTGAATGACCCTGGGTCAGTAACTATCCCTCAGTCCCGTCCCCCCCCCCATCTCACAGAGTTGTTGTGAGGATAAAATGAAAGCTGGCCCAGATGAAGCCATGCTGAGGGCCTAAACTATGTCAAATCTAAAACATCTCATTCCTTAACATCACCAAAAAAAGGCTGAAATCCTATCCACGCTTTCCTAGGAGTCAGCTCCAATGGCTATAATGGGACTTCTGAATTGACGGGCATAAGACTGGGTTCAAAGTTTATTATTCTAACTGAGAAAAGAAAGTGGTAATGTTAAAGCTTTATATTGGCATCTATTCATAAATGGTGCAATGAAAAGCTCATTAAACATAAATATATTGCACCAGGCCTATTTGCATTATGGGTACTTTCAAGTTAAAACACTTCCTTGTCTTTATGATTTCTTAATTAGCATACATTAAAAACTTTAATTGCTGCAGACAGCCCTCTTAACATAAGGCCCAAAGCTGTAGCTTACTTAACATGTGCATAAATCCAGCCCCAAATGAAAGCATGGAGCATGTCTGCTGCTATGAGCTCCTTGGAGGAATGGTGGGATATAAATAATAATTGCAATGCTATTTCACACCTCCTGTGGCTGGGTTATGATGTCATAAAAGGTTTGTTGCAAGCCCTGTGTGGGGAAGCCCAATCTGTCTTCAGCTCTTATTCCTGACTCAGACACTGGTCAGACAGGCAAAACCAGAAAATGTTAAAGATTGACAGAAACAAAACTTGATCTACCACCAACAAAGATGTTTTATTAACTCTGTGTTACTAAATGTGCATTAAGCCATTTCTGCCCAACGCTGCATATATGCAACAGGGACCAAATGTGTACACCTGTGGGCTGGGCAGAAATGGGTTAACCAACTCACTTGCCAATAAGAAACAGTATTCACAAGAGGTTGATAAAAGAACACATGGTACACTGGAATGGGGGCGGGAGCTGAGAGCTTTAACAGAGTGGGTTGTCTCTTTCAGGAAGACAAAACACAGTAAGATATTTAAACAAGAAAACATGTTACAAGCATACTTTTGGGCCCCAGTGCTCATGCACAAAAACTGTCCTACTGGATCTGAACAAGTTCCATCTTGTCCTGCATTCTGTTTCCAAAAGCAATTGACAATTCTGCTGAGTCCTCACAAGAAGAGCGCAAAGGTGCCAGCACCCAGTATTGAGAGGTATACTGACTCCATATGTGGAGGTACCATTTACTTGTCATGACTAATAGCTACGGAGTGCTTTAATGCCCATAAATGTGTCCACTCCTTTTCAAAAGCCATCTAAGCAAGTGGGCACAGCGAACTCCATATGTTAATTCACTGCACATTGTGCAAAAATGTACTTCCTCTTATCTAGTTTTAACCTAGTCACTTTCCCTGGCTGCTCCTTGCACCCTGTTTTATCCTCACAAAAATGCTGTAACAGATTAGTCCGAGAGGGAGGTCGCAGCTCCAGATCACTCAGTTGCTTTGAGGCATAAGCCCTGTGCAAGTATATAGTGTATACAGAAGAATGCATGTGAGGGAGGAACACTGGCAAGCCCCACCCCGACACAGACAAGCTTCCTAGGCTCTGCCCCACACACACCAGGGAGCCACAGCGCCAGAAGCCACAGTCCCAAGTCTCAAGTCTAGTCCCAAGTTTCCACCCCCTTTGACTCAAGTCACCCATGAGTCATAAAAGCAGCTGTTGCATCTCATCCACAGCTATTTTTCAAGTCATTTTGACTTGAGTCCAAGTCTTTTCAAAAAGTGAGTCAAGGTGCAGAAAAAAAACAAGCAAGCAAGCACACAATCAAAACAGAATCGCAAGCACACCTAAAAGCAAGTCTTGATTTGAGTCTATTCTTACCTTTTCATTTTTAGTCCCGTGTCAGTGCCCAGGTTTTTGACATGGATGACTCGAGTCCATATGAGTTGGGAAAAATGTGCGTTTTTGTGACTCAAGTCCAAGTCTTCTGAGTTGCAGCTCATCCCTGGACTCTACCTATGATTAGGGAGGCTGGGCATCAAGCATTCTCAATCACAGGGTGGATCTCTCTCCAATCTGCAGATAAATGCTTTGGACAAATGCTGTAAGCATGTGGGGGCAGGGTTTCAGGAGTACAATGGTATGGGAGTATATATATGCTAGCACACTCCAGCTGCCCACTCCCTGTTCTCCTAGACCAGGCGTGCCCAAACCCTGGCCCCGGGGGCCACTTGCAGCCCTCGTTGGGACTCCAAATCTGGCTCGCAGGGAGCCCCCAGTCTCCAATGAGCCTCTGGCCCTCCAGAGACTTGCTGGAGCCTGTGCTGGCCCGATGCAACTGCTGTCAGCGTGAGGGCGACTGTTCAACCTCCAACATGACCTGTGGGACAAGGGCTCCCTCCACTGCTTGCTGTTTCATATCTGTGATGCAGCAACGGGAGCAAAGGAAAGGCTGGCCTTGCTTTGTGCAAGGCCTTTTATAGGCCTTGAGCTATCACAAAACCTTCATTTATCCATACAAGTTTCATCACTAATATATTCATTTATGTAAATTTATGTAAACTTATTCAAATTGAAAAGTAAATTAATTCCTTTTTTCCCTGGCCCCCAACACAGTGTCAGAGAGATGATGCGGCCCTCCTGCCTAAAAGTTTGGACACCCCTGTCCTAGACTAAAGGTAACATTTGGACAGGGCTTGACCTCTTCTTTCTGCTCCAACATCTATCACATTGACTTATTACGGGAAAGAAATCCCTCTTTCCATGACATTCATAATTTTATGAACCTCAACAGACATTGCACAAACAAACCCAGGTTCACTGTGAAAAGAAGAAGGCAATTAATTCAAGTCTAGACACAGCAGAGCAGAGCAGAACAAGGCTGGTTGCCGTCACACAAACAACTTTCTGGAAGAAGGAAGTCAAGCTTTGCAGATTACTGTTGGAACGCACACCGAAGACATGCACCTGTTCTGTGGCAAAGAACTTCTCCCACTCTTTTCTCACCCTGCCAGTTCCCACTAGGATTCCAGAATCAAAGAACCATCATGGGTGGTGTAATGTCCTCATGGTGGCAGGACTGGCTTGAGTGAATCACCCACACAAAACAGATGCTACACCACTGGGCTTCTGGAAGCAGCTGGAGAGCATCTGAATTGGTTTCAATAGATTGGTCAAAGGATCCCAAATGCGGACAAATCCACGTCGTGTTTTCTGCTGGACTCATCACAGATGAAGGACCAAGCAGTGTCCTGGCTGTATTTAACAGGCAGAGGCATTAAAAATTCCCCAGTGTGTGCTTGCTTCTGAAAGTCTCACGCCTTTCTGCCTGTTATATTTTAAGAGTCCCAGGGTGTTTTGGACACAAGAGTTGGAGGAGGCTGGCGGGCAGCAGACAAAGCAAAGGTAGTGGGAGTGATACCATGGATATGGTGGTGCACAAGCCTGGCTCAACTTTGTGTCAGGTGAAGGGAAATTTGAAAGAGATGCGTGAAATAGGTAGGCCCAGCCTAGACTGACACCTAGTGGCAAATGTTTCATAGCATAGAGTACAGTAATGTATTCTTATAAAATGCAAAGTAATTTACATTCTCCCTTATGTCCACTCTTTTGCTTTCCAAACCCTTTCCAAAAGGACAATAAAAATTGGAAGGTTAAGGTGTCCGATTGCGCCACACAGACTGTGCTATTTGAGCCACACAGTTCAAAACGTGTTAAGGATGGCACATGCAGAATTCGAAAGACCTCAGCTTTCTTTTGAGTTGCAAAGAAAAACCTAGGAAAACACAAGTAATCCGAAAAAGGCTCTGAATGCATGTTTTGCACACTTGTGCATACATGCACCCAAATGAGTGTTTCACATTTTCCACTGTGGATTTGAACACAGTGAATATTTGTAATCTGTGGATTTGAACACAGTGAACACAGTAATCTGAATATTGGAGACCAAGTGACACACCAGGGAGAGGTCTCAACACTGTGTAAGAACACAACCCATCCTATTCAGAGGCAAATCAAGGGCAGGGGGGAGGTTCAAATCTGGAATTCAGCAATGCTGACATTCTTCTTTCACCAGATGCTCCTCCATTAAAAATGGATTCCCCTGAAGCAATGTGAAAGCAATTTCAAAATCCAGAGTAGGGACAGTTGGCTCTGCCCAGATCTGGAACAAAGGAAATGAGAGATCAGGAGGGAAGAATCCTTAGGAGAAATGAAAGAATAACAAGCGGGGGGGGGGGGGGGAGGAAGATGCAACCTTTCCAACAAAAGAGAGAACAGGAAAATGCAGGGCACCAGAGCACTGGTTGCTAAGTGATATCATGCACCTTTCACCAAGCAGCCAATCAGACTTGTTTTATGCATCACCCATTGGTTGACTGAGCTATCATTTCAAACAAAGCTCATTGAAAAAAAGTGCAGCAGAATTTTTAAGAGAACACAGAAGACTATTTTAATCAAGGGACTAGCTACCTTTCAGATGGCTTTGGTAGTGAGATTTGTCTGTTAAACTGGAGGATGAATGACCAGTGGCCATTCTGAGAGCATGGGAGCCATTAATATGCACACCTCACACCAGGAAAACATTCCATAAACTTATTGTCCTGTTTATGTCCAGAACTCCTGTTCCTTTAATTGTTGTGCAAGTGAGAACTTTGGGAAGTGATGCTGCAAAACAGCTGATGAGTTAGTGTACATTTCCTACCTGGGAAGGGTAAAGCACTGGGAGCTTCTTCTTCTTCTTCTTTTTTTAAAGATGACCAAGTGGGTGACATGATAGAGGTTTATGAAATTATGCATGATGTGGAAAAAGTGGAGAGAATTTTTTCTCCTTGCTCACAAGCTCTTGAATTCTGGATCATTCAATAAAATCCATAGAAAGGCACTTGTCTGAGAATAGGCAAAAGAAAGTGCAATGCATCTGTGGAACTCACAGCAACTAGATGCTCTTTATGGTTATGGCTGTGCTGTGTTTGACCTTAGGTTTTTCCTTTTATTTGTTCAAATAGTGACTGGGGGAAGGGATGAGTGAAACTGGTCAAGGCCTGGATGAGGGGAAAGGGAGCCTTTTTTATTTTGCCTTCACTGCATTGACAAATGTGTCCCCCTGCACTATTTTCAAGAGAAAAAGGGTTCCATTGGGTTTCAGTGGAAGCTTCCCCCCCCCCTTTAAAGTTGTCCCTGGAAGGTGACTGTAATCCATCTGTGATGGATGAAAGTTATTGTGCCCCCCCCCCCAAACTACTGCAGTTTTGATCAATTTTGTGTCTGTCTCCCCCTGTACTATTTTGAAAAAGAAAAGAAAATACCACACAGCCCAAACAAATGACTACTGTAATTTGACATTTGGTCCTTGGTGTCTTCAAAAGGGGATGAGATAAGTAGGTTAGTGCTCGGTTAGGGTTATCAGATTTAAAGAAGGGGACAGAGTGCCTAAACCTTTAACCATTGTAAAGAAGAGATAATTTTGGCAGGTGCAGCTTTTCAAACCCTTCCATGTTTTAGCTGCGCCTGCCAAAATTCCCTCTTCTAGACAATGGTTAAAGATTTAGGCACTCTGTGTCCCCCTTTGTATCTGGTAACCCTATTTATGGATGGGCCAGCCCTATGTGTTGTCTTATGCATTTGTGTCTCCCCAAATGCATGCAGCCAGCCAATGCTGGAAAACAGTCACCAGACTAGCTGGACAGATCCTTGGTTTGATCCAGCACGTCCCTGGATCACTTATGAGAAACCTTCTTAAAGGGAGGACTCTTTCCAGAAACCATGAAAAGTGCTAACATGCAAAGCCAGCAGGTAAAAAATAAATAAATCACCTACTCATTATTCATTAAGGGCCAAACCTATCCAACCTTCTGGCACCGGTGTAGCTGCAATGCAGCCCCAAAGTAAAGGAACAAATATTCCCTTACCTAGAGGAGCCCTCTGTGACTCCCTCTCCACCACAAAATTGGCATGCTTGCACTGGCACTGGAAAATTGGATAGGATTAGGCCCTAAGGACTGGGCCCTAAATACTCAGGGTGACCAGATGTCATAACTGCAAAAGAGGACAAGGCACCCCAAAATGTTGGACATCCATGAAAAATGTAGGGCATGACAAAATAAAAGCTAAAAACACTCATATATTGATTTCATGTGATTAATTTAAACACTCTATTACTTATCATTAAATAAATATATTTTATATTTATATTTATATAAATTATAATTCATTTTATTGAATATAATTTATTAATTACAAGAAGGCTCTGCGCTGCCTGCTCACAGTGAAAAGGAGGATATTTAAGTTCCTTTCAAGGACATGAGGCAAAAAAAGAGGACATGTCCTGGAAAAACAGGACATCTGACCACACTTTATCCACATTTACCTGGGAGAAAGCCCTATTGACTATAGTAGGACTTACTTCTGAGTAGGCATGCACAGGACCGGACTGTGAGGCTGCAATCTCCTGCGTCCCTATTGCCAGTCTTATTGATCTCCTTGAGTTTTACTTCTGAGTAGTCCACCTGCAATGAGTGCCACCCTGTGCAAATGTCCTTAAGCGTATAGCCTTATATAAAACATAATGGGACTGCTGCCTGCAGGCGCTTAAGACGCGCTGCACTGGAATTTGATCTCACGGGTTCGCTTTGGCTGCGGCAAAACGTGGCCAAAGCAGCTCCTCCCACCTGGCTTAGGTTGGCCACTGGCAAGGCTCGCACACCGAGCCAATGGCAAGAGGGGCGAGGGAATTTGGGCAGCCAAGGAGTTTCCCAGCATGCTTCACAACCCAGAGCAGCTTCTGCAGTGGAGGTGGCTGAGCCTTTTTCCTGCTCTGCAGGCAGAGCAATGTGCATCCATCTCCATCCTGGCTCTGGGGGGCTGTGGCCAGTCGAACAAGTGATGCGAAGGGCAGGTGGGGAGCTGGAGGAGGGAATCCCAGGCATCTTGATGGGAGACTGCGCTGGAGGCTGGTCCAACACTGGATTCAAAAAGGATCATGTCTATTGTCCAGGGGGTGAAACTGACAGCTGATTTTTCTGGCCAGCTGATGGCTAGCAGTTGGATCTGGTTGCCACCTTTTTTTTCCTGCAAGGCTCCTGTGCACTTAAGAGCTGCATGACAGACAGAAATGTAACTGATGCAACTTTTCTAAGCATGGGAAAATGCAGTGACCCTGGACAGCTCCACTAAGATTCCATAGCTGTTTTTAAAAAAAATTGCACCCCTCCAGAAATAATTGTGACTGACTGCTGTACATAGTTGTGTCGGTGAGATGTGTGTTGCAAACTTTCTCAATTCTATTTGTCTCTAGGTGTGTGTCTCTGCTTGATTCCGCTTCCACCAAAGAATTTGAGATATTTTCCCGTGTACTAGTGTGTCTGGGCATGGTAGGGTTTGCTTTCCCCTGGCTTGCTTCTTGTGAATTCTTCTTGTTTCTGAGATTCTAATGGTGTGTTTGTGTCCTTTGCATTCAGTCTGCTCTGTCTCTCTGTGTGGACACCAGTATTTATGTTCTAGCTTGCCATTCTGTTGTCAGAAGTCAAATTTTTTTTTTCTTGGCTAACATGGATGGGATGCCAGTTTTTAAATGGTTTGTGTTGCAGTCATGTGTGTAGGTTTCTTAAAGACACCCTGAACAATGAACATGCTATGTCTAGATTCTGAATGGGCTTCTGTGCTTTTGACAGGTAAAGGTTTGGTCCACTGCAGCTTTCCCAGCGCAGTGCTGTAAAAATGAGACAGATGATTCCACCCCCCTTCAGTCTGATTTTTAAAGGTGGAAAAGTCATGGACTTGGCAATCCTCAGGGCATATCTACGTCACAAATGCACTGTATATCAGTTTTATCCCTGATGAGTTGCCCTGGGTTCCCCCCAGAGAATCTTGGGGAGTGTAGTTCAGCAAGGCTGCTGAGAATTCCTTGTAGCAGATCCTTATTCCCACATTCATTCATTCTAACCCACATCATGCACACACATGAACTGCAGATCCCCATGGAAATGGAATTATTGTTAAATCAGTGTTGGGGGTAGATATTCCCTGTATGTATTTGTTGCATGTATTTCTAAGCCACTTTTCTATTTAAAAAATTTCTAGAGCAGCTTACAATAATAAAAGCAGTAAAACAACCTGGTTTGTGTCCTATAAGTGTTTTAAATACTTAGGATCTCATAATTGTGAAGGCATAACTAATCAGTGTTAAATGGCTGTGTGTATGCAGTCTTGTTGGATCAGGTCAAGGTCAACCTCATCCAGCATTCTGTGCAAGAATCCCAACAATCCAAAACTGTACGGTGGTCTACCGGAGGTGGTTCTCCATGCTGGGTCACTGGCCAATCTGCCTTCTTTCCATAAAAAAGCACAATGAGAGTGTGAACAACTTTTAATGTGGGTGTTGAGTCCCATGGCAGGTATACATGTAATGTGTCTCTCTCCCCCAATTCTTACATAATTTTAATTGAAGTGTGGTATAATTTTCCCAATATTTTCACTTGAAAGAAAGTGATTTCCCCCTCCCCCAAAGGTGTGCATGTGTGAGAGCATCAACACATTGATGTTGCATCCGTCTTTTGGTTTCCCTGGCCATGCCAGAATCTGTGCTACATAAATATAGCACATCTATGCTACATAAAAATAGCCCTTAGCCACAGTCGGGAGAATACAGAAGACAGCATTTCCTGATCCTACACAGTGGTTGTGCTCTTGCAGGGGTGTGTACATTTAGGGTTGTCCAAGCAAGCTCTTCACATTTATTAATGAGGTAGAAGATGAAGCACCTACAGATTCTCTCATCCTTCCTTGATTTTTTTGTGTGTCTCCTCCTTTCCAATTCTGTTGCACTGAGCAGTATTCTGGAGGTCCCACTCACAGGCAAAAGGGGGGGGGGCTGATGGAAGAACTAGGAAAAGGAGAGGACAATGATGTTGCAGCAGTTTTGCCTGCCCTGCCAGTGGTCCTCTGCAATGTTTTGGCTTGCAATCTGCAAACTATGTATGGCTCCTGGGTTGGAAAGGGGTATCTTATACCACTGTACCTGTTTTAGTGATGAAAAATCAAATAGCCTGTATTAGTGATGAAATAGCTCACACCTTGTACCAGTAGCTTATATACCTCCTACCTTCGTCAAACTATTTCAGCATTGTTTAGTGTGCTTCAGAATTCCTGTGTATTGCAGGAGGTTCTGGAGCATGTTCAGGGAAGCAGAGTCCATGATGGGCTCCATTTACATGGCTAAATGTGCAGGGCTTGCATGAACTGAGAGTGCCCCCTGGAACACACCCAACTGAGTGTACACTGGAGGGAGAATGCAGTGGTATTCAAACTGCCTTTCAGGGAAGCTTGTCTCCCATTATTGTTCTTCTCATTGATGAGCCCCTGATAAACTTCCAAAGTTTCCCAGAGTACAGTTTGCAAACCACCGTACTATATTGATAGTACTTTAAATACTGCTTTGTATACCTGTTAGGGAGATAAAGCAGGGTATCAATTTGTAAATAAATATTTACAGAGAAATGCCTCTTAATTCTATCATCCACAAATTGTATGCTACTTACATACAGTGCAGAATTCCGGTCCTGGAATGATATTTGAAATTCCTAAAAGCAGGGAGTGGAGGCATTAAAATATTTCCATTGGGATTCTTTTTTAATTCATCAGATGCTAATTTAACCTATTTTGCCCAGCCCACAGGTATACACATTTGGTCCCTGTTGTGTTTATGCAACATTGGGCAGAAATGGCTTTTTAAAAAAAATGATCTGGTAGTTAGCAGAGACATTTTGAACCTGTTTTGGAACCATTTCACATACCTCAGACTCTTTTGCCTGCAAGGTAAGCCCATGAAATGAATCTAGAGATAATTGTTTAGATGGAGAAAAATTAAACACAAAAAAACTCAAAAGATTTCCAGTTTGTTTTCACTTTTGGTTCAGTAAAAAAACAGAAAAAAATATTGAAATGGCTTTTGGATACAGGTTCAGTTCAACTCCCTGTCTCAGAGCGAGGTTTAGACTTATGGGAGCAGACACTGAATGTTTTAGGTCCCACCTTCCAGAGTTGAAAAACATAGATTCCTAGATGCCAAGGTTACATTTATGACTACCTGGGCGACCAGGTTCTTTCTATGTTCTCTCCCGTCGCTGTCGCCCCCCAACTACTCTGCTTTAACATATTACAAAACTAATTGATATCTTTCTTCAGAATGTTTCCCAGTGCAGCCCACAGCACCCAGATCATACAGGCACCTGCAACGTACTGGTGCCCTTAGTTATGAAAAGGAGCATCCCTGCCAATGGTTGAAACTGCATGCCTTGGCATCAACCTACTGCACAATTCCCTTTTAAATTAGCAGTGCAGGTGTCAACAGAGCATGGAAAGTAGTGCAGGAATATTATGTGTTCAGTGCATTGGGTAGGACCAGAAAGCAATGTGGCATTTGCCATCACTTATGACCAAGCGGTGTAGAATGGCTGATGGTGGTCCTATAGCCACTTAACCCATTTCTGCCCCGCCCACAGGTGTATGCATTTTGTCCCTGTTGTGTATATACAGCCTTAGCCAGAAATGGCTTAAGAACATTTGGGTGATGATAGAGATATATAAGCTGGAGAGGGAGCGCTGTTGCAGTAGGCGAGTTAATAATAATAATAACAGTATTTATATACCGCTTTTCAACAAAAAGTTCACAAGAGTTAGGATATTGCAACATGATTTGTTCCATTGCATTCTGCATGAAATTGCACATTGAATAATATATAATGTGATGGTGTTATTCAAAAAGACCAAGATTTAAAAATTTTTGGCCAGTAGTGGTGTCACACACACACACACCATGCATGTCACCTGGTGCAGTCTGCACCCTCTGCACCTCCTAGCGATGCCATCTGGAGACTGTTCTTACTCAACACAGGTAATCAGGTGAGTGGCTATTAACAAGCCTCCCTGCCAATCCATTTAGCACACCTGGCTGGATTTGAAGTGGAAATGTTTTGTAACACACGAAGCCTATGGAGAAATCATGGAGTTTCTTTGAAAATATAGGATTCTGCCTTAGATGGTCTCTCTAGCTCAGTACAGAACTGTCTTCAGTGACTCTTCAGTGTTTCAGGCAAAAGTCTCTCCCAGCTCTACCTGCTGATGCCACAGACTGAATCTGGGTCCTTCTGAACGTGCTCCACCACTGATGTACGGCCATCCCATAATAAGAGCATCTTATTATGCTTGTTATGGGTGAACAGCCTTTGTGTGCTGAGTTGTGCTTGTGTCCCTTTTGGTTCACGGGGATTTTGTGTGAATGATGCTCTTTGGGTATACAGTGGCCATGTCCTTGTGGCAACCAGACATTGGATCTCTCTCTTCTCTGCCCCCTCCAAGCAAGTTGCAGTAGGATGTGGGTGTCTGGCTTGAATCCCTCTTCACCCAAACTGGCCTGTGCTTTCCATGAGCTGGCCAAGGGTAGGGAGGTCAGAGAGATGGGGAACCCTACGGCTGGGGTCACCTTTTTAATGGTGATCGCAGTATACACACACCCCGACATGGCAGCTGCTGCAGTGTGTAAGCTGGCACCCTCTCAGTCCTGGTTTGTGACCTTTCTTTTATCTTTCCCCCTCCCCCCAATGCCCATAAATTCTAACCTACATCCCCTGCAGCAATCCCAACCCATTTCATCTCCCGTAATTTTTTGTAGCACAGATTCACAACTGCTTTCTGCACTGATTTCCGTCATTTCAGTCCTGCTCTTATTTTAAAACCAAATTTCTAGTTCTTGTGTTTGTGGTGATGCATTTAAAAATGTTCAGGCATCCCGTGGCAGAGTATCTGTTCTCTTCGTGGCTTCCTGTCCTTCCTCATGACTCCCAGGCATGTTTTCCTAACCATGCATTTCTGTTGTCCTTGATATCTCACTGAGCTTTGCCTCTGGCAGTCCTGGTCAAAGCAATCCTGTTTTGCACAACCACACATGCTGGTTCTGAATGAAGCATGAACCTTGAACATATCCGTGCAGAGTAAGCATATTTGTATACCATTTTGCATATAATTTATTTTAGTTCAGCATTTGGGCTCCCACAATGCAGAATTTGGAGGGCTGGAGATGCTGCAGGCAGTGGTGTTGCTAGGGCATGGGGTGTGGGCTGCATGGGGTGACATGCACGAGGTGATACTGCTACTGACCAAAATTTTTAAAATCTTGGCATTTTCAAATACAGGTACAGCGATTTATCACTCCCGAATCGGCCTTTTCAGCCACACTAGACGCTGTTCCAGAACCACCTTTCAGAGCGCGATACCATAGTCTTTCGAGACTGAAGGTTGCCAACTGACTGACTGACTGACAGCGATTTATCCACAGATTTTTTAATCTCCGGATTTGTCTCAATGCTAATGGAGTGGAGGAACCGAAAGTCATACACACCTTTGCCCTGCATTGGCATCTCGCTCCATTTCCAGGCAGCCCAAAACACTGCAAAAAGGCTCTGCCTCGCCCAGGCAGGGAAATAGCCCTGAAGCCCTGGAAGAGGTTCCCCTTGCAAAGGAACAGTAACAGTCCTGGAGCTCCTGAGCCAGCAAAGAGGCTGAAGAGGGGAAGGGGGGGGGCGAAAATCTATGTAGCCAGAAGACATGCAGCAAGGTGGAGCGCGCACGCACGCACGCACACACACACACACACACACACACACACACACACACACACACACACACACACAGGGGCAGGTGCGGTAGCAACAAAGGGGATTGCTTTAAAAAACCCAGGAAGTGTTTGCCAAATTCCCCCCCCCATTGAGATGGTGCAGGCAATCACTGACACAAGCAAACCCCCCCCCCCCATGGTGCAGGCTATCACCAGCCTTCCCACCAAGCAAAGATATAGCCTACAATACTCTCCACACTTTCCTGGGAGTAAGCCCCATTGACTGGAATGGGGCTTACTTCTGAGTAGACACGCATACGGATGGACTTTTAAAAGATCAGCATCCCAACTGTGAAAGAAGCCAGGCAGCTGACAATGGAAGGGCTGAGTACAGAGCGGAGCGGAGGGGATTGATAACAGCTGCCTTAGTTTCCTTCCATCTGGAAGTGTCAGGCTGCAGCATATTTGCGTAACTCTGGAATTTAGCACAACGCGTTTTTTGTTAATCGCACTGAGTCACAGAACGGAACTAACGTGGATAAATAGGCTCCACCTGTAATATGATCGTGTTATATATCAATCAATGTGTGATTTCATGCAGAATGCAACGAAACAAACCACGTTAAAATATCTCTATTCATTCAAGTGGTATAGCCAAAATACGAGTGGGGGTGGGCAATGGTACATCACCACTGTTTGCCACTGCATGGGAGGAGGTCCATTATAGGGGTGACGCTCTGGTCTTCCACACTGAGTGACTCAAATCCTAGTGATGCCACTGGGTGTAGGTCCTGCTTATTATCAGTATTTCAGTCTATATATATGTGGCACATTTCAGATATACATGGTACATTAGTGTAAGCATAAGAGAGGTCCCTGACCTGAGGAGATTGCAGTCTAGATTACCTCATGAGAGTCAGATTTCAAAGACAGAATTCCTCATTCTCTTGTTTTCTCTGCTTTGTTCAGATGGAGCAGCTGCTTCCTTAAGTGGACTTCGTTTAACCTCCCCCTTGAAGGGAATCATCACTTGTTCCTCTGAGATGTAGTCGCTGCTATCAGAACCCAGGGAAAAAAGAAAAAAAACCTGGATTGGTTCATCTCAAGTTGGTCTGTACTGTACTATGGAAAGGTAATAATAATAATAATAATAATAATTAATAATAGTTCCTTGTTTTCTGAGATGGGGGAGTGAGGCTGGTGAGTCGTCATATTTGAGGATAAAACTTGTAGTGCTGTCCCAGTTCTATAAGAACATGGAATTGGATGGATTATAGCAGTATTTCTCAAGGTTTGTCCTCTGCTGCTAAGGAATCCAGTACCCAGGGGCACAAACATTTTTAACACACCCACATCCACCCATACAGTTTCCTTAGGCCTCGGAAGGCCCACAAAAACTGGAAGTGCCTCTCTGAGGCTTCCAAGAGGCCTTCTGAGGCTTGGGGAGGCTGCTTTTTTGCCTTGGGTCCACCGTCAGGGGTACACCCTCTCAAGATGTG
This sequence comes from Tiliqua scincoides, assembly GCF_035046505.1. Lineage (NCBI taxonomy): Eukaryota > Metazoa > Chordata > Lepidosauria > Squamata > Scincidae > Tiliqua > Tiliqua scincoides. The sequence goes on from NC_089822.1 coordinate 252,936,785, forward strand.
CTACTGTCTCAAGGGGGTACCTTGAGGTACCTCTCAAGGGGTACAATGTCTCTCAAGGTGTGGTACTGGAGACATTGCACCCCCTGTCCTCCTTAGCTATGCCACTGTCCACCCCTCAATAATCTTTCTAATCCATGCCACGTTGCAGGCATCCTTCAAGTTCCCAAAGATCATTTATGTGATCTAAGGAACTTCCAGCTCTAGGAGGTCTGGGGGGGGGGGGGGGAGTCTTTGAGTTCCTTTGCAGGAGAACTGGGAGCCAGGCATTCTTGGGTTCAGTATCCACATCTGAGACTACTGCTGTAGAAATGGAAAATCGTCTGGATACCCTCTGCCATAGTTCTCCTTCAGCAATGGAGTCTCTTTTTGGTGATACGATTTCAAATGTATGAAATTACATAGTTCACTCTGACCACACACTGGGAGGCGAGTTCTTCACACAGAGGATTTGATGAATGAACAATCTCTGCCTCATCCAACTGCAAACAGTGACTGCCTTGCTCAGGGCTGTTCACCTTTTAGTCTGGCCACCAGGGCAGCTTTCTGAGCAGATACAACTGAAGTTTGATATTGCATATTTCCCACCAAGGCCTCTTCAAGCTGTTTTTTCACCAGACTACCATTTCCAGGATTCTTGGGAGGAAACCAGGACAATTAGCACCTATGAAGCAGCTAGATTTGTACTTTAGACAGAGCCTTGTGTCTGCAACACGTACAGCGGCGGAGCAACCCCAAACACTGCCAATGCTGCCTCTGCTCCGCACTTCCAGGTTTGAAGAAACTGCACCTGGAGTGCAAGGCAAGAAGGTTTGGTAGGTAGCAAGTAGACCAGTGTGGGTTACATCTGTGAGACAGATGTGAGATGGTGACAGTGGGAGGCTTGAGGTGAAGGGCGCTCTGAATCAGCTACCCACTGATGCAACCTGCACCACCTTGCTTAATGAATGGGCCGCTCCTAAACATGTGCCTCTTTGTCCTGAATCAGTTGTCCCTTGACATTTTATAATGAATCTATGTTATTTTCCCTCTTCAGTAGAATCCCTCCTGTGCCTCCAGATGGCGCCATTAAACCTAAGAATCTGTACTGAGGACAACACAACTAATAGTCCATTATAAGAGTAAACGTATATGGGGCTTTTAATATACTCAGAGCATCCATAGTAACAATGATGTGGTGTTGGCTTTTTAATACACAAAAGGTTTACAGCCAGACCTATGACTTTATCTCTTCCCAAAGATGAAAAATGAATTGTCAATTAAATGACGCTCACCCAGGCATTGTTTTTTTTGTTGGCAACCTTCAGTCTCGAAAGACTATGGTTTCGTGCTCTGAAAGGTGGTTCTGGAACAGCGTCTAGTGTGGCTGAAAAGGCCAATTCGGGAGTGACAATCCCTTCCACACTGGGAGCAAGTGCAGTCTGTCCCTGGTCTCTCTCCCTGGCTATGGGCCTTCCTTCTTTGCCTCTTAGCCTCAGACTGTTGGCCAAGTGTCTCTTCAAATTGAGAAAGGTCATGCTGCATAGCCTGCCTCCAAGCGGGCCGCTCAAAGGCCAGGGTTTCCCACTTGTTGAGGTCCACTGCTAAGGCCTTCAGATCCCTCTTGCAGATGTCCTTGTATCGCAGCTGTGGTCTACCTGTAGGGCGCTTTCCTTGCACGAGTTCTCCATAGACGAGATCCTTTGGGATCCGGCCATCATCCATTCTCACAACATGACCGAGCCAACGCAGGCGTCTCTGTTTCAGCAGTGCATACATGCTAGGGATTCCAGCACGTTCCAGGACTGTGTTGTTTGGAACTTTGTCCTGCCAGGTGATGCCAAGGATGCGTCAGAGACAGCGCATGTGGAAAGCGTTTCCTCTCCTATTGTGAGCGAAGAGTCCATGACTCGCTGCAGTATAGAAGTGTACTCAGGACGCAAGCTCTGTAGACCTGGATCTTGGTATGTTCCATCAGCTTCTTGTTGGACCAGACTCTCTTTGTGAGTCTGGAAAATGTGGTAGCTGCTTTACTGATGCCTTTGTTTAGCTCGGTATCAAGAGAAAGAGTGTCGGAGATCGTTGAGCCAAGGTACACAAAGACATGGACAACCTCCAGTTCATGCGCAGAGATTGTAATGCAGGGAGGTGAGTCCACATCCTGAACCATGACCTGTGTTTTCTTCAGGCTGATTGTCAGTCCAAAATCTTGGCAGGCCTTGCTAAAATGATCCATGAGCTGCTGGAGATCTTTGGCAGAGTAGGTAGTGACAGCTGCATCGTCGGCAAAGAGGAAGTCACGCAGACATTTCAGCTGGACTTTGGACTTTGCTCTCAGTCTGGAGAGGTTGAAGAGCTTTCCATCTGATCTGGTCTGGAGATAGATTCCTTCTGTTGCAGTTCCAAAGGTGTGCTTCAGCAGGACAGCAAAGAAAATCCCAAACAAGGTTGGTGCAAGAACACAGCCCTGCTTCAATAATACCATCATTATATATCATTCAATGTGAAACTTCATGCAGAATGCAATGAAGCAAACTGTATTGAAATATCTCTGTTCTATAAATAGGTATAGCCAAATAACCAGAAAAAGAAAACACAACTGACTTATGTAACAAGGTGGATTTCCTTAACTCAAAACTGACCAATGAGACTGAGGGTGTGTGGTTGGTCTGTGTAGTTGTGAGACTGTGTGGTTGGCCTGTGGAACTCCTTGCCACAGGATGTGGTGATGGCATCTGGCCTAGATGTCTTTAAAAGGGGATTGGACAAATTTCTGGAGGAAAAATCCATTATGGGCTGCAAGCCATGATGTGTATGTGCAACCTCCTGATTTTAGAAATGGGCTATGTCAGAATGCCAGATGCAGGGGAGGGCACCAGGATGCAGGTCTCTTATTGTCTTGTGTGCTCCCTGAGGCATTTGGTGGGTCACTGTGAGATACAGGAAGCTGGACCAGATGGGCCTATGGCCTGATCCAGTGGGGCTGTTCTTATGTTCTTCGGCTGCATTCCTAACCACATTTCTTGAGAGTAAGCCCCATTGAACAAAATAGGACTTACCTCTGAGTAGACCTGGTTAGGATTGCACCCTGATTGTTCCAAGAGCCAATGAGGTGTTATTATGACACAATAGGGAATCAATGGAGTGTTAATAGAAGTCAGCTCTCATTTCCATGCATCAGAGCTAATACTAGAAGGGACTCTTATTCAGTTCTGTGCGTGTTATCAAGTTGGCCACTGGTTTTTGGCTGGTTAGTTATTTGTTTGGTGACCTGTACTGATATTAAAATAAAGTTAATTGCGGGGGGGGGGGGGACACCAACCCTAGTGATACCATTGCATTTAGGTTGTGTGTATGGTATTTTAATTTATGCTGTATAGTCTGGTGCAGGGGGAGGTCAAACACAAGGGTGATGCAGTGAGCTCTCAAACTGGGTGATGCAAATCCTACTGACACCTCTGAATGACTGCTCAATCTTTCAGTCACACCCAATCCATCATGTATAACCACAGTACTCTGTAAATAAGACTAAGGGCACAAGCCTAACCAGATTTACTCAGAAACAAGTCCTATTTTGTCCAATGGTGCTTACTCTCAGGAAAGTGTGGTTAGGATTGCAGCCCAGGTACAACAAGGATCAACTTAGTTAACTTCCTCTGGGCTATATGTTCACATTTACATTATTAGTTCAACAACCTGCTAATTTCTGACAGTTCTTTTCAGAAATATTGTTTAGTACAGTCCGTATAGGATTGTAGCAAGACTTGCCAACTGATCTGAAAAAGTCTGGTCTACTCTGCTCTTGTGTCTTTAACAGCTTTAGCAGCTTGAACTGGAAACATCAACAGGTGAAACTTTCAAACTTTTAGAGATGTGTTCTCAACTGTGAATATCTGTATTACACTGCAGTTAAAGGCAAAGGACAAGAGGATCTGTTTTTAAAAAGCTGTCAATATGTGCCATTCATAATGCAGGGAAGGATGGTTTTGAATGGGCTCTGGGGGCCAAGGAGACGCTACCCCCTTCCCCTTTAGCTTCCCTTTCCCCAGTTTCTGTAAGCCAGAGGCACTGGATCATGTGTTGCCGGGAAGGAAATATGCTCAGACTCAAATCATCAGCAAGCTGCAGCTTTATTGAAGAACAGTGAAGCAGATGAACAGTCCTGTCAGTGAGACTCTTTTATGCTCCCCCCCCCCACACACACACACACAAATAAGCAACACAGAGAATATTACCAAGGCTGGCTGTTGCCGTGGGTGGAATGACAGTTTCAAAATTGATTTGCAGCAGATGGAGGAAGAGAGACCCCAATTCTACAATGCAAAATCCTTGGTTTCTTCTCCTGACCACATCTCCCTTTCCCTGTCTGGCCTTGGCAGGTTTCCCATTCAGGTGGGGAGGAAAGGAGGTGATCAGGTGAGTTTGTGGGGAGGTGTGTTCCTAGAATATTACAAAGGATGCTTTACTTTCTTTGTTTCTTCTAATACTTTTTGTGTCTTCTGGTTGGCTGCAATGGACTAAAACAGCAGCCTCCTAGAAGCTGTCACAAAGCAAGTTTTCCTGTAGATGTGCACAAAGTGGAGTAAGCCTTGAAAACCTCAATGTCACACTGTGTTTCTGCATGCACTCATTTCAGCTGCAGCCTCTATTTCTAAAAAGGAGGAACATTGCAAGAAACCAATATTTTGTGGTATACTTGGGCCCTGTATTGATGAATCCTGTATCAGCAGATTCACTTATCCGCAGATTGGGTCTGCACCACCCTGGGGCACCCTCCTCCAGGGCTCCCCTGAGCCTCTTAATGCCTTATAAAGCATTAAAAATGTCACTTCCAGTTTTACAAAAAAACCAGAAGTGACTTTTTTCATTATGTACCTCAGTCAGAGTCCGGCAGTAGCCATGGATGGACATCTGTGGCCTCTGCTGGGCTCAGAGGACCCTCTGGAGGTGAGGGGAAGAGACCTCCCCTTGCCTCCAGAAGGTGGGGGTAGGCATCCCCTCGTATCCATGGATTCAGGTATCCATGGGAGGTTCCGGAACAGAACCCCCATGAGTATGGGGGCAAGCCTGAACTTTGCTGCTGTAGATTTTTTGTTGTTGTTGTTATCAATGGTGTTGCAGCCCACCAGATGTTTGGACTGGGATTTTTGGATGCTCACTAGTCTCTACCCAGGAATTTATCTCACAAGGACAAGTGGTGAGATATCACCATATAATATTTTATGTTCCTAGTAATGCAAAACTCTCGCAATTAAGAAGTATGTCATTGAAATGTGGTGTCATTATCATCAACTTATCCAGAAACTGCTCCACTAGATCAGCATCTTTAGACCATTACAGAGTACAGCACAGGAAAATATGCCCAGTTTAACTGCACTGGAGCCATGCCCAGGGATTGCCTCATTATTTACTCAGGAGTTTCAGGCTGCAAGCCTATGCTTGTCTACTCAGAAGAAAGTCTCATTGTAGTCAATGGGATATACTCCCAAGTAAGTGTGGACAGGATTGCAGCCTTAGCTTGGAGTAATTATGACTGAAATCAACGGGGTTTACATCTGCATAGATATGTATAGGATTGAGCTGTTAGTTTCACTTTGCCACCTCTCTCTTTGCTGTCAGCCTTCTGCCCAGAGCTTAGCCTTTCCATGAAGACATTGCTTATCAAGAGCACCTAGCCCTTACCCCAGTAGAAACAAAGCCTAAAGACAAGTAATGGCCTTTGCTGACATTCATCTCCTGTTGACTTGGTGTCTCTATTTTACATGTTACTCTTCATGTATCCATGCATATTTGACATGCAGGTTGTAGACTCTTCAGTGCAGTACAGAACTATCTTATGCTGGAGCACTTATTTCTGTGTAATGAGATCTGAACACTAACATGACTCAGAAAGCATCAGGATTTCAAGAGTGTTCCAGAACATGGTAAATTTCAAATCTTCCCTCCTGTGACAGTGGATCTATTGAAGAAAAAAATTGATTACACAAAAATGGTGTTTAAGGGTAGCGTTGTTGTGGCCTAACCATGATGTCACAAACCAATCTGGTCTAAATCTAAGTGAATGGATCAGGCATAAAGACCTCTGTGCTTTTACCAACCTGTTCACTGTGAACTTTTGTTTAAGAACAGCTCCTTCTTTAGACAGTTCCTTCTTTAATTAATTAAATTAATTAATTCACATTTTTATACCACCCTTCCTCTAAGCAGCTCAGGGTGGTGTACATGGTTCCTCCCCTTATTTCATCCTCACAACAACCCTGTAAGGTAGGTGAGACAGAGATAGTAATAGTCATGACATGAAATGAATAATAATAATGATGATGGCCAGAAAATAAATGCAGTGAAATTTCCCCACAAGCAATGGATGAAATTCTTCATCAAATAGTATATAACATGATGGTATTATTCCTAAAAGCCATGGGCAGACCACTCCCCAGCCCCTTGCAAGCTACGCCACTGAAAAGGGCAAGGTAGGTTGGGAATGTGAAGATAAGTTCTGGCACACACTGGTGCCAAAGAGATCCACCCCCTCCCTCTCTACACCCTGCCCTTTCCAATCTGTCCCCGAAAACCCCCGCCCTCCCTTTCCCTGCCCACAATGTGCCTCTGTCATCAATTTACTGGTGCCAATAGAGGCCTCTGGAGCCACTGTGTGCACTGTGGACTGTGTGCAACACCACTGCCCATTTGCAGCAGTGCCCTGGAAGCACACAATGGCAACCTGGCTTTCACCCTGCTGTAGAGGACCTTGCGCTGACAGAATGGAATAAGACTGGGGCCTAATGCTACTATCCTATGCTAATTTAGGATTAAGTAATACTGAACACAATGGGGCTTCCTTCTGAGTAAAAAGCATAAGCTAGCATGTTAATGTAACTTTTAACATTTATCTTGGATGATTTTTCAACCCATATTCCATTAGTATACATTTATTTTAAACCAGTGATTCCCAAACTGTGGGTCAGGACCCATCAGTGGGTTGCAGACTAATATCTGGTGGCTTGCAAAACTGACAAGCTGAGAGCTGATAAAGAAAAGGTATTGAGCCCCATGGAAAGCAAAACAGAGCAGCACATTTACTTGTGCACATTTACTTGTGAATAGGCAACCATCCCTCAGCTCTTATTGAAAGTCAGGTGAAGGGGAACACAAGGTCTCCAGAATGGTCCCAACATGAATGAATGTGGAGTTCAACAAGCACTCCAGAAGGCAATCCCGCACCACAAAAGGAAAAAGGATTAAAACAGAGGCTTGAGCCTTTGTAAAGTAAAACTTTTTTTACATTTTCTTTTTTAGTCTCATAAAGCTTGGTGGATCTCAATAAAGTGTCATTTTTAAAAGTGCTAAAAAGTTTGGGAACCACTGTTTTAAACTATTGCAACCTACTCCAAGAGTGTGGGATGAAATGAGCTAGAAATTTGTCAGGAGGACCCACCGGCAGTAATGTCATGACTGGGAGTGACATCAACAAGCAGGAAATTTTTTAAGAATCTGAGGCTGCAATCCTACCCACACCTACCCAGAAGTAAGTCCCATTTACTATCATTGTTAAAAGAATATTCATAGTAGCTTGTTAAAAGTACAGACCTGTAACATTTCCCCAAATGCAGTCACATACCATGGTAGCATCAAGTCTAATATATTAAAAATAAAATATTGACATGAATGGGGACCCATCTGAAATTGGCTCATGACCCACCTAGTGGGTTCTGACCCACAGTTTGAGAAACACTGAGCTAGAGATCTTTAAATTAGACATAATATGTTTCAAATTAGGAGTAAGAGACAGGAACAAGAGTCAAAAACAATCAAATGAAGACTCTTTAACCCATTTTTGCCCAGCCCATAGGTGTACACATTTGATCCCTATGCAACGTTGGGCAGAAATGGCTTAAGTTGATTTTTGTTGTTGGCTATGTCAATGTGGCTGCTAGTGTGTTGCCATGAGGAACTCCTGCACTGCAAAATTTTCTGCTGCTGCTGACCTATTTTAAATTGGCTTCAGAAAGTGATACTAGTAAGTTTTCTAAGGGACACAGCAGAAAGAGCAGGCCCAGCGGAAATGTAACATTTAAATGTGATTCTGATCTTGCTTCACCATTTGTGGTTAGGACAGTTTTGACTAAGGTGTCTACGAGAGTCAGGATGCTATCTTAAGTACACTTACTTGGAACTGTCCTACTGAGGTCAACAAAACCTAATTCTAAACAGAGATTGTTATGGCTGATAGAACTTTTTTCTCACGAGATTCTTCCAGGTGCTCAGTCTGTATCTTTTCGCCTATCGTAGACTTCTTGTTTTTAAAACAGACCTCTTATGTTCATTTTTGCAACACTCTTTAACCTAAAGCAGTCCAGCTAGGACCATTAATCAGCCTTCCTGGGATCATTAAAAAGAGACTGTGAATAAAACAGCCAATATTATTATAATGTTGTACAAAATCATGATAAGGCCACATTGGGAGTATTGTGTCCAGCTCTGGTTGCCAAATCTCAAGAAGGATATAATGAAACTGAAAAAGGTGCAGAAGAGAGCTACCAGTGGGTGGGGCACCTCCTTTACAAGAACAAATCGCAGCGTTTGGGGCTCTAGAGAACATTGGTTCTCAAACTTTTAGCACTGGGTCACACTTTTTAGAATGGCAATCTGTCCGGAATCCACTGGCAGTGATGTCATTAACCAGAAAGTGATGTCATGGCCAGAAGTAATATCATCAAGCAGGAAGTGCTTTCCTGAGAATGCAGCAAGCACCAAAATTGTACCATTTTCCCTAGATAAACAGGCTATAAATAAATTAAAATGAATAATTATAAATACTTAAAGTAAAACAAATAATTAAATAAGGGGAGATGAGATTGGGAAGCCAGCCCTGTTCCACCAGGTGAATTATCTCGATAGCCTGTCTGCAAAAACCTCAAGACACCCCCCCCCCAAAAAAAAAAAAAAAAATCAGTAAGATTTTCAGCCCTGCCCAGTGGCCAGTTCAATTTTAAGTTCTTATAATTAAGCCAGATCAGTGTGATTTGGGTCAAAATCAATTTTAAATCCAATATGTTTTTTGTTTCAGCTAGATTGAGAGTCAAAGCTTCCCTCTAAACAGCATAAAAAGCCCAAAATGAGGAGGAGAGGAAATGAGGCTCCACGAACTGGGGATGGGGAGGAGGGAATCTGGAAAAGACAACTTTCCTGCTGTCTTCTGGAGCACCTGTTGAGCTCCACATTCATTGGATTGGAACCATTCTGGTGCCATTGGATTCCTCTTGGCCTACCTTTCACAATGGACCAAGGCACATTCATCTAGTCACGAGTAAATGTGTGATGTGCTCAGTTTCACTTTCCATAGCGCTCAATGCATTTTGCTGGTCTGCTGTCAGTTTGTCAGCTGCAGCTTCATGACCCACCCACAATCAGCTTGCAACCCACCAAGTGGGTCACAACACTGGCAAGTAATACAAAGAATCAAAATGGGCTCCATGGCTTCAAAAGGGCAGAGGAGCTGCTTCCCACCATAAACGTCAGACTGAACATCAGACTTGTTGTAAATATGTTTTGTAACATTGAGTTTTAGTGAATGTGGCAACAGCAGAGCACTGGCTTCAAAGCTTTCCGCTTTCCATGGCAACTTTTGAGCATAGGCAAAATCCCTGCTCTTAAGTTTCATTTCTCATGAAAGGCTGGAAACTTGAGGCCCAAAGCAAGGAAAGACACAGGATGAGTCATAAGTTGTAGATAAGGTGAGAAGAAAGGAATGCAGCTTGCCTGCGAAAGAGTAGCCTAGGCATTGCTTTTGTATTGTTAATGAGATATAATAAAAGGCAGAACAGAGGGGCTGGCTCAGTAGAAGCTGCACTGGCTCCCGAGGATTCAACTCAAGACTTTGGCTCCATGTCTTCTTTGGGGTGTCAATTCATCTTTGCTACAAGACTGATGTATAGTACAACTCCCTCACAAGCAATGTGGCAGGGCCCAATGGTACACATGGGAATTGAGGAGGCTTTGTGTTGGTGGGCCCAGCCCCAGTTGGTCCTCCCTTCCAATTCCATTCCATCTGTTCAGCTCTGTCCATTTTGTATTTTGTACCAGCTGAAATTTCCTCAGCATCTTTAAAGGTAGTCCCACACAGAAAACAACAGTGGCATCACTAGGGTTTGCATCACCTTGTGCAGGAGGCCAGCACATCACCCCCATGATGGACATCCTCCCATGCAGTGGGCATAGTGATGTACCATCGCCCTCCCCCCCCGGTTTTTTTGGCTATCACTTTTGATAGAACAGAGATATTTCAATGTGGTTTGTTCACTGTATTCTTCATGAAATTACGCATCAAATGATATATAACATGATGGTATTATTCGAAAACACCAAGATTTAAAATTTTTTGGCCAGTAGTGGTATCAAACCCCCCCCCCCCATGTGCGTCATCTGGTGTGGCCCACACACCCCCAGTGTGTGACTGGAAAACAATACACTAGTACAGACTAGATAATAGTGATCAATGCATGCTTAAGTAAGGCCAGAGCCTCTGTTGCCAGCGGTGGCCCTTCCAGGAAAACAAGGGGAAGCTGGTAATGTACTCCTGGGAGCTGAGTCTGAAGGCAGGAGATATCTAACTTCTTATAATTAACTCTTAGGAATGGGATTATCATCATGGTAGCAAGAACTATTCCATTGGTTTCTAATTCAAGTCAAAAAACCAAACCCATCTTCCCAGAATCATGAACAGTGGTGCAGCAATAAACGTGTGTGTTGTATTATTTTCTCCCTGCACACCCTTTAGTATTTCACTATCAGTTGCATTTTTGACACTATGCAAACTCACTGGCATCATTAGGATTTTCGCCACTCTATGTGGGAGGCCAGTGCATCAACTGGGAGTCTTATGATGGGCCTCCTCCCATGCAATGGGTGGGGCAATGCCCCGGCCGGTCGACGTGGGATGTACCATTGCCCCCCAATTGGTTTCTTGCTATAGCTTTTGATTGAATAGAGATATTTTAACGTGGTTTGTTTCATTGCATTCTACATGCAATTACGCATCGATTGATATGATGGTATTATTTGAAAATACCAAGATTTTAAAAATTTTGGTGAATAGTGGTGTCACCCCCCCCCTGTGCTCGTCACCTGGTGTGGCTCACACCCCCTAGCGCCGCCAGTGCGCAAACTCTTCACATAAAATGTATTGAGGAATAGCTTAAAAGTGAGATTATTAATGAGCAAAAATTATTGCATTTGGTTTCATGTCCTAATTGTAAACAACATCTATATTGGGGTGGTGGGGAAAATCTAAACACTTGAAAATCCCTCATGATTCTCTGCTGCTTAAGCACTTTGTTTTCCAGACCTAACTCGGTCCAGACCAAAGACCCTCTTTTTCTCCAGGCCTCTCCTCATTCCTGCTTTTTTTGTTTTGGTGCTTTCTACAGCCTCCCGCCGCCATCTGTGGCTGCCTGTTCTCAGTGAGGCATCAGCCTTTCCACTGCCAGCTTCCATTACTGCCTGGGCAAAGTGTTCTGTCTGCTTATGGGTGACTCCATATTAATTCACCTGATTTCTTTGGTACACTGCTCAGATTGTTCCTGGCATGGAAACTTTCCTCATTAAGGGCCTGGCAGGGATTGTTAGAGGCTACCAGACTTCTTGGAGCATCTTCATGCATATTCTATCTAATGTACCTTGTGTTCTCACTCCTGGCAATCTGTGAAATTAAATCCACCCAAGGCAAACACCTGGCTTGGCACTACCTTCTTAGAAAAAAGTGCCCTACAAGCTTCCCAGCAATTGCTTAGACTTCCCAATATGGCTTCTACTTTCTGGCTTTTCTGTACAGAGAAAGTGCACAATACAAGTTTTGTTTTATAGAAGACATTTTTTTTCTTCTGCCACTCATTTCTATTTTCAAATCTAATTATTTTATCTTGCATATCACAACTGCCTGTTCTTAGTAGGACTTGGCATTAATTACTAGTCAGGCCCCACTCAGGGGTCTAGGACGTCATGATGTATTTACATATAATGTGTACGCTGAACCATGCAGAGTAGCTTTTTGAATTTGACCAATAGTAATTTTGTCAACATTCAGATGTTTTAAATGAAATGTTTTCTGGTAAAGACCAGAAGAGATTGGGAAGAGCTCCAGAAGGATCTCTCCAAACTGGGAGATTGGGCAGCAAAATGGCAGATGTGTTTCAGTGTAAGTAAGTGTAAAGTCATGCACATTGGGGCAAAGAATTGAAACTTTACATATAGGCTGATGGGTTCTGAGCTGTCTGAGACAGATCAGGAGAGAGATCTTGGGGTGCTGGTGGACAGCTCGATGAAAGTGTCAACCCAATGTGTGGCAGCAGTGAAGAGGGCTAATTCCATGCTTGGGATCATTAGGAAAGGCATTGAGAATAAGACAGCTAATATTGTAATGCCCTTGTACAAATCGATGCTAAGGCCTGCCACATCTCAAAGAGGATATAGTGGAGATGGAAAAGGTGCAGAAGAGAGCAACCAAAATGATTACTGGACTGGGACACCTTCCCTATGAGGAAAGGCTACAACGTTTGGGCCTCTTCAGTCTAGAAAAGAGGCGCCTGAGGGGGGACATGATTGAGACATACAAAATCATGCAGGGGATGGACAGAGTGGGTAGAGAGACACTCTTTTCTCTCTCACATAACACCAGAGCCAGGGGACATCCAGGAATGTTGAGTGTTGGGAGAGTTAGGACAGACAGAAGAAAATATTTCTTGACCCAGCATGTAATTAGTTTGTGGAACTCCTTGCCACAGGATGTAGTGTTGGCAACTTGCCTGGATGCCTTTACGACGGGATTGGACAAATTTCTGGAGGAAAAGTGCATTACAGGTTACAAGTCATGGTAGGTATGTGCAAAGTAGAGGTAGTCTGCCTCTGATTGCCAGATGCAGGGGAGGGCACCAGGACCCAGGTTGTGCCTGTTGTCTTGTGTGCTCCCTCCGGCATTCGGTTGGCCACTGTGAGATACAGGAAGCTGACTAGATGGCCCTTGGCCTGATCCAGCAGGGCTCTTATGTTATTATGTTCTAAATGTGACTCAAGTGTTTTTGGAACTGCACCCAGTATACCAGTCACCACTAGGATAACCACTGCTGGTTTGCACCATAATAATTGGAATTCAGTTTTTAGATCCTGATTATATTATTATTATTATTATTATTATTATTATTATTATTATTATGAGCTGAAATCCCTAGCATGTATGCACTGCTGAAACAGAGACTCTGTGCTGGCTTGGTCATGTTGTAAGAATGGACAATGGCCGGATCCCAAAGGATCTCCTCTATGGAGAACTTGTGCAGGGAAAGTGCTCTACAGGTAGACCACAGCTGCACTACAAGGATATCTGCAAGAGGGATCTGAAGGCCTTAGGAATGGACCTCAACAGATGGAAAACTTTGGCCTCTGAGCGTCCTGCTTAGAGGCAGGCTGTGCAGCATGGCCTTTCCCAGTTTGAAGAGGCACTTGCCCAACAGACTGAGCAAAGAGGCAAAGAAGGAAGGCCCATAGCCAGGGAGTCAGACCAGGGACAGACTACATTTGCTCCCAGTGTGGAAGGGATTGTCACTCCCGAATTGGCCTCTTCAGCCACACTGGACGCTGTTCCAGAACCACTTTTCAGAGTGCGATACCATAGTTTCCCGAGACTGAAGGATGCCAATGATGTATTATTATTATTATTGACAGTATTTATATACTGCTTTTCAGTGAAAAGTTCACAAAGCGGTTTACAGAGAAAATCAAATGGCTTCCTGTCCCAAAAGGGCTTACAATCTAAAAAGATGCAAAAGAACACCAGTAGACAGCCACTAGAAAAGACACTGCTGGGGTGAGGAGGGCCAGTTACTCTTCCCCTGCTAAATCAAAGCGGAGCACCCACTGGAAAAAGTGCCTCTTACTTTTAGCAGGGTTTCTACCTCATTCATGGCCTATCCTTGGTCAGCCTGCTGACTGACCCGAGACCAGGGTGCAACAGAGAGGTAAGTCTTACTTGCCTGCTCCACCACACCTTGGTCCCCAGTGGATCTATTCAGAGCTGTGCCAGCTCTTTGGCAAATTTCTCAATTTGAATCTGATTCTTTGAGTCTGATTTTTCTTGGTGTACATCCCTTTGGAAGATGTTTCAATTGCAACCCCTAAGTGCTCCAGTTCTGCATTAGCATTCCTGCCTTAGGAAAAGTCCCAGAACTCCTCCCTCAACTATAAACCCAGATAGTTATCTTATGGAAGGATCCAGATCTTATTAGCAAACTAATAGTTACAACATTTGCATGTAAATAAAAAGAACCACCAGCCCCGGGCAATTAAGGAGAGGTTATTAAAGCTATGGCATATAGCTGTAATGGGACGGGAGATAAATTTCAAAATGTGTAAGAACAGGAGTCTCCTGAGTTCAGAGAGTTGTTTTCAAAGTACACTGAAAAAGGAATTAAAAAACAGTTTATGTTGGGAGGTTATGTTAAGGAAATCAAAGGTTGACCAAGTTACCTAGTGGTTAGCACTCAGAAAACCACTCCCTTTTCTCAGCTTCCAGGGTGAGTGGGCCAGCAGGCTGAACTGGAAATAACTAGCACCATTTCATATGGGAGGGGGAGCTAGACAGATGTCTGCAAAAGAGCCCTTTCCCAGGAGAACTTTGAGTAAAAAGTTTCCTTTTAAATGCCAGGCACAGTAGTGCATACAAGTAATCTGGAGATGGGACAACTATTAAGAAACTAGTGAACAGGGCTGGGCAGGCAAGTATTTTTAAAAGAAGGGGGAAGGAAAGGTAACCAGGAACTGGGCAGAATTACAGCAATCAACCTTTGGAGAACCACTCCTGAAACACTGAAACTGGATGCAGTTCTCAACAAAGCTCAGCAGAGGGCGCCAGGAAGCAAGAAAGTACAGTAATCCTTGCCTGAATGTGGCCAGCTGAGATATGGGCAGTGGATGGCAGTTTTTTTTTTTTGCCTATCCCAGACTGGTGAGGGAGGGAAGGTATATTCAGTAAGTTTCATGCATTAAAAATTGGTCACTGTGTTTAATAAAGTAGTACAAGTTAAACCCAATTGCAACCTGGCCTCTTCACTGGGAGTGTGAGTGTAAATAGAATACTAGATGAAGGGAGGTAGCAAGTATCTTGCGGTCTTGTGTGTGCTCCCTGAGCATCTGGTGGGCCACTGTGAGATACAGGAAGCTGGACTAGATGGGCCCTGGGCCTGAACCAGCAAGGCTCTTCTTATGTTCTTATGTTACCAAACTTTTTAGCACCAGGACCCACTTTTTAAAATTACAATCTATCATGACCAATTAACCCCCCCCCCAAAAAAAATCTAGAAATAGTATTCTTATTATTATTATTATTTGCTTCTGAGGCTGCTAGAGACCTTCGTTATAGTAAGTGTATATGTAGGCATTTGCTAAACCCTCCCTAGAAGTGGAGTTCAAGGACTGTTCCCCCAAACCTTTAATCATTACAGGGTACCCAGAAGGCTGAACTGGAGGCAAGATGTGCAGTTAGGAACTTCCAGGCCAAACAAAAGGCTGAATCTGGATTCACATGTTATCTACTAGAAAAAATTGGAAAATGTGATATTATAACTTGGGGATATGGAGATTACTTCATACTACAGGTTAGCGCTTCAGCTAACAAATTTCTTCTCCAAACTGGGCAAGGGTGGTTGCAAAATTTTTTGTGTTTTTTTTAAATTTTGTTTTTAATGTTTCAAAAAATTTTCACAACCCACCAAAAATTAGCTTGTGATCCACTAGTGGGCCACAACCACTAGATCGGTGTTTGGGAAACACTCATCTAGTGGAAAACAAAGTTCATAGGAGCCTT
Source organism: Tiliqua scincoides (assembly GCF_035046505.1). Lineage (NCBI taxonomy): Eukaryota > Metazoa > Chordata > Lepidosauria > Squamata > Scincidae > Tiliqua > Tiliqua scincoides. The sequence goes on from NC_089822.1 coordinate 252,952,611, forward strand.
AACACAGCCTTAAGAACATAAGAACAGCCCCACTGGTTCAGGCCATAGGCCCATCTAGTCCAGCTTCCTGTATCTCATAGCGGCCCACCAAATGGCCCAGGGAGCACACCAGATAACAAGAAACCTCATCCTGGTGCCCTCCCTTGCATCTGGCATTCTGACATAGCCCATTTCTAAAATCAGGAGGTTGCACATACACATCATGGCTTGTAACCCATAATGGATTTTTCCTCCACAAACGTGTCCAATCCCCATTTAAAGGTATCCAGGCCAGGCGCTGTCACCACATCCTGTGGCAAGGAGTTCCACAGACCAACCACACACTGAGTAAAGAAATATTTTCTTTTGTCTGTCCTAACTCTCTCAACACTCAATTTTAGTGGATGTCCCCTGGTTCTGGTGTTATGTGAGAGTGTAAAGAGCATCTCCCTATTCACTCTGTCCATCCCCTGCAGAATTTTGTATGTCTCAATCATGTCCCCCCTCAAGCGCCTCTTTTCTAGGCTGAAGAGGCCCGCACACCATAGCCTTTCCTCATAAGGAAGGTGCCCCAGCCCTGTAATAATCTTAGTCGCTCTCTTTTGCACCTTTTCCATTTCCACTATGTCTTTTTTGAGATGCGGCGACCAGAACTGGACACAATACTCCAGGTGTGGCCTTACCATCGATTTGTACAACTACATTATATTAGCCGTTTGAGAGGACCTTCTTCCTCATCTCTGGCAGAAATTCCTGCTCAAGGCCTCCCCACTGCCGAGAGCTCCAGGCCGGGATGTCTTGTGAGATGCACTCCAAGGGTTAAAGGAGGAGCTGCAGATTCCTAGAGGGACAAATGGGAAGAGGAAGTGGAGGGGGGAAAGCCCCCCTGCCCTGTCCACTGCTGTGCTTCTGCAGAGGCTGCTCTCTTTGTCTCCTTGCCGCATCTCCCTCCCTGCAGTGCCCTTGGAGGAAAGGGGGAGTCTCAGGGCTGCAGAGGGCCAGGTGAGGAAGACCCTGCGGGGCGATATGGGAGGGGGACGAAGAGACCCCATGCTGGGCTTAGACAGTGTTCTTGATGCTGCGGGGTTTCTTTTGTCTTTTAGCTGCATTTCATTTTTGAACCGCAGCACGTGTTGCTGCCCGCAGGGGTTGTGAGCTTCCCTGTGCCTGGTACTAACACACAACCAGGCGTGGATCCAGTGTTTGTGCTTGGGAGGGGGCCACGATCCCTACCGACTCCAGAGCCCAGCTCAGCCAGGCGGGTAGACCTGGGCTCTGGGTTGAACATAATGTCCTCTATGGCTGAGGTTTGCAGGGCGGGTAGACCTGGGCTCCCGGTTGAATTTCTGGCTGCTGGGAGGGTAGCCCTGGGTTCCTCGTTGAACTGGCTTCCATGGCCAAGGTTTACTGAGCGGGTAGACCTGGGCTACCGCCTAGCCTTGAAGCCCAGATCTACCTGCCTGATAGTCCTGGGTTCCCATTCCGCCTTTTCCAGGCAGGTAGACCTGGGCTCCTGGCCATGCTTGGTCTGTTTCCCATCCTGGTAGGCATCTTTCCCCTCTGGTGTCAGTTGGGGGGGGGGGCGCACACCCTTGGATCCACCCCCACACAGAACGGTGAGATACACGGTCAGATTAAGACCTTCAGAGACTTCAAGCGCCGGAAAGATTATGGTCCTACCGTTTATACGTAATTCGAAATAAAACAAAACACAACCATAAGATAAAATTTTTATTTTTCAAAATGAAACAAAACTTGCAGCAATATTTATTTACAGTAAATGCTACGGCACCATTCCGAGGAGCGAAAGTAACACGGGAAGGCATTTCCTCCATGTTGCCTTCGCCCCCCCAGACATGCTCCGAGAGTGAAGGGGAGGGCAGATTACATGGCGCATTTCAGAGCCATGCAGCACTTACAGTGCTGCCCCCTCCCGCTCTGCTAATGCTTTAATCATGTCCTAAAAATGAATCTGACGTAACAAATATGTTTCTATACTTAGCAGAGACAAGGCATCCAGCCTGTCTTGACCATAGTTGTTCTGTTGGGATTTTTAACATACTTCTGCCGAGAAAATGGTGGGGTTTTCTGGACTCTGTGTGTGTGTGTGGGGGGGGGGGGGATGCTTGGATTTGAAACCAGTCCAAGAGAAGGGGGAGAACTTGACATGAAGCTCTTTTCCATTTAGGCTGCATTCCCACATCAGACACAACAAGGTCTGTTTACATTTCAAACACATGGGAGTGGTGGGGCCATCAGGCCTTGGGTGAGGGGGAGCCACTGTGGGTCACATGAAATAATGCACTTTGAAAGATCACCTCTCTATCCACTCTAATTATGCAGGGGATGGACAGAGTGGATAGAGAGATGCTGTTTCCCCTCTCACACAACACCAGAGCCAGGGGACATCCACTAAAATTGAGTGCTGGGAGAGTTAGTACAGGCAAAAGAATTTTTTTTTTTTAATCCACTATGTAATTAGTTTGTGGGACTCCTTGCCATAGGATGTGGTGAGGCATCTGGCTATCAGATTTTGCAGCTGGAAAGGGTCCTTCTGGCACCAGTGCCTGATCTTCACCAGGAATGGATAAGGTCCCTGCCCTGCATGCTGCTCAGTGTCACTGTTAGGAACTGGGCTTGATGAGGAAAAGCAGGAGAAGCATAGAACCAAGGCTAAAAAAACTGGGGGGGGGGGGAGACAGGTTTTTGGTGGGCTTGGAAAGGCTGTACTAAGGCATGTTTTGCCAGAAGATTTCCTGGAGGTGACTGGACAGGCAGAGGCAGAAGATAAAAGGAGTAGAACTAAGCCATGTGGGTTTTGCCCTACCTGGGCATTTCTGCATCAGAAGGAGAGAAGTGAGAGAGATGGGAAGAGAATTTGGAATTGCACAAGGAAAGGAATTGCACTGGTCACTGACTGTCACAGACTGGTGGTCAGTCTGTGGAACTCCTTGCCGCAGGATGTGGTGATGGCGTCTGGCCTGGATGCCTTTAAAAGGGGATTGGACAAGTTTCTGGGGGAAAAATCCATGATGGGTTACAAGCCATGATGTGTATGTGCAACCTCCTGATTTTAGAAATGGGCTATGTCAGATGCAAGGGAGGGCACCAGGATGAGGTCTCTTGTTATCTGTTGTGCTCCCTGGGGCATTTGGTGGGCCGCTATGAGATACAGGAAGCTGCACTCGATGGGCCTATGGCCTGATCCAGTGGGGCTGTTCTTATGAAGTGAAACACAAAAAGGGCACAAAGGGTAAAAGTCTTCACAGGCAGTGAAACAGCTTTGGTGCCACACTCTAGATCACCTCATCTTTGGTGTGGAACAGAAGTGACAACTGTGTAGCCTGTTCAGGTAAGGGAGATCACCAGGGCAATGCCCAAGAAGGTTAGGAAGGTGTGCCCCCCCCCATCTTCTTTCCTGTGGTTTCTGTTCCTGCAAGACATGCGAGGAGTCAGCTCAGAAGAGCGTGAACTTCAGGGTGTGAGAATTGGGATGCCAATCCGTTGACGGGCAATATATTGTCCTTGGCCACCTCATTATTTGTCTGTCCTTGCCTATTTTCAGGTACTCCTTAGAGCTGAGAATTTATCTCTAAGAGTCGCTTTCTGTTTTTCACAGAGTAACTGGTCGCTTGTGTTACATTGCAGACTTGAAAGGCAGGGAGTCTTTTCATCCCAGCTGATGGCATTTGTCTCATAATGAAGAAAGATGGACACCAGACAGTGAAATGTTTCCAATAGACTGCAGGGACTATACCCAGTTCCTCCCACTTCACTTCCTCTTCCATGCTGTGAATGAAAGGAGAAGGGAGAGGATGCTACGTAGAAATGATTTGTGATTATTGGATATTTTCTCCTTGCAGGGTCTGGTGTCCTTTGAGGAAATGGCTGTACGTCTCACAGAGGAGGAGTGGGCTCTGCTGGATCCAGGCCAGAAGGCTCGGTACAGGGATGTCATGCTGGAGAATTACGGGACCGTGTCCTCTGTGGGTAAGGGTACCTCTCTCCCTCTGGGTACGAACCAAAGGCTTGAATTGCCCATCTTCTTTTGTTCTCACCGTCAGGTTTGCACTATAGAAATGGGACTGGAGCATCTGCCTAAGATTATTATTATTATTAACAGTATTTATATACCGCTTTTCAACTAAAAGTTCACAAAGCGGTTTACAGAGAAAAATCAAATAACTAAATGGCTCCCTGTCCCAAAAGGGCTCACAATCTAAAAAGATGCAAATGAATACCAGCAGACAGCCACTAGAACAGACAGTGCTGGGGTGAGGTGGGCCAGTTACTCTCCCCCTGCTAAAAAAAGGAGCACCCACTTGAAAAAGTGCCTCTTACCCAATTAGCAGGGGTCCAATTAGCAATATGCTTTCTGCACCCCAGTGTTGCGGATCTGAACTTGACCTGACCAACGGAAATGAAGAGAAAAAACAGGATATAATTTCCTTCATAAAGTGTTTGATTGAGAACATGACAAAGTTGCTAGGGGGATGCTAGACCTGCAGACTGGGTCTGATGTAGCTGCTGTTGACTCTCACTCCTCGCCATTCTCCTTCCTTTGCATTTTGGAGTTTCTTCGCTATTAATTGGTGGGGCTGTGTAGGACCAGGGAGTGCTGAGAAGGAATTTTGCATCATTTGCATGTCAACAAAGGCCCTTGGACCGTGCCAGTTTGGCAGCCCTGTCTAGTCATGTCAGGGCCCAATCCTACCCAACTGCGGCTTTGGAGCACTTTGTTCACACATCAAAAGTCATTAGGTGCTAATGACAGAAGAGAAAATGTGCAAATCTTGATCACATTTTCAAGTGATGGGAGGGTCAGTTATCACACAGGCCGCCCTTTCAGCAGTGCCACGTCTGCCACAGTGTGTCGAGGTTACGTAGCAGTTTTCTTATCTGCTTGCTCACAGCGGAATGTGGGTGTTTGCAAAAACAGTCCACACGCAGAGTGCATTCAATAGTAGAAAGAAACTTTAGTGCAGCCAGCAATACAAGATAACAGAAAATAGTTCAGAGTAACATCAAACAAAAATCCGGCATAACTTTGCCCTATACAAATAATAAATCAGCCTTCCCTGCAGTTACATTCTCTCCGTAGCCTACCATCCTGCCTGACTCCTGTCCACCTGGATATGAGGGCTCTCGCAGCCCTTTTAAAGTGCTAAGCGTGATTTCAGTCAGGGTGGTGTCTCTCTCTCTCGTGACTCTGACTCAGCACCTTTGTAATTAGCAAGTCTGTCCACCTGCTGCTTGCACGCTCACAGAGCAGAGGCTCTGCCTTATCCAAGGACAAATTCCTGGGGTTGTGTTCCTAACCCTGACACAGTGTCACTTTGGAGCTCTGCAGCTGAGAGGTGTCTGCAAAGTGAGACAGTGGCCCTCGTGATAATTGGGCTCTCCCAGAACCTCAGCAGTGTCTCCCTCTCTCGCCCCCCTCAGCCTACCCCTTACCCTGTAGTATTCCTTCCTTGCTGAGGCCTCCTTCCGCCTCTCCCTTCCAGAGCTTTGGCCGAGGCAGTACTGCTGAAAGGGTGGCACTGGGACAGCCAAATTATCACAGGGGCTGGATAAAGAGCTTTTAGGAGCCACATCTGGCCCACCAGCCTTTTGTTTGATGCCCCTGGTCTACATGGACTGACAGCAGCTCTTAAAGGATTCAGGAAGGGAATCTTTCTAGCCCTGCCTTGAGTTGGTGCTTGGGATGGATCCTGGGAATTCTTGCAGGCAAAGCAGGTGCTCTGCTCCTAATCTACAGCTGCTTCAAACTGGTGTGGATCACCAGTGAGAGTCCTGCTTGGGATGCAAAGGCAGGAGAAGGCCACATCCTTTCTCTGCTTGCCTAATTCCTTGTCTCTTTGCAGGGAGGGAATACCCTTAGAAGGAGGATGTGCAGGGAGATATTTGCTGCTCTAGTTGTGGCTTTCCTTCCATGTACTGAGAGTGGGATGAAAGACCCGCAGCTGGTTTTTTCTCCGCAGCTGGATTCCCAACGAGCAATTCAGTTTAGGGTTTATGAGCAGTGAGCTTATTACTCATGTTAACTACACTGATACTGTGGGCTCCCCAGCCCTGTTTCTACATCATATTCATGCATGTGAGTTCATAGAGCTTGCCGCTTCTCCTGTCCCACTTCTCCTGTCCCTCTGTGCCTTTTGTGTTGGGTGGATGGAGGCAGGACGGCCTAGAATCAGGTTATTTTGAAAATCTTTGATATTTTGTAGGTTCGGAAGTATCTCATATCCGTGTTTCTTTCTCAGATGAATTTCCCAAACCTCCTTTCATTTCCCAGATGGGAGAAGGGGAGTGGACATCTTTCCAAGATCTCACAGAAGAAGAATCAGCAGGTAACTTGATTATGAGTAGTAATGCTTAACATAGCAGTACCTCCACACTAGAGTGTGCTGAATGAATGGGTCCCGAAGGGTACTGTGATGCAAGGTGATCTTTGACCACAGTGCAAACTCCCACCCTTTGTGGGGTGACTTGGCATTGGTCAGGATCTCTTTGCTGTTCTGATCTCATCGCCTGCAAGCCCATGACTGCAACTTAGCCAAACTGTAGACTGAAAGTACCAATGCGATCTGAGTAGCTGATGCTCAGGCCCACCTGTTTTCTCTTCCACATTTCCTCTGGCTGTGTCTTTCCCAAGCCAGGGAGTGGGAAGACACGCAAAAGAAGCATGCGGGGGGTTGGAAATGCTCCCCCCACTAATTGCTGCCTGACAGCCCGATCCAGTGGTATGTGCCGTAAGGTAAATTTGCAAGCCCTTACCGTGTGCCCATCGCTGGAGCTAGCCCAGCATGAGCCTGCGCTGGGCCTGCTCTGGTGCTGGGCCTGTGTTCTGCTGCCTGGAGATCACCTGGACTGTCAGGAAGCGGAGAGGTGAGTGGGGGTGTGGGGGGAAGCAGGGGGATGGAATTCTGGGGTGGGGAAGGTGGGAGGAGGGCAGGGAGAGAATGGGGAGGAGGCATGGCGGGGGAGAGGGCGGGGTGAGAGGGAGGCAGAACTGGTGGAGCTCAGCTCCACTGGATCCTGAGACCCGTGTTGGGCCACGCAGCCTAATATGGGACTCTGATTATGCACCGTCTGAAGAGCTGCTGCAGAATCAAATAGCCCCATTATGGGGCTAGTGCCCTTACTTGGGGGAACGGGGTGGTGGTGGCTGCCCAGGGCACGCAGGATACCATGGCAGCCATTTTTGGGGCCGCAGCAGCCCCATACTCTGGGCAGCTCAGAATTGGGCTGCCTGGCAATTGTCTCATGGATGGGCCAGTGCTGTCAGAACCCAAAGGGGAGCCATGACTTACTTAGCCAGAATTCCACCATTTTGGAACTCTAGCAGATCAGTGCTTTTTGAAAGAGCATGTAGTTTTGAAACGTCTGCAAATGAGGTGTTCAGATATGAAGATCAGAATGGAAGAGAAGCATTTACGCTGACTTTGTTCCCTTGCCCGGGGAAGCCCGCACAGGCCTGCCAAATCTACCCAGACATTCACCAGGTCAATAGCTGATGCACGTCCATGTGGACCTGGGTTGTGGTATCAAGGTAGAGAAATTCCCATGTCCGTGCACAGTTTTGCTTATGCTCACAAGGGCCACACTAATGTTATCTGAACCCTGCAGGAGTTTCCGTTAACTTCATTAACTTCTGTTAATGCAGCCATCGCTGCATTCTGTGGGGGGGGGGGGGGGGGGTTTGACTTCTGGAAGTCCCCCGGGGTAAGCCTCAGCAGCTACCATGGCCTCAGCAGCTGCTGTGGATCAGCTTGGACCTGCGCCAGTAATATCGGTAATGCAAGTCTATACTGAACCATGCAGACGGATCAGGCTCAGGAAGAGGGTTTTGATTCAGCAGGCACTGACGTGGCTGAACTTGTCCCACTCCTAGAGCCAATCTGCCCATCCCCTGCCCCATTCCACCCCCTCCCCACTTTCTCCCCATCCTGTTTCGCTCCCTGCACCAAGCTTGTGCTTTCTTTCCTGGGGTTAGTTCCACTGAATTCATTGCAGCTTACTCCTGGGTTAACAGAATAGTGTTATGAGTATACAGTAAATCATTTAAAAAAAATTCCCATGAACTTAAAATGGCTTTATATATGAACATAAGTAGAGCCCCACTGGATCAGGCCAAAGGCCCATCTAGTCCAGTTTCCTGTATCTCACAGTGGCCCACCAGATGCCTCAGGGAACCCACAAGACAAGATATTGGCATCTCGCTGCCACTCCCCTGCATCTGGCATTCTATTTACCCTTACACCCCTCAATGAAGACACCAGCCTGTGGTCACTTTATAAAACATATATGACCATTTTTTTTTAAAATGCAACATACTGAACACACTTGTCCCTCCCTTGCTAGTTTGGGGTAGGCAAAAAACTGCCATCCATGGCCGATTTGGATGACAGAATAAAATTCCTGCCCAGCCCTCATGACGAGTGACCAGCTAATCTTAGACTGTACATACCCATCATGGCTTGTGATCTGTGATGGAGTTTCTCTCCAGAAATCTGTCCAATCCCCTTTTAAAGGCATCTAGGCAAGATGCCATCACCGCATTCTGAGGCAAGGCGTTCCACAAACTAATTACACGCTGGATAAAAGAAGTATTTTCCTTTGTCTGTCCTAACTCTCCCAACACTCATTTTTAGTGGATGTCCCCTGGTTCTGGTGATATGTGAAAGGGAAAAGAGCATCTTTCTATCCACTCTGTCCATCCCCTGCATAATTCTGTAGATCTCAATCATGTCCCCCCTCAGGTGCCTCTTTTCTAGACTGAAAAGCCCCAAACGCTGTAGACTTTCCTTGTAAGGAAAGCGCCTCAGACCAGTAATCATTTTGGTTGCTCTCTTCTGCACCTTTTCAATTTCCACTATGTCCTTGTTGAGATGTGGTGAACAGAACAGAACTGGACGCAATACTCCAGGCATGGTCTGACCATCGATATTTACAGTGGCATCATAATATTAACCACATTATTCTCAATACCTTTTCTAATGCTCCTAACATGGAATTAGCCTTCTTCACTGCCACTGCACACTGGGTTGACACTTTCATCAAGCTGTCCAGAACCACCCCAAGATCTGATCTGTCACAGACAGCTCAGAACCCATTAGCCATGAAGTTTTGATTTTTTGCCCCAATGTGCATTACTTTACACATTGAAACACATCTGCCATTTTGCTGCCCAGTCTCCCACTTTGGAGAGATCCTTCTGGAGTTCTTCACCATCACTTCTGGTCTTCACCACCCAGAAAAGTTTAATATCCTTTGCAAACTTGGCCTCTTCACTGCATATCCCTGACCCCAGGTCATTTAGGAACATGTTGAAAAGTACCTGTCCCAAAGCCATTCCTTGGGACACACCACTTTTCACCTCTCTCCACTGTGAAAATTGCCCATTGACATCCACTGTCTGTTAGGTTGCTGGCCATACCAGCATTCAGGTGATACTTGGTTATTTATTTCTGAATGTTCCTGCAACCTTCATGACCTCAGAAGACCTTCCAGACATGACTCTGAAGCCCTCAAAACACAATTTTTTCTTTTTCTTTCATCTTTTCAGGTGACTGTGTTTCTTTCTTCTTAACTAATAAAGAGTGGGGAAAAAATAAGACCCGAGTTTGGAGTATACCTGTCTAGCAGTTTTCTTTAGAGGTTCCATTTCTTGCTGCACTGCTAATCAAGATTCTGTCTCTATTCCAGGAAGCAACAGACAAGGCCATGAGGATCAGAGGGAGCCTCCTGGGGTGTCATCAGAAAGGACCATGCTTGACACAGAGGAAGTGACTTGTAAAGACCAGGACAGGTCAGGAAGGCAGAAGGAAAGCCCAGCACCTGCTTTCAGGACTCTGCGTCTTGTTCTTGAGCGTTGTGACGTCAATGAAATCTCAGCCTCAAAGGAACTTTACAAAGGAAAGAGAAGGGATAAGAGTTCTTTGCATGTGGAAACAATCAGTAGTAAATCAAACATTAACAGAAACAGCAAAACTCACACAGGGAAGACATCACTGAAATGCTCTGAAAGGAGAAAGAGACTCACTGCAAGTACACATCCTACAATCAATAAAAAGACCTGCTCAAGGGGAAAAGCTGCACATAGCTCAAAGGAGCAGGAGACAAACGAGACAGACAAATGGAGACATAAAAGTGATGCTTTCCCGGGTGGGGATTTCAATGTCATCACAGTCAATCCCGAAAAGGAAACTGAAAAGAGGAAGGAAAAATGCCCTGAGTGTGCACAAACGTTCAGCAATAAAGCAATTCTTAGAATACATCAAAGAACTCACACAGAGGTCAGACCACATAAATGCCTAGAGTGTGGAAAAAACTTCAGTCAAAGCTCATGTCTGACTTTGCATCAGACAACCCACACTGGAGAGAAAACGTGTAACTGCTTGGTGTGTGGGAAGACCGTTTGTAACTCTTCATACCTGACCCTTCATCAAAGAATTCACACAGGGGAGAAACCATATACATGCCTGGAGTGTGGAAAGACCTTCAGTTTCAGTGCAAACCTGACTGTGCATCAAAGAACCCACACGGGAGAAAAACCATATAAATGCATGGATTGTGGAAAGAGCTTCAGTTGCAGCTCAAAGCTGACTATTCATCAAAGAACTCACACAGGAGAAAAACCATATAAATGCATCGAGTGTGGACTGAGCTTCAGTTTTAGCACAGGCCTGACGTCACATCTAAGAACCCACACATTGGAGAAGCCATATACATGTTTGGAGTGTGGGAAAAGTTTCAGTCAGAGCTCACACCGGGCTGTGCATCAAAGAACTCACACAGGGGAGAAACGATGTAAATGCTTGGAGTGTGGGAAGAGCTTCCGTAACCTATCATACCTGACTGTCCATCATAGAACTCATACAGGGGAGAAACCATATAAATGCTTGGAGTGTGGGAAAACGTTCAGTCAGAGGTCATACAGGTCTGTGCATCAGAGAACCCACACAGGAGAGAAACCTTTTACATGCTTGGTGTGTGGGAAGATCTTCCGTAAGCATTCACACTTGACTGAGCATCAAAAAACTCACACAGGGGAGAAACCGTATACATGCAGGGAGTGTGGAAAGAGCTTCCGTTTCAGCACAGGCCTGACTGTGCATCAGAGAACCCACACAGGGGAGAAACCGCATAAATGTGTTGAGTGTGGAAAGGGCTTCCGTTTCAACATGGAGCTGATTGCACATCAAAGGACCCACACAGGGGAGAGACCATATAAATGCTTGGAGTGTGGAAAAAGCTTCATTTCAAGCAGAGACCTGACTTTGCATCAAAGAACCCACACAGGGGAGAAACCATATAAATGCTTGGAGTGTGGAAAAAGCTTCAGTCAGAGCTCAAACCTGACTTTGCATCGACGAACCCACACAGGGGAGAAACCATGTAAATGCTTCGAGTGTGGAAAAAGCTTCAGTGTGAGTTCAAGCCTGATTTCACATCAGCGAACCCACACAGGTGAGAAACCTTATAAATGCTTGGAGTGTGGGAAAAGTTTCAGTCAGAGCTCACACCGGGCTGTGCATCAAAGAACTCACACAGGGGAGAAACCATGTAAATGCTTGGTGTGTGGGAAGAGCTTTCGTAAGCCTTCACACCTGACTGTGCATCAAAGAACACACACAGGGGAGAAACCATATACATGCGTGGAGTGTGGAAAGAGCTTCAGTTGCAGCTCAAAGTTGACCCTTCATCAAAGAATTCACACAGGGGAAAAACCATATAATTGCATGGAGTGTGGAAAGAGCTTCAGTGTGAGCACAAGCCTGACTTCACATCTAAGAACCCACACAGGGGAGAAGCCATTTAAATGCATGGAGTGTGGAAAGAGCTTCCGTTTCAGCAACGGCCTGACTTCACATCTAAGAATCCACACAGGGGAGAAACCATTTCAATGCCTGGAGTGTGGAAAGAGCTTCCGTGTGAGGTCAAGCCTGACTTCACATCAAAGAACCCACACGGGTGAGAAACCACATAAATGTTTGGAGTGTGGAAAGAGCTTCAGTCAGAGCTACCAATTGATTTCTCATAATAGAACCCACATGGGAGAAACCGTATAAATGCTTAGAGTGTGAAAGAAACTTCACTGTGGGTTGAAAACATACTTTCCATCAAAGACAACCATATGGGAGTGAAAGCATCTAAGTGCTTGGACTATGGAAAGAGATTCAGTGCCTGCTCAGCTCTTACCTTTCATGAATGAATTTACACCAGAGAGAAACAAGGTTCCCTGTAACAATTCTGTCTTCGGTGCAGAGCTCTTCTGTTGTTGCATGGTTTTGGATGGGGCTTCTGGATGCTTCCTGTGATTATGTCATACGTCATTGCGAACTTCTGGATAGCTGAGCTCAGAGCTGCAAGGAACGTGGCTTTGATCTATATGGCCTCATAGCTCAGAGGGAACAGTGGTGAGAAACCATTTAAATGCTTGGAGTGTGGTGAAAACTTCTGCCATATGGAATGCCTGAAATCACATTAAGTCATTTCTGCCCAAGGTTGCATATACCCAACTGGGATCGAATATGGGCTGGGTTAAAATGGGTTAAGGCACTTACATGGGAAAGAAACCACATCAATGCTTTTTACTCTTGGGAAAAGCACTTCCCTCTTTTTACTCCCCAAAATTAACTCAAGGTATTCTGATACTACTGGGAACTAACATCATGAACATTATAATGTCCATGAGAACCACTTCAAAACTAGTTTCTCAAAAGAACAATGGCGCCATCAGCTTATAGGAGATAACATAAAATACGCAGTACTATTTTGCCATTTTTAGGAACAGTTAGATAGAAAAGTTTTAGATATATAAATTAATAAAAAATGGAGTTTGAATTAGGAACACACAGCTTATACTTGTAGAGATTAGAAAAGTACTCAAAAACCATATGCAGTTTTGATGTACTCTGTAAAGCATTTTCTCTTTCATTTCTGAGAATAGAATCACTTGGTATCAGTAAGGAATCTGTAAAATCTTTTAGGTGAGACTCCACCTCAGTGCACCTGGGAATCTATCTTGAAGGAGAAGTCTGTGTCTCTCCATACCTGGTGGACATCTGCTCCAGGTCTCATGAGAACAGGTCTCATGAGAAGGCACCAGTGTTCTCAGGACTGTGTTAGGCCTTTAAAGCAAGGGTCTCCAAACTTATTGGCCAGAGGGCTGCATCAAATATGTGATGTGGAGGGCCAGAAAAAAATTTAAATAAATAAATTAGAAATAGAACTTAGATGAGTGAATAAATGAATAAATTGGCTCTCTGGCCAATTCAACCTCTCTGGCCTCAGAACACCCTCCAGACACAATCAGAGCACAGTTCTGGTCATGTTCAGTTGAGTGGGCCAGAGGCTTTCAGAGGACAAGAGGTTGACCGCGGGCCGGAAAGAGGCTTGCTGCGGGGCGCATCTGGCCCCCGGACCGGGTTTTGGAGACCCCTGCTTTAAAGTCATGTGCTGGGCCTGAGGATTAGGAATTTGCATCAGCAGTGAGTTGCAGGGAGGGAGGGGGGTTAGCCTTTTGCCTGTCGTGGTCTAGAACAGCGTTTCTCAAACTGTGCTCCTCGGACCGCTGAGGCTCCCTGAAACCCCTTAACAGGTTCCACAAGCATAAGTGGCCACCACCTGCTTGGCACTGTGCCACTTCACACGTGCGTTGGCACTTTGGACTTCTCAAGTCTCCACACCTGCTATGGCAAGGCTTCCGGAGACTCTGTTTAGGAGTGTAAAGGGCTCCAGGGACCAAAGAACAGGTTTGAGAACCAGTGACTCAAGACCTCTGATTCGCTTTAAATTCTGCAAAGATTGTGAGGCCATAAGATTTAGCTCGTTTATCTTATGCCTACATCCAAAGCACAGCATAAAGTGCAGCATGCACACCAGCCTAATGTTCTGCACCAGCTAAAAAACAGAGAAACAAAAGATTTTTTTCAAATTTCACTGCTGAAATCCCAGAACCATTGAAGATGTCCTAAGTGCAGATGGGAGCTCTTTCACATCTCCACCTTTCCCTGCTGAAGTGCCAGTCTCTGCTCTTTCCATTCTCTGGGCCTGAGAAGAGGGCAGCAGGGCAGAAGAGGACGTGGTCACAGCCCCCACTCTGAAAGGTGGCTTATGGTGGCTTGACAGTCAGGCTGCTGTTGCAGCAATGGCAAGGAAATGGAAATGGCAAGAGGCTCAGCTTAAGTAGGGTCTCTGAGAGGCTCCACTGGCAGAGGTAAGTTGATAGAGGGGGTGGACTGAAGTGAGGGAGGAGGACTAATGGTTGCATGTTGGGGTAGGAACTGGGGGCATGTTGGGGAGGAAGGGGGTGGGTCTCGCCCAGAAGTGTGCCCGGATCCTATCCCTAACTTCTCCACAGTACACCCAGTGGTGGGATTCAGCTGGTTCGCGCCGGTTCTATAGAACCCCTACCTAATTCAGTTCTTGGTTCTGAGAACCGTTTGCTGGCCGGAGAGCGCACGCGCAGCTCTGACGCCTCCTGTGACTGTGCCGAGAATGTGGGAGAGGGCACCAACAGCCGCCATGCAGCCTCGCTGACAAGAGCAAGAGGAGCAGTTCAGCTGCCCGCTCCGTGCCTCTCCTCCCCGGCCGAGCTAGCCGGCTCAGCTCTCCAGGTGGGTCGGGGGCGCGGGTGGGACGAAGAGGAGGGCACTGGAGCTGCTCCTGCCCAATGAGCCCCCGCCGCCCCCGAGAGCGAGCCCCTCCGCCGCGCATCCCCTCCTGCCCATGCAACCTCCCTAATGAGGGCAAGAGGAGCAGTCCAGCTGCCCGCCCCGCGCCTCTCCGAGCTGGCCGAGCTTGCCAGCTGGCAAGTAGACTGCTCCTGGTGGGCCGCTGTGAGATACAGGAAGCTGGACTAGATGGGCCTATGGCCTGATCCAGTGGGGCTGTTCTTATGTTCTTATGCGCCTGGAGGCTCCTTGGGCTCAGCTCTCCCTGTGGGTGGGGGGGGTGCAGGAGGGACGCTGAGTAGACACTGTCAATCAGAAGGCGAAGAAGGAAGCATCTCATCTTTGTCACTGAGGCTGCGATCCTATCCACACTTTCCTGGGAGTAAGCCCCATTGAACACAATGGGGCTTACTTCTGAGTAGACATGCCTAGCATTGCGTTGTCAGTCCGGAGGAGAATGAAACGCAGCCCCGGGACCTCCAAGGGGCACCTCCTCCTTCCAGCTCCAGACTGCAGAAGTTTTTGGAGCTCCCCCTCCACTTTTGATCCAGGCAAGAGGGTCAGTCTCTCAGTGTCTCACCCCACTAGTGTCTCTCCCCAGAAGACTTTTTGCCCCTAAGGGACATCAACCCCCCCATCTCTCACACAGGAAGGGACTAAGCCCCATTGACTAGAATGGGACTGACTTTTGAGGAGACTCTCATAGGCTGGTGCTCCGAGGCTGCAATCCTGCCCACACTTCCCTGGGAGTAAGCCCCATTGACTAGAATGGGACTGACTTCTGAGGAGACTCTCATAGGCTGGTGCTCCGAGGCTGCAATCCTGCCCACACTTCCCTGGGAGTAAGCCCCATTGACTAGAATGGGACTGACTTCTGAGGAGACTCTCATAGGCTGGTGCTCCGAGGCTGCAATCCTGCCTGCACTTCCCTGGGAGTAAGCCCCATTGACTAGAATGGGACTGACTTCTGAAACCCTCTGGCGAAGGGGAGCCCTGCATGCTTCCTCAGGCGACTGCTGCTTCCCCCACTCTACTCTGCTTTGCCTGCCTGGCCGGCTCCTCTCCTAGGAGAAGGAGGAGGGGAAGCCACAGCAGTTGGGAAGGGCGGGTAGTTCAAAACTGAGTGAGGGAAACCTTCAGCCACCTTCCTCCTCCTCCTCCTCCTCACTAGGGCAATGCGCTGGGGCTGAGGAGAGGAGCAGAGTCCCTACTTGTTGCTACTTCTTCTGCAGTAGGCAGGGAGCAGCGCCCCACAGGCTCCTCTTGGGCTTCCTCCCCCACCCTCTGCTCCTGTCAGCTCTTGGGGTGGGCTCCATTAGCCCCATTTAACCCCCCCCATTGATTTGCAGGACTGAGCACTGGGAGGGAGGCTGCTTCTTGTGCCTCACTCTAGGTGACTGACCCACACCCACCCACCCAGTCCTGTTTCTGTCATGGTTACTATTGCAGGCATCTTCCTGCTCCAGAAATAGCTGTGGGGGAGAGTTTTGTTAATGAAATGCAGAAGGGGATTGGCTCCTTTGAGCATCCTTGAATTATACCTACTCAGAGTTGCCTCAGGGTGTTAATTATATTTTTGTGCATCTGGTGGTAGGGACAGTATTTTTCCTCATTTTTTTAAAATCTGGGGTGCCCCTTCCTCTGTGGTTAAAGGGGCATTTGTATTCTGATTTTAACTATATAGACAACTTCATGTGAAGCAACCCTCATATTAACCAGGTGAATAGCGTCATGCCTGTTTACAGCATAATAACTTCTACAGATAAAGTTGGTTTCATCCCAGCAGAGACCTCAGGAGTTCGGTTCATGCTAATTGGAGGAGAATGTTTTGAGTAGTTACGCCATTTCTGCCCAATGTTGCATATTTGCAACAGGGAACAAATGTGTACACCTGTGGGCTGGGCAAAAATGGGTTAATTAATATTGTATCTGCAGTGAAATGTATAAGGGTGAAACTATCATATTTACACTCGTACACTGTTTGTCAACCAGTGGTACGGGTACCACCAGTGGTATTTGAGTGGTACTTTCTGGTGGTACTTGTGGGACCTCCTGACATCGACTGCCTGGCAGCGAGACCAGTGACTAGGACACTGTTTCTCAACCAACTGTACAGGTACCTTGAGTGGTACTTCCTGGTGGTACTTGTGACTCCCCTTCCCACAAGCAGCCCTGACCCCATGGAGCCCTGACCCTCTCTCCCATGCAACCCTGACCCCCGTGGAGCCCTGACCCCCTCCCTTAAGCAGCCCTGACCCAAGCAGCTCTGACCCCATCCCACGTGCACCCATGGGTATCTGGATAATTGATGGGAATAGTGGGGGGGGGCTACTGAACACCTGATGGGGATACTGGGGGGGACTGGATATTGTCATTAGGACATAGAACCTGTTGTTAATTTATTTGAATCCCACCACTGAGTACACCCACTGGCTCTTCATGGATTTATGCCAGAAAAATGACTGGTGTTGGTCCTTGGAGATCCATAGATGATCAATTAGCCTACAGGGAGGGGGAATAAGTGGAAAATATTTTCCTAGAGGCTGTCTCATCATTGCCCTCTCTGAACTAGTGTGCAGCACAGCCTCCATTGGCTTGGGGGCATGCTATAATATGGCAGGAGTTTGGATTGGGCAGGCCATTCTTCCTCTGCTCTGTCCCCGTCTTCCTTTTCCAATCCGGGAAGCAGGAGAAGGAGGAGCAATAGACGAAAGTGGGGCCCCCTAACCAGTCTGCTGCCTGAGGCCATTGCCTCAATTGGCCTCATAGATAGTCCAGCCATAACGTGTATATTGCCCTCCAGGACAAATTGAATCCTGACAAGCAATTGAGCAAAAAAGGGGGGAGGGTTTAAGTGCTTGGACTTTGGAAGGAGTCTAGTCGAAGTGGTACAGTGGAAAACATGGTGCCCATCACTGGCGTCACTAGAGGGTGTGGGGGGTGCGGGCCGCACCAGGTGACGCGCTGGGGGGGTGACATGCCCTGGGGGAGGACACGCTAACATCGTGGAGTTAGGAGCTACTGCGTCATGCCATACACCGTTGGATGTGGAATGGCTGGAAGAGTGCAGTGCAAAAAACAGAACTGAAATAGCTCCTTTCGTTCAAAAGTTATGGCGAAAACACCGGAAGGAAAAAATGCATGGAGCCCTATGGAAAGTGAAAGTGAGCTGTATCGCGCGTTTACCCGAGAGTAGATGCACTTGCCATAGTCCGTTGGAAAGGGCAGGCTGAGAGGAATCCAACGACACCAGAATGGTCCAGATCCAATGAATGCAGCCCCCCAAAACACCCGAGAATCTCCCCCCTCCCAGCCGCGAGTCTGAGCAAAAATGAAGCCATGTGGCCGTGTTTACTCGCGAGTAGGCAGACTTGCCTTAGTCAGGCAGGCTGAGAGACTCCAAGGATGTCAGAATGTTCCTCATCCAATGAGTGCTGCCCCCAAAAACACCAGAGAAGGAGGTTCCTGCCTCCCAGCTGCCTCCCTCCCAGTCTAGAGCCCTATGGAAAGCAAAGCAGCCTCCAGGTTGTGTTTATTATTATTATTATTATTATTATTATTATTATTATTATTATTATTAAGAACAACAACAACGGTATTTATATACCGCTTTTACTTGCGAGTAGGCAGATGTGCCTTGGCTGGTGGTCAGGCCAGGCAAAGCGGAATGTGAGGACACCAGAAGAGTCCTGATCCTTCTCGCGCTCCAGAAGTTGTTCCAGAAGGCAGCCATCCCCCACCCCCCCTAAAAAGACCAAAAAAGAGGCTTGAATGATAAGGAGAAAGTTTTCTATTTTGCACTTGCAAAGCCAGGTGGGTCTTCAAGATAATGTCCTTGAAATAGAAGAACTTTAAACTGGACACTGGGAGGGCTGAAGAGCTCACTGATTCTTTTGGGGGGGTTGTTATTGCAGGCAGACTACAGAGTAAGCTCCATTGACCACTATGGGACTTACTTCAGAGTAGAAATGCATAGGCTTGGGCTCACAGGCTGCAATCTTACCCACACTTTCCTGAGAGTAAGCCCCATTGACAATAGGACTTACTTCAGAGTAGATTCACTTGGTGGAACAGGACTGGCTCACCCTTATTTAATTATTTTATTTTATTTTAATTTAATTGTTTATTTTAATTGCTTGATGATGTCACTTCTGACCATGACATAACTTCTAATGGGTCCTGGACAGATTGTCATTCTAAAAAGTGGGTCCCAGTGCTAAACGTTTGAGAACTGCTGCAATAAGGTGTTAGTAAGTTGACACCGGGTTTGTGTGTGTGTGTGTGTGAGAGAGAGAGAGAGAGAGACTCTATAAGTTTTCAAAATCACTAAAATCAGAATTTGGAGGAATAATACCATCATGTTGTATATCAATCAATGTGTAATTTCATGCAGAATGCAATGAAACAAACCACATTGAAATATCTGTGTTCTAACAAAAGGTACAGCCAAAAAACCAGTGGGGGTGGGGTGATGGAACTCAAAAACTCAAGCACAGCCACGCAAACAGCCCCATTTCTCCTCCTCTTGGCACATCCACCCCACACACAAATCTCCACGCGTGGCGTCAGCAGTGGTGCCCTGAGCTCCTCCTGCTTGCCATATGGGCAGGGCTTCCTCAGAACTCTCAGCAAGAGCTCTGCAGAGCCAGCCATCCTCTCGCTGCCACTGCAATGAGCAGTTGCATCGGGCCAGCAAGGGCTCCGGCGGTTGAGGTCTGAACCCAGGAAATCACTCAGGTCCTGTGCACAGGAGGAAATGTGACAAGCACTATGTTTGACTAGTCTGTAGCAAGTAGCAGCTGTTCCTGATTGCCAGCTCTGTGCACCTGATTGTGGGCGTGCCTTGTGCGTAAAACAAGGCTGCGGACAAACGCTCCTAGAGCTGGGGGGAATAGGAATCAGGCTGCCGTATATGTGTGTTGCTGTATGCCGTATGTTCAACCATGTTATGGTAAATATCCTTGTATATACGTAATATACCTTGGTGATGGAACCTAACTTTCATGTCAAGTACTTCTTTGCCTGCTGAGGGATTGCCTTGGACATTAGCCTCAAGTTTCTGTTGTGCTGTCGTTTGTTTTCGCTCTGTTGGGAATTCCTACAAACCTCCCGCAACAGGTCTCCAGCGGGCTGAGTGCCCATTGGAGATGGGGGCTCCCTGGGGGCTGGATTGGGGGCCCCCGAGGGCCGCAAATGGCCCATGGGCCTGAGTTTGGGCACCCCTGTTCTATATTATTCCCTTAACGGTATTAATGGTTGTTTTTGGGTCTCTAATTATTTGTCAATTTACTAATTCTTAATCTTTACAGCAGTGTGTGATTCTTGGATGGAGAAAACCTGCTTCAACTAAGTCCAGTGCTGGCCACCATGTCACACTACTGAATTGTTTTGCCAGTTCAGGAGGAGGGCTGTTCTGTGGCGGGAGGGTTTCTGCTCTGAGAAGCTGGGATGCCTGCAGACCTTTCCCCTACTCCAGGTTGAAGGACTGGCAGTGACGGTGGTGGGAGACTTACAGCTTTGGGGCGTTAAGCCCGGTTCTGTGGTCATTCAAGCCAAACGTGATCCTGTGTCTGCTGGGACTGGAAGGTTTTGATTCTTCCCTGCAGGACAGGCTTAAGGGGGTCTGGCACAGCCATGCAATGAAATTGATTGGTGGGGGTTTAGGATGGCAGAAAGGAGGCCCATCTTCACACAGCTCGTTCCACACAGTGGAATTCTTTGCCCCAAGGGGTGGAGACGGCCATGAGCTTGGAGAACTTTGAAAGAGTACCCGGCCCCACCCCCTCATTTATTCATTTACTTGGAACATTTTTACTCCATGTTAGCAAAAGCTCAAGGCGACTTATAGAGCCCAATAAAAATCTATCTAAACTTGCAGTGTTGTATAAAATTAAATTTGAAAACAGACATATTAAGAAAATTAGCAACCTAGAAATTTGCAATACAACATACTTGGACAGCCTGATCACCTAATGTGAAAGGCTGGACTAAAACCAGCAACCTTTCCATGGAAACCACCAAGGCAGGGCTAAGTTAAAAAATTAAAAAAAGCAGCACACAGCAAGCTAAAAATATGAAGGCAACGAAAGAAATGGTCCAGGTGGAACCAGTCTGTGATATCCCACATGTAATGAAGCTGCTGTCACCTGACCTGGTGACAGGCACAGCAGTGACTTCAAAGGGCTCCACGGGTGGTGGTGGGCTGAAGACAGGGAGGGGAAAATAAGGGCAGCATGTCGGGGCAGCACTGGGAAGAGTGTCAGTGGAGGAAAGGGGTGATCTGATGGCAGCGATGTGCGTCTGGATCCTATTCTTCAACCACCCACTCACAATGCCCACTTCCTCGGTTGGTCTCATGGATTGGCTGACCATAACTGAAAATACACATTGCCCTCCAGGAGTCACTGAATCCTGAAGACTAATTGAACAAATACAAAGAGGGATTCAGATTCCACCCCCTTCCAGAGCTTGGAAGCGTCTGAGCTACTCAGTAAGTTGGGTGAGGTGAGATTTATTAAAATAGGATGAAAGAATCATCTTCCCACTCTCATGAATCTCTCTCTCACACACTCACACACACACAAACACACACCAGGGCTCTGAGTGACTCAACAAGTGGGGCATGTGAGATTTGTTAGAAAAGGATGAAAAGCTCATTTTACCACCCTCATGAATCACACACCCAGACTCTGCTCTGAAGGGGGTAGAGCCCCAAGCAGCTCACTATAATCCTGGATTAAGAACATAAGAACAGCCATAGGCCCATCTAGTCCAGCTTCCCACCAAATGCCCCATCTCACAGCGGCCCACTAAATGGCCCAGGGAGCACACCAGATAACAGGAGACCTCATCCTGGTGCCCTCCCTTGCATCTGGCATTCTGACATAGCCCATTACTAAAATCAGGAGGTTGCACATACACATCATGGCTTGTAACCCATAAAGGATTTTTCCTCCAGAAACTTGTCCAATCCCCTTTTAAAGGCATCCAGGCCAGATGCTGTCACCACATCCTGCGGCAAGGAGTTCCACAGACTGACCACACGCTGAGTAAAGAAATATTTTCTTTTGTCTGTCCTAACCCGCCTAACACTCAATTTTAGTGGATGTCCCCTGGTTCTGGTGTACATGTTCTGGTGCAGCACTGTCATCATGTACCTCTGCTGGAACAGGAAGACCTGGCAATAGGTTTTGGACACAGGGGACAGATGGTGCTCTTTACCCTTGAGCATCATTATTCTTGGGGTGCTCCTTAACTATGTGGTAAGAAGGATGAGGAAGCGAGAGATTAACAGGAACTGAGCAGCTTGCAGCCCAATCCTAATGAAATCTCCCATCCCCAAAGCAGCTGTGCCAATGGAGGGTGCGCTGTATTCTGCATCAGGGGATTTGGGTTTTCCAAATGTCCAAGAATTTTTTTAAAAAAAATCAGGAGCAGAAGCTAAGCTACCTCGAAACACTGTGATTCCTCCTGCAGATGATTGAGTTAGATTGGGGGGAGGGGGAGCAGGGTGTTCTATTCTAATGCCATGGGAAGGAGCAGGGGGACGGGACTGGGCTGCCCTCTCAACTGCCACTGCCCCTGCACTGCTAGGCTGGAACCAGCTCTGCCCTCCTCACCTCCAGAGATCCTGAAAGACCCGTGTTCATTCCAAGGGTCCTCCAACCTAACTGCCAACATGGCACTCATCATGTTACATGATATTCTGGTTCAAGAGTATGAACAGATGACATTCATGTGTTGCACTGAGTCAGATCATTAATTTGCCACCTGCATCCTTTTTAAACATGTTGCTACCAAGTCAGGTTTCCCCCACCCTGTCCTGATTCCCCTGATTTGCTGACTCTACATGCAGGACATCACATTCGTCTCTACAGAACTGCATCTGACTGGTGTGGGCCCAATGATCAAGCCTGTCAAGATCATTCTGAATCCTCATTCAATCTTCCAGGTTGTAAACTGTCCCTCTCCTCCAGTTCTGAATCATGTGCACATTTTATAAGCAACCCCCGCGACATCATCTATATAGTTAATAAAAACTGTGAACAGCACAGAGCCCTGTGGTGCTTGATTCCTCCCTCTGGTTGACACAGAGTCGTTTAATATCGCTCATTGACATGCTTGTTCAATCAGCTTGGAACCCAGCTGAGAGTAGTTCCATCTAACCCACTCTTGACTCTTTGATCCACAAGGATTTCATGGGAGACTTTGTCCAATGATTTGCTGAAATTTAGCTGCAGTCTGTCACTGGCTTTCCCACAGTCAACCTGACTAGTCACTGTATCTAAGGAGATGTGTTTAGTCTGCCAAGATCACACATATTATTACAGTTGTGGGGAAAGGGAGCCCTGCCCACCAGCCCATTTTACCCATGAGCCCTGGTTCCTTGGCCGGAATTTGGATAGAACCAGTCAGCTGTGTGAGAAAATCCCATGACTTTCCTACCCGTGCACTGCAGGGATGTTGTCGTCCTGCATTGACAGCCCAGCTTCAGCCACTGAAGTGCATCGGGATGAGAAGATGGGGAGAAGGATGGGCCAGGGCAGCAGGAGCAGGAGGGGGAGGCACTGGAGCCAGAGGGCCTCTAGGAGGTAGACTCATTGCCTTCAGGCCAGGAACAATCCATGAGGAGAAGCAGCCAAAGAAAATCCAGGCCCTTTCCCTGCCATCTTTCCTGCAAAAATTCCTTGTGAAAAAAAACAAGGAAGATTAAAATGAGCAGCTTCATGTGCGAGTGCAGCTGAAATATCTGATGGGAATTCATTCCATGCCAAAGAGTCTGATCTGCTCCTCACTAGGGCTGCACTACTAAAGCTGTTTACCAGGAAGTTGGTCCAATCGGATGCAGTGAAACTGACTTCTGAGCAAACTCACACAGTATAGGATTTTGCTGTCAGATATGTGTTTACTCTTTTTTTGGTGTTGTTGTTTGCTTTGTTTTCAATTGTTGTTTAAGCTACCCTATAAAGCAGGGCCCATGAGAGGGGTGTAAAGGGGGTAATTTGTACCCAGGCCCAGGGTCCAAAAGGGGGCTGTGGCTCTGCTGATGTCCTATTCCCCTTTCCCAGCCATCATCCATCCATCATCCATCCACCCAGGTCCGCTTAGACTTCTGCTGGCAAATTAGCTAGCGCAGATCTGACTAGACCTATTGGGATAGCAGAGGCCTGCTCCAGGCCAAGGGGTCAAATGTTCCCTTAGCTCAGGAGGCCTCTGGGATGCCAAATTCCCCATGGAATGCAGCATGTGACCCATTACATTTTCTGATCTCACCTGAGCAAGATTCCTGTGCAGGATGCTTTCAGCACTACTGTGGGCACACGGCAGTGACTTCTGCCACAAGCCATAGACCCAGGCCCAGGAATGCATACATTCCTTAACAGTGTCAGATCTGGGAAGAAACTGGCCTGCTAGAGTATCTCTTTGGCTTATGGCTCCACTTACTATGAGTATATAGGAACTGAGGGACACACCTGCGGGGCTATAGCTGCTGCAGAAGTCAGTTGTGGTACACACAGGTCACTTTCCATTCTGAACACGATGGTGCGAATTTTCTGCTGTGATTTTCTATATTTAAAAGATTTTAGAGAGACTTATGAGTGTGTTTGATTTTCTGTATTCCAGCATCTAGATGCCGATGCTGGTAGACAGGTAGACATGAGCTCCAAAGACCATTCCGGCTGTTGCCATCCTCCCCCAGCTTTCACTTCCAGTCTGCCCACCCCATTGCCACCTCCCCCACTCTGTTTAGTCCCCTCCCCATGTGAGAAAAGGAACTTCATACCCCTGATAAAATTCTTCTCAGAGGCCCTGCTATAAAGAGTTTGGTCTTTAGGTGACTTTGTCCAACACACACACACACCACCATCTCACTTGTGGTGCTTTTGGGAAGACAGTCTCCTGGAGGAATCTCAGGAAGAAGGAAGAACCTCACAGTCAAAGAACTAGTTCAGGAGAGGAGGACCAGGATCCTGCATCCAGCTTCTGTTTGTACACCTGCCAACCAAGCAGGTGCCTGGAAGCTCACACAGAAGGCAGCTTCCCCACCACCTTCAGAGTGCCCTCCAAGGAACAGTCCTCCCTTTCAGCATATTCCTTTCACCCTTCCACACTTCGCTGGCGTCCCCACAAGATGGCACTGGCAGTCCCACCTTCAGGCTTCCACACACCTGCCCTTGGCCCTCCATGAGGCCTTCCTCCAGCACTTCTCTCCCTGTCCTGGCTCATTCCTCCACTCCCTGCCTGCTCTGCATCTCAGAAGCAGGAGCAATGTAGTAGGGTTGGGGCAGAGCCCCATGGGAGCAGCAGGGACCTGTGCTTTATGGGGCTCAGAGCAACTTTCTCCAGGGGACAACCCCTCCATCTCCCTCATCAGCTCTGTCCAGGTGGCAGCATTTGCACCAGCTGAAGTTTCCAAAACATCTTAGAAGGCAACCCCACACAGAGAGTTTTAATCCAGATTGGGCTAATTATTTGATATAAGTACTGAAAAGATTTCTGTACCTGTTTTTCCAAATGCTCACAGTGTTTGATGTACAAATGATTGCTTTTGTGTTGTACACCAAACATTTGGAGCATTTGGAAAAATACAGTTAAGAACAACGTATGAAAATACAATAAAATAGAACCAATTAACAACAACACCAGGAGCTGTTGCCATCAGTACATTCACACTGACGTCAGTGCAAGCATAACCACAGACAGAATGTCCTTTTCCTGGTAGGGCCGGAGCTGAAGAACGGTGAAGCTGTTAAGGTAGTTCTGGGGGGCTGAGACTGGAGCTAGGAGACATTTCACATTTCCTTGTGAGCCCTTGGGATCGGCGTGAGGCTTGCAAAACGTTTCCAACTCAAATACAAAAACAAAGACCATCTTCTCAGAATCATCATGAGCAGTGAGTAGGTACAGTGAATGTGTGTTGTATACTTTTTGCTTTCCATGCCTTTCAATGTTTTAGAAAAATCACTATCAATTGCATTTTTGACAATGAGCAAATTACTGTGTTCACCTACAATGTGTCTGTGAATTCATTAAAAGTGAATTTATTAATCTTTGGATTAAATTCAAAAAGAATAAAGGAGAAAACGAAAGAATAAAGGAAGAAGAAAAGAAAGGAATCAAGAAATATAAGGGAGTTAAGAGGAAGAAGAAGGAGTGGAAGGAGCAAGAAGGAAAATATCAACAAGACAGAACAACGAAAATACTAAGACAGGAAGGGAAAATGGCTGAATTTCTGATGTGATATCAGAAATTGAAGATCAATATAAGAAACATTTTATTGTATATATCAGTATAGCAGTAAGAATATTTTATGTGCAAAATTTGAAGCCTTTTTATGATTGGATAAATAATTTTAGTTAAACAGTAGTGATTGTTTACTTAAATCATTAATTAGTATAATGACAAATAGGATAATTTTTATATCAATGTTTTTTTTTCAGTTGTTGATTTCTTTTTTGGATTAAGATATGTTGTAAGCTATGGCCAATATCCTCATGTGTAACCTGTGTAGTCCCAGCCCGAGATTAACCCTTTTTCCTTACCTGTATCTGTAATAAATAAATAAACTTTGAACCAAAAAAAAAAAAGTGAATTTATTAATCAGCAAACATTACTGCATTTGGTTTCCTCTCCTAATTGTAAATAATAATGTTTATTTTA
Organism: Tiliqua scincoides; assembly: GCF_035046505.1. Classification (NCBI taxonomy): domain Eukaryota; kingdom Metazoa; phylum Chordata; class Lepidosauria; order Squamata; family Scincidae; genus Tiliqua; species Tiliqua scincoides. The sequence goes on from NC_089822.1 coordinate 252,978,929, forward strand.
TAGTAGCGGGGAATCCAAATACTTGAAAACCCTTCCCTTTGTCTCTCCTGCTTAAGCACTTTGTTCTACCTGCTCATCTGCTTCCAGTCTAAAGACTGGTCTTTTCCAGGCCTCTCCTCAACCCTGCTCCATTTTGGTGCCTTCTACCGCCTCCACCTACGACTGCCTGTTCTCAGCGATGCTTCTGCTTTTCCACTGCCAGCTTCCACAGCTGTCTTGGTGCTCTGGGCAAATCTGCTTACCGGCTGGCTCCGCATTAATTCACATGAGCACATTGGTACACTGTCCAGTTTGTTCCTGGGATGGATGCTTTTTCCATAAATGGTCCTGCTGGGATTGTCAGAAGCTGCCAGACTTCTTTAGACATGTACCCTGATGGGATGTTGTGTTCTCACTCCCTACAATTTGATCAAATTGAATCTGTACAAGACAAAGTCTTGTCAATACTTTCTTGGGACACTAGTCGTGCCAGACTAAATACATCTCCTTAGATACAGTGACTAGTCTGGTCGACTGTGGGAAAGCCAGTGACAGACTGCAGCTAAATTTCAGCAAATCATTGGACAAAGTCTCCCATGAAATCCTTGTGGATCAAAGAGTCAAGAGTGGGTTAGATGGAACTACTCTCAGCTGGGTTCCAAGCTGGTTGAACAAGCATGTCAATGAGCGATATTAAACAGCTCTGTGTCAACTGGGAGGGAGGAATCAAGTGCCACAGGGCTCTGTGCTGTTCACAGCTTTTCTAAACTATATGGATGATGTCGCAGGGAGTTGCTTATAAAATTTGCGCATGATTCAGTACTGGAGGAGAGGAACAGCTGACAACCTGGAAGATTGAATGAGGATTCAGAATGATTAGACAGGCTCGATCATTGGGCCCATACCCATCCGATGCAGTTCCAATGCAGTTGAGACAACTGTCATGTTCGTCCTTCCCGCCACCGCCTCCCTGCCCTAGCAAGGACTTACAGCAGTGCAAACTCTCCTAGAGAGTTTGAAAACTGATGTGTTAGGGGATATAGCGGCAGCTTCAGAGTGGAGGGAGAAGTGGGCGGGGCGGCAGCAGCCACTCTCACAGCTGAGCAACTCCTGCTTCTTCTGCTTTAAAAAAGAACACAGACGACGTCTCGTCTTCTGCCCAGGGGTGTGACTGTATCGCTGCGAGAGGACATCCCACGCCTCCCCTTTGAGTTCCTGGCGCCTCCCTAAAGAGCCGCGCTGCACAGTTTGAAGAACACTGAACTAAGAAGTCAAAGCATGAGCAAACATTCCTTTTCAGTTCACTCTCATGTTGGATGTAAAGCATCCCCCCAAAAGGGGAAAAAAATAAAAGATGCTTCATAGTCAAACGGGGGGGGGGGGGGAGAAAAGAGGGCAGCTCTTGAAGTGCTCCTCTGTTCCTTTTGACATGATGAGAATCCCAGTCCTTCCTCCCTTGAACTCAGTGCCCAACGCTGCATCCTGTGGTGGAGGGGCAGTCACTGTGGCCTCCTTCAGGTATGGGAACATTTGTTCCCTTCCCTCGGGGCTGCACTGCCGCTGCACCAGTGCTAGAAAGTTGGATAGGACTGCTCCTTAACTAGATTAGCTGGTCCTTGGTGGAAAAAGAACAGCTGCTGAATTCTTGTCTGTTAGAGAATGTCACTCTTAAAGGCATAGGAGGCCTGTGGCTTCCACATTAAGTTTCCAAAGCAGACTTTCCACATTAACTGTGGTCTGGGCTTGTTAAAGAAGCAGAAATCTGCCTAAGTGATCCTGTTTGGAAGGTTTTGTAACTGATTAGCTACATCTTTGTTTTGAGTCTGATTTAAATATGAAATGAGGGCAGGGTCATTTTCTGGGCATGTTCACAGAGGAGAGATCTGTGCTGAAGTCAAATGCAAAACTAGCAATATAGGGAGCTGAACCCCAGAAGAGAAAGTGGTGTTTTATGACTGGCTTGCAGGACTGGATGCAGTGATTATAGTCCCTGAAAAATATCCTATGCAAATGTGCCGTTCTGAGCATTACGGATTTCATATTTTAATGATGATAAATGGTCTGCCTAACCCTATGGACCCAAACATCTTTAACATGCAAGTAAATTGAAGGACACCTGCTGGAATGGGGAGCAGAATCAGGAGAAAAGGGAGTGCTGGCAGGGCTTTGGGCAGAGCCCTCAGACTGGGAGCCCAGGTCTACCCACATACCATATCTTGGCCATGGATGCCACAGGTTCAATTGGGAGCCCTGGTCTACCTGACAGGTAGGTCAGGACTCCAAGTCCAGGTGGGAGTTCAGGTCCATCTGCTTGGTTGACCTGGGCTCTAGAGCTAAGCTAGTGCTCATGCCCTCCCACCCCAAACACAAACTCTGGATCCACCCCTGGGTAAGGGCATGATCATCCCCAACTCTGCAACACACACACACCAATGCAGGATACAGCGCATGGTCCATTGGCATGGCTGCCTTGGGGAGAGGGAGATTTCCTTCCTAATTATGGAGTACCCCAAGTATAATGATGCTCAAGGCTAAAGAGCACCACCAGCCCCCTGTATTAACAAAACAACAGTATATGTACTGCCAGGCATGTCAACAAACCTGATTCTGAAAAATGAACCGAACATCCAGCATTTCTGGCCAGGCCCCTCCCAGGTTTGACAATAGTGATCAAGAGTGTTGGAAACCTATTGCCAAGTCTTCCTGTTCCAGTACAGGCACGTGGTGAGCTTTGAACCCCTTTCCAGTAAGAAGGCCTGGCTGCACCCTCTTGCTTCACGCCTTGGCTCTTCCAAGGGACTCAGAGAGGATAAATAACCTGCACAGAGCTGTCCTGAGGTGTCCAGAGAAGAGCTTTCTGATTCTTTTCCTATCTGCCTTAGTTGCCTCAGGGGATTCTCTTCTTGTCTGCCTCAGTTGCGCTCTCCGTTTTGCCTGTCAAGTCCAGCAGGATGAAGAGAGTTCTTCTCTTTGTGTTTGTTGTCCTGGTCTCTGGGGCGCATTCTAGTGAGTCCAGCTTGGGAAACATGATGTCATTTTTCAAAAGATGGTTGGGAGAAGTGGGGAGCGGCTGGGTGTGGAGTGGTGGTGCGTGGAATTCTGATCCTCCAGAGAAGAAAAAGGAGGGGATAGTTGCAAGAAAGGTCCTCTTTAGGGGGAATTTCTCCTCACCCCAGTCCTGCAACCCCAGCCCTGGCCAGCTGAGAAGAGTTGAGTTCTGGAGGATGATGTCACAGCTGCTGCATGACTGTATGAGGGTTTCTAATGGGGATGCTTGTGGGTGCCTGAAAGTTCAGAGGGGATTCCTGCTCAGGCTGCTGAGTGTATTGGATCATTTGTCGAAAATAACATCTCCTCAGCACTTTGGGGTTCCCCGTCTTTTTCTGCAGGACCTGGAGGAAGTATCCAAGCTCACCCCTTCACAGATCTATTTTCTGAATTGTTTTAAGCCACCTTGGGATGACTGCTCTGGAGAGTGAGGCAGCTGTCTTGCTACCTAATGTCAGAGTGGATCATGTCTTTGGTTCATGTTGTGCAGAGAGACTCTTGGAGAACAGTTCATCTCGTATGCTGGCATATGGAATATTGCTTGAGATCAGAACAGCAGAACCAGGAATAAAAAGGGGAGAAGATTCACTCATAATGGTCTCTTCCTTCGTTCAATCAATCAATCAATCAATCAATCAATCAATCAATCAATCAATCAATCAATCAATCAGTCAGTCAGTCAGTCAGTCAGTCACTTTCTGTCTTCTTATTCTGCTTTATGAGTTTCTGAACAGTTGTATTGTTCAGCAATTACCTTTCCTCAGCTCAGCTCTTTCCTCAGACCTGCTTTGATCTTTCTGCCCTGCTGTTTGCAGCTTTCCTGTCCTTCCTTATACAGGTGAGTCCCTTCGTTATGGCCTCTATTCACTGCAGCACACACCACTCCAGTCCAGTCCACTCCATTCCAGGGCAGCAAACTCACCGGAATCCAGAATTTCTCTATAGTGGTCAGCCTTCCTTTGTCTCAAAGTCAACCTTCAATATTGCAATTCATACAAGGAATATCAGAACTGTATATTTTCCTTTTGCTGTATAAAAGGAAAAGATACACGTGCAGGACCAATAGGAACGATATTTTGTATAACAGAACTGAACAAAAAAGGTAAGATGCAGACGTTCCTGCTTTTGTCACAGGTTGGGTGGAACCAACGTCTTGGAAAGGAGGATCTCTGGAATGCTTATCTTGTCCCCCAATTCTACATATGACCCTAGGAGCAGACTAAACTGCAGTGTTCTGTTCTCCCCCCCCCCCCCCCCGCAGAATACCTGGATTGTCCAGTGTGCTTAACCTTTCAAAAGCAGGGCAGCATATTCAGGCTCCTCTAACACTTTAAGGAGAACTGACAGCCCAATTCTAACTGGGCTTTACGACACTGGAACTGAGGTTCCATTGTTGCGAATGGTCATAAGGCAGAATACACAGTAGTGGTGTCACAGTGGGCTACAGGCAGGTCTGCAGGTAACTTGAGGAGGAGGAAGGGCAATGGGGAGGAACACAAGAGTGTCTGGATGAGGAAGGCTGCAGGTGGAATGGGGCAGCGAGGGGGTGTGGAACAAGTATATTCCAGGATCCTAACCCAGTCTCACTGTCATGGCTGCCACAGGGGCAGGGTTTCCTTAGGATTGGGCTATAGTCTATATTAATTGATTCTGAGCAGGACACTTACTTAACAATTTGCAATGTTTGTGTGCAAGATCAGAACAAACGCCACCAAATCCAGCATTCTTTGGATCCTGGGGACTGGGAGATGCTCCTTATGTCACGGAAAAGGGGGCAGAGTTTCATTGGTGAACCACAATCTATGTTTGCAAATAATCCTGCAAACTAAGAGATGAGAGGTATAGTACCAAAAGGGAGGAAGTGAAACTTTAGTGGACCACAATCTGCCTTTCTTCACCTCCTGCTTTAAGCATTCCTCCCTTGACGGCCCTTGAGGACCCCATATCTGGTCCCCCTGACATAACCCACCAACTATATTTTCTGATTTATATTGTCATCTTGGGCTGATGAAAAAGTGGGGGATGACATTTCAATAAAACTACACCTGGATATCCTGTGTCTGATTTCTATCCCAAGTTTTTATCTCCCAAGTGTGTAATGGAAGATCAGAAGATCATCAGGTGGATGATGTGGTGTTGACAGCGATTCCATGTTTTGACAGCTGGTTGACAGCTCAGGGAAGGGCAGGGTTGGCTCCACAGCTGTAATCAATCAAGGCCAATGGAGACCTGGTTGGACACCTGAGCTTCATTTGACCCTGATGGGGCTTTGAATGAGCTAAGGAGGTAGCTCACAGCTGAGCTGCATTTGCACTTAATGGGACACAAAGGATAAAAGGCAGCTTCAGAAGGACCAAAAGAGCAGGAGCCTGACCCAGAGGGAGATACAACCTGACCCAGAGGAAACCAGACCAAGATGTTACGTGAAAATCCCCTTTTTCCCTTCCAAGTTGTGTTTTTATATCTAGTTATGTATTTTGGACACTACAGACCAAGCAGGCAGGCCACTCCTCCCCCAGCACATGTTTCTAAGGGCCATGGCCAAGCTACAAGCACATGAATTACACAACCCCCAATTCCTTGCAGGTCAGTGTATAACCTAATCACTGTGTCTCCTGATTATGCAAAACAAGCATGCACCTATGGAGGAGGAAGTCTATTGTTCTTTTGTTGTAGCTTTAACACTCTTAAGCACCTTATGCAAATTGCCTCCCTCCCCCAGAGCCAAGCTTTTGCTGATAACTGAGTTCTGGACCCTTCCACCTTTTCTTTACATACTCCACGTGTACCATTGTGTGTTACTGAGCATGCCCACAGCTCTGGGATACTTCCGGTCAGTTTAGATCAACTTCCAGGTCCAAGACAAATCTTATAAGAGAGAACTCAGAGCACATGCTCTCTCTCTGACTGCCCACCGGCCAGAGTGGCCAGACTCTTCCTCCAACTCTTCCCCCCCCCCCCCGGACAGGTAAATATATCGTTGCGTCTAAATTCCCCCCCCTTCTTCCCTACCTATTCCTCCCTGCTCCCCCATCTTTAGTCAGCAACTGGGTTTAGCAGATTAAGGAACCCCTATAATACCTCCCTACTTTCTGTCCATTTCTGATTCTTTTTCGGATGCACCCCAAAATACATAGCACACGCATCCACCACTAGTTAGGTACACCAGACCAGTACTAGAAATCTATACTTATCGATTCTCCATGTGTATTATGTTTTACCTTTGTGTATTTTTGCAATAAAAATATAATCCTTTGATTGAAAGTTACCTTTCTCCCAGTCTCCTTAAGCTAAACAAGAGATTTCTTTGCTCTACGCTGTCTTGTATCCAGCCTATGGTCCCAAAAGTTTCCAGAAGGCTAATATAAATAATTCCCCTAAACAAAACAGCCTTTTTGGTAACATTATTATTGGTGGAGAAAGCTGGGCAGGCATGTGTTGGTGATGCCAGTGTGTCAGAGCTAACACAGGATCAGACAGTAGTTCTGCAAAGATCCTTTTGGAGATGCTAGGAAAAATCTTGCTGAATGTTAAAGGAAAAAGCATAGGGAGTAGGAACATAGATTTGAGAAACGCTAGACTCACAGGTTTGTGATTTTTGGAGTTGGGTGGACTACCTGAATGCAGACCAGGAAAATTTTGCTCTTGATCCTGCTAAAAGGAGTCAGCTGTTTGCTCCTTATGAGTAAGCAAGCCTCAATAAAAATTCCTTCCCAGTGTGCTTTTAACTGAAGCAATTAGCAAGCACAATATATGAGAGGAAAAACAAAACCATGAAAATGAATGAAGCAGAATCTAAAGAAACCCAGAACTTGTACACAAGTTCAGGAGTTAATTGTATAGAGAAATGGTTAGGAAAAAAAGGACAGAATCCATGGAAATTGGGATGCTTTGAAAGCAATGATATTTGTGGAAAAATAGTTGATCTTTGTGAAGAATTCAAAAAGAAATACAGACCAAGAGGGGCTAAGAAGGATGCAGTTTTTGCTCATGCTTTGTGGAATGGTATTTTGACCTTCCAGAAAAGCATAGAAATAAAAGATGCCCAGATAGCAGAGTTTAAAAGAGATCAAGAGATTCAGTTAGAGAAGATAGCAGAGAAAGAGGCTAGGATAACTGATCTGAACAGGCAGTTACAACATTACACAAACAAACTTGCCATTTACACCATAGAAAGGAAAAAGTCAATAGAAAAATATGAACGAGACAATAGAAAGCTAGAGGAGGATCTTGAACAAACCAGAAACTTAGTGTTAAAACTCATGACCCAGGCCCAACAAAACAAACAGTCTGTAAGCCACGTGAGTTGCCAGAAGGAAATACAGCAATTAAAAGAGGCTCTAAACTCACACAGAGCTGCAATAGCCTCAGTCTATGGGAATGAAGAAATTTTCAAATCAGAGCAAATTTGGCCCTCTGATCCAAGGGCTGAGTCTCCATTTAACCCTCAATGGGAAGGAGAGACACAGTACCCAGTTAATCCCTTTATCCAAGGGGAAGAAACCTTTGAATCAGAGCCAGAGTCTCCATTTAACCCTCAATGGGAAAGAGAGACAGAAGAAATTTTTGAATCAGAGCAAAAGTCTCCATTTAACCCTCAATGGGAAGGAGAGACACAGTGCTCAGTTAATCCCTTTATCCAAGAAGAACCAATCCAGGCAGTAACTTACTCTAATTATGGCTCTCACTCTCCATATGAAAATGATAATCAAAATTGGGAGAGCAATGGGAACCAGGATTTCAATCCATTTTACAGTCAGAATCAGAGCAGAGAAAGAAATAACTCCCCCGAAAGGAACAAAGAACGAGAAGAGCTTAAAGCTTACCTCAGGAAAGACCTGGCAGAGAGGAAAGTTCCAAAAGAGTTATGGGACAGAGCTACTCTGGGAGAGTTAAGGGATTTAGCCACAAAATACAATCCCAGAGCTCCTGAGCCTGTGGCAGCTGTCCAACAGGTAGAGCCATCTGCCTCAGAACCAGTTTTCCCCATGATGTTCTTCAGTGCTTGCACTTCCAAGCCCCCTCCTAGTAAAAATCAAGTTTTTTTGACTATTAATGGGAAAAAGATACGGGGACACATAGATTCTGGAGCCAGACTGACCTCAATTCATAGAAACTTAGTGAAAGAATGCCAGATTTTACCTGGAGAAACATATAAGGTAAAGCCTTATGAAAGTCCAGAGATTTTTGTACCTAAAGCAAAGGTGCATTTAGAATTTAAAGGATGGAAAGGTACACGTGTTGTGGCTGTACATTCAGACACACCTACATCATTTCTTTTAGGACAAGATTTTTCTGATGTTTTGAACAGGCAGAAGTATAATAGGAAAGCTCCAGTAGGCAGAAATCCATATGGACACATGGCTGCTAAAGCAGGAAGAGAGCAGTCTTCAGTCATCTCTTCCATCAGCCAAGAAGAAATAACTTTCAAACCTAGAATTAGGGATAAAAGAACAGTAGGGAGTGGAAGATTTCCACTCCAAAGAAGACATTATCTTTGGAACAAAGACTGAACCATGTGTGTGTAAAATGCATTTTAAAACCTATTAACATTTTTTTTCTTCTTTGATGCTAAAATTTAGATTATAGTGGCCGTTGGAACTCCCTGCCACTGTGCCAGCAACAAAAGTTTTACTAATAACTTTATGTTTCCTTGAAACTTTCTAGATCTTATGTAAGCAATGCAAGAAGCCAATGCATTGTTCCTAATGAAAAGAAAAGCAGGGGGAACCCTCCTAATCTTGGTGCCTCAGGGCATGCACAGAGTGCAAATGAGTAGCAATCTTTTGTGTTTTTAACTTTTTTGTTTCAGTAACTTAATGCAAGAAGCAAACAAAGCAAAACCTCTAATGCCTAATTTAGCAAAGGCTATCTTTTAGTTTTAACCCTTTTTTGCTTCAACAGCAAGTAAGGACAAAGGAAAAGGAACGAGGACATGTCCTCCAAAGGACAAATGTCCTCCAAAGAACAAAAATTTACTTGAATCTCAAATTCCTTCACAGGAGCTGAGCAATGAGCCTATATGAAGTGATTTCCTTTTATAGTACAAGTATTCTCAGGACAATTTATGTCGTTTATTTACAAATAATACCTCACTTTGCCTGTTGTATGTCACCCACAACAGACACTTTAACTGATGGACAGTGTGAGACTCAGAATGTTTATCAGCCCTTCTGATTCTCAGTTAAGTCCAGTTTATAGAGAAATTGGCTATCCAATGCTAATCTGGTTCGCAGCACAAATTGGGTGACTACAAATTTCAAAATCAGTTTTTTTTCTCTTCTCTCTCTCTCTCTCTTCACAATTTCTATACACCTTATGCATGTAACCTGTATACATGTAAATGTGATCCCAACAAGTCTACCTCATGTATTCTGTTCCAAGCAAGGCAACCTGAGATGCAGTGAGCAGAAGGAGAAGTTTTTGCATCAAGAAACATTTCTCTATGAACTCTATAGCTAAAACCAACAGATCTCCAAGCAAGACAGAGTTATGGTTTTTCTTAAAGTTGTTTTTTTTAAATGTGTTTCACTCTTGGTACCCTCAGAAATCATGAATGCTCAGCATTATCTGGTGTACTTGATGTTTATTAGCTAGGCAGGGAAAGAAATAAAAAAAGACACCTCAAGCATCCATCAGTGGACACAAGTTGAGCAACCTCGCATCCCTGGAAACTCTGGCGTGGACTGCAAGACAAGCTGGACCCGTGCTCTGTTGGACTGTACCTCTCTTGGAAGCGGCATGGCTGTCAGAACAATCTGACTTTTCACTCAGCCTGTGGACTCTCTCTCAGCGAGACAGCAAGGCAACAAGGTGACTGCACGCCATGGCGATCGCTCCAGATGAATAGGTCCAAGGTATGCAACGGGATCCACAACCTTCTTGAGTTCCAGCTGTGCCAGACGACACCCCTTCGAGGAAGACCACAACTTCGCCACCCTGATGCTGGTGACAAGCTGCTCTGTACCGCCTCATACTCAAGGCACCATACTAATGAGCTGTGTTTGTCAGCATACATGATTTCTCAAGTACAAGAGATTTTATTATGTTCACAAGATATTTTTATTATTGATGTTTTTTTTGCAATAATCTTGTCTCAATGTGTTTTACTTAGTTTGATTTGGTGTGGGGCCATGAGACCACTCACGTGATCTCGGCCCCAAGGCGGGGAATCCTGTTACGTGAAAATCCCCTTTTTCCCTTCCAAGTTGTGTTTTTATATCTAGTTATGTATTTTGGACACTACAGACCAAGCAAGCAGGCCACTCCTCCCCCAGCACATGTTTCTAAGGGCCATGGCCAAGCTACAAGCACATGAATTACACAACCCCCAATTCCTTGCAGGTCAGTGTATAACCTAATCACTGTGTCTCCTGATTATGCAAAACAAGCATGCACCTATGGAGGAGGAAGTCTATTGTTCTTTTGTTGTAGCTTTAACACTCTTAAGCACCTTATGCAAATTGCCTCCCTCCCCCAGAGCCAAGCTTTTGCTGATAACTGAGTTCTGGACCCTTCCACCTTTTCTTTACATACTCCACGTGTACCATTGTGTGTTACTGAGCATGCCCACAGCTCTGGGATACTTCCGGTCAGTTTAGATCAACTTCCAGGTCCAAGACAAATCTTATAAGAGAGAACTCAGAGCACATGCTCTCTCTCTGACTGCCCACCGGCCAGAGTGGCCAGACTCTTCCTCCAACTCTTCCCCCCCCCGGACAGGTAAATATATCGTTGCGTCTAAATTCCCCCCCCCTTCTTCCCTACCTATTCCTCCCTGCTCCCCCATCTTTAGTCAGCAACTGGGTTTAGCAGATTAAGGAACCCCTATAATACCTCCCTACTTTCTGTCCATTTCTGATTCTTTTTCGGATGCACCCCAAAATACATAGCACACGCATCCACCACTAGTTAGGTACACCAGACCAGTACTAGAAATCTATACTTATCGATTCTCCATGTGTATTATGTTTTACCTTTGTGTATTTTTGCAATAAAAATATAATCCTTTGATTGAAAGTTACCTTTCTCCCAGTCTCCTTAAGCTAAACAAGAGATTTCTTTGCTCTACGCTGTCTTGTATCCAGCCTATGGTCCCAAAAGTTTCCAGAAGGCTAATATAAATAATTCCCCTAAACAAAACAGCCTTTTTGGTAACAAAGAGGGCTACCTGACCCAGACCTACAGGAGAAGGGGACTGCCAGGACCCTGCTGGAGGAGACACTCTGCGGGAGAGAACACTGCTGGAGAGGAGGGACTCTACTGCAGAAGACTGGACCGGGAAGACTGGACTGTGCTCTGAAGACGGGATTGGACTTGCACGGGAGGCTTCAGACCTTTACCCACTGAGTTAAGTGGAGTTTTGGGGAGGGAAAGCCTCTGGACAAGAGGACTTGCAGGGAGTGTCTGTGTTTGTAGCAATAAATTCTTGTTAATTGCTATAGATAAGGAGTTCTGTGTTCATTCCATTGCACACCACAGCTGTTGTTTCGTGGAAAAGGAGGGTGTTAATTAGCCAAAAAGCGGGCATTAGAAGGGAGTTGGGATATTTGGATGGGACAAATTGGCATAGTCGGCAGGATAGGACAAAATGGGATAGGACAAAGTACCAGTCACATGCGGAAGGTCTCCCCAACCCAAGGCAGTGCTGATAAACAGAGTTCAAGGTGGAGTTCAGGGCTTGTCGCGTTCACAAGGTTGTACCCATGATTCGTGTTACAGTCCATTGATGAACATACACTAGGAAAAGTGTCCAGAATCCAGTGCTGGTTACTTTGGACGTTGGCAAGGAGAGATGGCTTGAGTTGTTCTGCCTGATGTGCTCTTATAGGCATTTGAAAACTTATCCATAGTCTATAGATGGCCTGAGTAGAACAGAAAAATATTCTAACTTGCTAAAAGAGGTCATCACTTGTAATATGGTGGTGAAACTGCAGCAGGAGGAGGTAAACCCTCCCATCCTCCAGGCAGGCAGAGGGCCTGGGCAGGCGGGCATGGAACGTGGCACACCCCCATCAGTTCACCACCCTTCCCAGCCTGCCAACTAAGGAGGAGGGGCTCAAGTACTCTTATGGAAGGGCCAGGCCCGCTCTTGCAAACAAGCACACCCACAGCCCAAGGATACCAACAAGGTGAGTTCAACTAAAAGCCACTTTACATCGCTCAGTGCCAGTGAACAATCAGAAGAATCACTGATGGCCCCATCCTATCCTTGGCTGGCCTGTGTGCTGATGCAGGGGCTGCTGCATCATGGGGCCAGTTGGGACCAGGTTGGCTGGGAGAGGTAAGTGCAGAAACTTGGACTTAACTCTCCAGCTGCTGCCTGGGCCCCAATGGTCAGAGGTGTTCGTAAAGCAGTGGTATAGCTAGAGGGTGCAGAGCACTACGTTTTGCAGGGCACCCCAGGTGCCCATGATGGACAATGGAACTTACACGCATGCAGATCGTCACACCGGAGACTCTCTGTCCAAGAGGGAACTCCTAAACCCCCTGGGCACTCATTATGCTATGCTGTGCTCCTATGCTAATCGTGCTGAGGAGCCTGGGTGGACATCCAATCTTGGGGAGAATCTTGAAGAGGCCATCTCTGCTGACCAGGTCGAAAGCCTTCGTGAGGTCTATGAAGGCTATAAAGAGTGGCTGTCGTTGTTCCCTGCATTTCTCCTGCAGTTGTCTAAGGGAGAATACCATATCAGTGGTGGGCCTGTTGGCATGGAATCCACACTGCGATTCTGGATAGACGCTCTCTGCAAGTACCTGGAGCCTCTTTAGTGCAACTCGGGCAAACAACTTTCCTACAACGCTAAGGAGAGAGATGCCACGGTAGTTGTTGCAGTCACCCCTGTCACCTTTGTTCTTGTACAGCGTGATGATGTTTGCATCCCTCATGTCTTGAGGTACTCCACCTTCTCTCCAGCAGAGACAGAGGATTTCATGCAGCTCAGTGATGATGATCTCTTTGCAGCATTTTAGGACTTCAGCAGGGATGCTGTCTTTTCCAGGTGCCTTGCCAAACGCAAGGGAGTCCAGGGCCACGTGAAGTTCTTCTAGGGTTGGTTCACTGTCAAGCTCTTCCAGCACAGGCAGGCACTCAATGTTGTTCAGTGCTTCTTCGGTGACTACATTTTCTCTGGAATATAGCTCAGAGTAGTGCTGCACCCAGCGTTCCATCTGCTGCGCCCGATCCTGGATGACCTCGCCCGCTGCAGACTTCAGAGGGGCAATTTTCCTCTGTATTGGACCTAGGGCCTGCTTGATACCGTCATACATCCCCTTGATGTTGCCCGTGTCAGCTGCTATCTGTATCTGGGAACAGAGCTGGAGCCAATAGTCGTTAGCACATCTCCTGGCAGTCTGTTGGACTTTTCTGCGAGCAGTTCGGAGGACCTGCAGGTTGCGCTCACTGGGACAGGCCTTGTATGCTGCTTGAGCTCTCCTCTTTTCCTCAATGACTGGTGTCAACTCTTCAGAGTGGGCTTCAAACCAGTCTGCCGCCTTGTTGGTCTTCTTGCCGAATATGGACAAGGCGTTGTTGTAAATGGTATTCTTGAAATGTTCCCATCTGTTGGATGCGTTTGCGTCGGCCGGGCCTGGAAGAGATTCCTCAAGCACTCGTGCAAATTCCTCCACTTTTCTCTGATCCCGGGTCTTGCTGGTATCAATGCGAGGTCTTCCTTCCTTTTTCGTGTGATACAGTCGCTTTGTTCGCAGTTTCACTCTGCTGCACACCAGGGAGTGGTCAGTGTCGCAGGCAGCACCATGATAACTGCGTGTGATAACTGCGTGTGATCTTCAAGATTCTCCCCAAGATCGGATGTCCACCCAGGCTCCTCAGCATCATCAGATCTTTCCACAAGGACATGAAGGGCACTGTTGTCTTCGATGGCTCCACATCAGACCCCTTTGACATCCGAAGCGGAGTGAAGCAGGGCTGTGTTCTTGCGCCAACCTTGTTTGGGATTTTCTTCACTGTCCTGCTGAAGCATGCCTTTGGAACTGCAACAGAAGGCATCTATCCGGACTAGAACAGACGGAAAGCTCTTCAACCTCTCCAGACTGAGAGCAAAATGTCTGCGTAACTTCCTCTTTGCCGACGATGCAGCTGTCACTACCCACTCTGCCAAAGATCTCCAGCAGCTCATGGATTGTTTTAGCAAGGCCTGCCAAGATTTTGGACTGACAATCAGCCTGAAGAAAACACAGGTCATGGTTCAGGATGTGGACTCACCTCCCTGCATTACAATCTCTGCGCATGAACTGGAGGTTGTCCATGACTTTGTGTACCTTGGCTCAACGATCTCCGACACTCTTTCTCTCGATACTGAGCTAAACAAGCGCATCGGTAAAGCAGCTACCACATTTTCCAGACTCACAAAGAGAGTCTGGTCCAACAAGAAGCTGACGGAACATACCAAGATCCAGGTCTACAGAGCTTGCGTCCTGAGTACACTTCTGTACTGCAGCGAGTCATGAACTCTTCGCTCACAACAGGAGAGGAAACTGAGCGCTTTCCACATGCGCTGCCTCCGACGCATCCTCGGCATCACCTGGCAGGACAAAGTTCCAAACAACACAGTCCTGGAACGTGCTGGAATCCCTAGCATGTATTCACTGCTGAAACAGAGACGCCTGCGTTGGCTCGGTCATGTTGTGAGAATGGATGATGGCCGGATCCCAAAGGATCTCGTCTATGGAGAACTCATGCAAGGAAAGCGCCCTACAGGCAGACCACAGCTGCGATACAAGGACATCTGCAAGAGGGATCTGAAGGCCTTAGGGATGGACCTCAACAAGTGGGAAACCCTGGCCTCTGAGCGGCCCGCTTGGAGGCAGGCTGTGCAGCATGGCCTTTCCCAGTTTGAAGAGACACTTTGCCAACAGTCTGAGGCTAAGAGGCAAAGAAGGAAGGCCCATAGCCAGGGAGACAGACCAGGGACAGACTGCACTTGCTCCCCGTGTGGAAGGATTGTCACTCCCAGATTGCCCTTTTCAGCCACACTAGACGCTGTGCCAGAACCACCTTTCAGAGCGCGATACCATAGTCTTTCGAGACTGAAGGTTGCCAATACATGCTAATCGTACTGAGGTGACTTCATGATTATTAGACTGACCAGTCAGAACCCTTGATGAACAGAACCTTCTTGAAGTTGGCCTGGTTGCTAACCCCTCCTAGTTCTTACCCCTCCCAACTGAAGATCCACAGCTGCACTCAATCACCCCTGAAAAGGAGACTCTCTGTCTGCTGAGGTGCCAAGCACTCCAATTGGTCCTAATTCCTGTTATCTGTCCTTCCTGGCCATCAAAGGAGAGACAACACATTCCTTCCTCTTTGTTTATTTACCAACATTCCTACAGCTGGGAACTGCTAGCAACTTCTCAGTTACCCTTTCTTAGTTTGGTTCAGGCTTCTCCTGCCAACTTAGGCCTAACCAGGACTTATTCATGACAGAGCCTCACTGCAGTGTGCAAGGGACTTCCCCCTCCTCTCCAGAGGTGGTATAGTGTCTGCAGATGCAGCCACAGTCATCACCCAGGCACACTTTCTCTCACACACACCCGCACCACAGTCTAGTCCAACCTGCCTCCAGTGATCAATATGCAAGAGGTGTTTTATTTTTTGGAAGATTTCAAGGTTTTTTAAAATTTCTTTTTCTTCTTTTTTTACAAAAAACGAACATCCAGAATGCGTTGTTGTGTTTTTATTTTGTTATCACAAAAAAACACACATCTACCTGTGAACCTTCTCAGACCTATGCCAGCTTTTTTGCTGGGGTTGGTCTTTTAGGCCAAAAAGGGTATGTAAGGGCTGGGATAGGGGACACAGGATCCAGCGGATGCCACTGCTGTCTAGATCTGCACCTGTCCTGCCTCAATACACCTCCTCCTCAAGCCCGATTGCTGCCCTAGTCCGCCTGGGTGACATGGCTGTGTGCATGTGGCAGAGCGGCCATTTCACCAGGAGCAACACCCTGTAGATCAACAGAGTGGCAAACGACTCACTTTAATTGTATGGATGAATTGGTTAACCCATTTCAGCTCTGCACACAGGTGTACACATCTGATCCCTGTTGCATAAATGCAACGTTGGGCAGAAATGTCTTAAAGGAAAGGTGATAAATTGGTTATAATTGAACACATTGGTTTTGTACTGTAGTTGTAAACAACCTTTGACCTGGGATGGGGGAAACTAAAAAAATTGAACGTTTCTTCAGCTTTTGATGCTCCCATGGAATAATGTTGCTCTGTGTTCGAGAGTTACCTCCTTGCACGATAGAAAATTAGTTTTAAAAGAAAATAGTGAAAGATGTGTAGCTTACACAAAGTGGTCAAAGTATACACTACAGAGGAAAAGATTCTCTCTCTCTCTCTCTCTCTCTCTCTCACACACACACACACACACACACACACACACACACACACACACAGAGTCTGGTGTTTGTTTTAGACTTGCATCTCACAGTTAGAATATGCCCTTCATTCCCTTGATCCTCTTGCTCTCTGTCTCCTGGTGCCTACAACATTGGCTAAATTAAGCACACCCTCCCATTTTGCTCTTCCACTGCTTCCGTGGCAATGGGCATCACTTTTCCACATGATGTGGTGATTTAAAATCTTCATATAATGTCGATCATAGAGAGCTACCTATAGGCCGAGGCTTCGTCCTTGGTGGGATGGGTTACTTGCACACAGACTCAGAAATGTATGCCTTCTTTAGAGATGCTGTGACCTTCCTGTGGAAGGAGGAGGTTCAACTTGATTTACAGCAGTCGTTAATCTGGATGGGTGATGTATGTGGGTCTATATCTGGGGCTCACAACTGGTGGTACACATGCCACTGGTGGTATGCCGGGCAGTGTTGGATGGTACACACAGCATCTGGGTGCCACTAATGTAAAGGCGCTCGTGTAAGGCCTTCACCAGTGCCTAAGATCCTGCGGAATGGAGCTCCACGGATCGTCCTCCCGCCCGCCCCCAGGCACGCCTCTGGCTCGCTGCCCCTGCCTATGTCACAGTGGCCTCCCCGCCCCCTCCCCCCTCCCCGGAACCCCCCACCCTGTTTTCCGTTCTGCAGCCCGGCGGTTGCAGGCATGTTTGCAGCTGTGATCCGAGCCACGGAGGTGTGGTGTGGACCACAGGATTGGGCTCCAAGTCTATATTGCCCGTCCTCCAGACATAAGACCACATACGGAACGCAGGGGGCTAAGCCAAGGATCTTATATATAAAGGATGAGAGAACTTCCTGATTGAACATCCTGGTTGAAGGCCGGCAGCCAAATTTGAATCCCATAAAGGACTTGGTCTGAAGTTTTGGCCTTGAAAATAAACGGAGCTGCTGGAACGAACAAATTGCCTTTCCAGTAAAAGAAGCATAATATGGCCTGAAAAGAAAGTTTAGCAGAATTAATCGCCAAAATGCATTGAGGGACCCATGACAATTTGTAATGGAAATTCAAACCCAAATACCTCAATATCTTAACCTATTGGATCACCTTGCCTTGGAAAATCCAGGAATTATACTTCCAGGTTTTCTCAAACACAAGAATTTTAGTTATGGTGTAATTAAGGCTGCAGTCCTAACCATGCTTTCCTGAGAGTAAGCCCCACTGAACAAAATAGGACTTACTTCTGAGTAGACCTGGTTAGGCTTGTGCCCTCAGTTGAAGATTGTTGGCAGAAAGATATTGAATACATTCTGCTAATAAGCCTTTTGGCCAGGAAATCAGGACCATGTCATCTGCATACAATAATAAAGGTCCTGCCCATGACTAAGTTTGGGGCAGTGAGAATCAATGGAGGCCAGGTGTGATGATAAATAGTTGATAAATAGATTGAATAAAATAGGGGCAAGGACACAACCTTGCTTCCCTCCTTTATTGGTACAGAAAGAGTCATAGAGATTGCCTTGTAGGTTCGATCTGACTCAACATGAAGTAATACTTCATTCCCCACCCTAAGGACCCAATCACACCCAGGGCTTGCACTGATGGAAACTGTGCTGTGCCAGTGCAAGGCCCCGGCAGTGCAAACGGCTGGCAACTTGGACTGTGTGTCAACGGGACGTCCAGCTCCTGCCAAAGCAGGTAAATGGGAGGGGCCGTTCTGAGCAAGGATCAGGGTGGGGTTCAGGGCCAGCTGGGTATGTGTCAGGAGTGCGCTGGAGGCAGATATTGCTGGAAGTAGCACTGCCGATATCCTATACTCCTGGACTGGCCTCAGCCTCCCCCCCCCATCAAAATGGTTGTACCCCAGCTCAAAAAGCTGGCACATATCTGAGTAGGCCTGAGGAAGTTTTAGGAATTAATTAAGTCTCTGTCACTGCCTTGTCACTCACCAGCCCACAGCAATGGAGGAGGCAGGCGGGAGAGTGAGGAAGAAGTATTGACCCAAGAATGTGGGGTGTGTAACATAGCACAGCTGGAAGTGTTGAGATGGATACCTACATTGTGGCTCTCTGGCTGTATTGGAATCACGGAAGATCTGGCGAGGGTGTCAGCAGTGGCCCCTCTAAGGGTAAGGCCTGGGCATTCAGCAGGGAGTGTGCTGCACAGCTGCAGCCACTTGAAGGCAAGGCACCCATGTGGGAAGCAGAAGGAGGAAAGTTGGAGAAAGGGGAGACTGGACTGAGGCACTGATGGCTAATGGACTACTGGAACTGTGACTAGACTGATTGGTGAATGGACTTTGGAGACTGCTGGAGACATTAAGACTGGTGTTTGGCTGCTGTGCCCAAGACCTGCTGAGGACCAAGGGGCTGCTGTAGTGGTGGGAGGCTGCTGGCAGGAAGGACCACCTCTGTAGGTTAAACAGGCGAGCTACCCTGGTGGTGGGTCCAGCAGTACTGCAGGGCAGAACCAGGGTCATTTTTGAGGAAAGTGGAGCTAATTAGCTGAAAGTGGGCAGAATTCTGCAGGCAGAGCTTGGCCTCGGAATCTGGTAAAACACTGGCTGGCTTAGTCCTTTCATCCATGAGAAAGCTGACCTTTGGGAGGGTTGATGGAGGAACCAGGTGGGTTCCAGCTCATGAGGAGAGTCACACACCTTGGCCAAGAAAGACAGGGGAACTGATGGGGTGCTGATGCTTGAAAAAGGGAAATCTGACAGGTCAAAGGTAAGCTTTTAGACATAGAAGGGGCCTCATCCTTGGACCCCATTAAACAAGAGGCACTTCATAAGAACATAAGAACATAAGAACAGCCCCACTGGATCAGGCCATAGGCCCATCTAGTCCAGCTTCCTGTATCTCACAGCAGCCCACCAAATGCCCCAGGGAGCACACCAGATAACAAGAGACCTCATCCTGGTGCCCTCCCCTACATCTGGCATTCTGTCTTAACCCATTCCTAAAATCAGGACGTTGCGCATACACATCATGGCTTGTACCCCATAATGGATTTTTCCTCCAGAAACTCGTCCAATCCCCTTTTAAAGGCATCTAGGCTAGACGCCAGCACCACATCCTGTGGCAAGGAGTTCCACAGACCGACCACACGCTGAGTAAAGAAATATTTTCTTTTGTCAGTCCTAACCCGCCCAACACTCAATTTTAGTGGATGTCCCCTGGTTCTGGTATTATGTGAGAGTGTAAAGAGCATCTCCCTATCCACTCTGTCCATCCCCTGCATAATTTTGTATGTCTCAATCATGTCCCCCCTCAAGCGTCTCTTTTCTAGGCTGAAGAGGCCCAAACGCCGTAGCCTTTCCTCATAAGGAAGGTGCCCCAGCCCCGTAATCATCTTAGTCGCTCTCTTTTGATCAACTTCTGTTGATCTTTCTTTGGTTTCCCAAGCATTTCATGGTTTGCAAGTATTTCCTCCAGGCTGGCCATGACAATTTCCCTGAGATAACTGGGAGAGATTTGGGTTGGGCCCACAGACTATTTTTTGGCAGTCCCCAATGGTAAAGTCAGAGATGACCCAGAGATGTTTAGTCTTTCAGCTGTGTTTGCCAAAGGGTCATTCCAGCAATTCAGGAAACAAAAGGTTCCCATTCCATACTGCAAGAAGAGCAGGGAATGGGTTTGGGAAACAGGGAGACTGGAAAAGAGGAATGAAATGGGACTCCTCTCTTCATGTATCACTCATTGTCCTCAAACTGGCACTGAGTGATATAAAGGGGCTTTTAGTTGAACTTGGATTGTTGGTGTTCTTAGGCTGTGGGTGAGCTTGTTTGCAAGAAGCAGGCCTGACCCTTCCATAAGAGTGCTTGAGCCCCTCACCCTTAGGTGGCAGGCTGGGAAGGGCGGTGAACTGGTGGGGGTGTGCCACGTTCCATGCCCACCTGCCCAGGCCCTCCGCCTGCCTGGAGGATGGGAGGGTTTACCTCCTCCTGCTGCAGTTCCACCACCATATTACAAGTGATGACCTCTTTTAGCAAGTTAGAATATTTTTCTGTTCTACTCTTGCCATCTATAGACTATGGATAAATTTTCAAATGCCTATTATCGCATGTCAGGCAGAACAGCTCAAGCCATCTCTGCTTGCCAACATCCTAAGGAACCAGCCCTGGATTCTGGATGCTTTTCCTAGAGTCTCTACATTCACCATTGGACTGTAACATGAATCATGGACACAACCTTGTGAACATGTCAAGCCCTGAACTCCATCTGGAATTCTGTTTATCATCACGTGCCTTGCGTCACAGAGGCCATCTGCTGGTGGATGCCTCCTCAAGTCTTGCATTACTCTTTGGCAAAGGTCAGGTGCATCTTGTCCTTCATAATCTCTGCCAGATAAGTGGCCAAGGCATTAGGTTTATGACCTGCACATTCCTATATTCTGGGAAGATGGTTTTTGTTTTCCGACTTGAGAACAAATAATGGAAATGTCAATCTCCGCCATCTTCAGACTCAACCCCCATCCCACCCCATCCCCATCCCACAAGTCTCACCAGGGATATCCTGTATTTGGTTATTTAAACAATCACCAGGTTGGTCTTTTGCCTACTCTGCCAATTTTGATACTATCCAAGGCTGCCTTTCACATGTGATGGGCAAATAGGAGGTAGAAACATGGGACAGAAATCAGATACAGAATTTCCAGGTGTGGCTTTATTGAAATTTCATCTCCTCCTTCAGACCAAGATGACCATATGGGTCAGACAATATACCCAGTGAGTTATGTCAGGAGGACCAGCTGATGATGAGGACTCAAAGGCCTTCGATGAGGCTGGAGGTGCCTTCGTTGGAGGTGGAGGTTGGAGAGGTGGTGTTCGGGGCCGATATCCTGTTGCAGAAATCTGTGCTGCAGCAGATATGCCGTTTCCATGGAACTTTCTTGTCAAGAAATGTACAAAACCCCTTTAAAAAACAGAAAGATTTCCCATCTCCTGGAATGGAAGAAAAGAAGACATGAGTGTAAGGATAACATCTTTCTATTGGAAAGGGAAGAAGTTTCAAGGTTTGCAGTGGGTGTGACCTGTAAGCAGTGTCCACACCTTCAATACAGGGAGGATTGCTTAAAACAGGAGGTGAACAAAGGCAGATTGTGGTCCACTAAAGGTTCAGTTGCACACTTTTGGCACTACACCTCTCATCTCTTAGTTTGCAGGATTATTTCCAAACATAGATTGTGGTCCACCAGTGGACCTCTGCCCCTTTTGGTGGCACAACAAGCATCCGCTGGTCTCCAGGATGCAAGAAATGCTTGATTCGGTGGACTTTGTTCTGATCTTGCACACAAACATTGCATATTTTAAAATGTCCTGCTCAGAATCAATTAATATAAATTACAGCCCAATCCTAGGTAAACCCTGCCCCTGATGAAGCCATGCCAACACAGTACGTGCTGCATCCTGCAGGGAGTGGGCAGTCTCAGAGACCTGCTCAAGGGAAGGAAACTTTGGTTCCCTTACACCAGGGCAAGCCTCCTCAAAATGATGCCCCGGAAGTGATGTTATAACCGGAAATGACATCACACCTAGGCTTTTTAAAAAGTAAAAATCAGGGGGAAACCTGCCTCCTCCCCCCGCAGTTCACCAGCCACTTGATCTGCCACCCGCCAGCCAGTGGCATAGCGAAGGCATCTATCTGCTACCTGGGATCAAAGAAAATTTTGTCTTCCCCTCCAGGACAAAATCAAATTTAATTAAGTAACTAAATAAAAAGTGTGCCCCTTATTGGTTAGAGACACTGTGCTGGGGTGAAGAGGGACAGTTATTCTCTCCCTGCTTAATATAAGAGGAGCACCACTTAAAAAAATGCCTCTTTGCCAGTTAGCAGCTGTATTATGATACATGGAAATGAAAGTTGATTCATTAACACCTTATTGGTTCCATGCAGTAGCATAACAACATCTGATTGGCTCTCAGAACAATCAGTCTCATAGATCGGTTTTTGAATTAAAGAAATCCACTTTTTGTTCCTTAAGGCAGTTGTGGTTTTTTTCTGGTTAATTGGCCATAACGTTTGATATAATATAGATATTCTAATGTGGTTTGTTTCATTACAATCTGCATTAAATTACCTTTCCAATGATATATAACATGACAGTATTATTTATACATACAAATATTTTCACAATTTTGGTCAAGCTCAGCTTGTTACACCCCCCACGACTGCTACCCCCTGCACCTCCTTAGCTATGCCACTGGCCTCTGCTGCCCCAATGGGTCTTCTTGGATCTGTGCCAGTCATATTCCTGGCACAGAACCAAGGAGGATCATGGACAGGGAAGGGCAGAAGAACTGTGTTAGGGTCCTGGCACATCCTGGTTCCAGCAGTATCCACCCCCTCGCTCCCCCATTCCACCTGCACCCTTCCTCATCCAGGCACTGCCCCACCACATTCCTCCCACCGCCTTCCACCTACACCAATTTACCTGCAGACCTGCCTGTAGCCCACTGTGGCAGTGGTCCTCTGACACCACTGCTGTGCATTCAGCCTTATGACCATTGACAATGGAGCCTCCATTCCATTGTCCTAAAATACAGTTATCTGTCACTTATCCTTAAAGTGTTCTAGGATCCTGAATATGCTGTCCTACCATTGAATCACGCACTGGACAATCATGGGTGTTCTCGGGGGGGGGGGCGGGGCGGATGAATAGGACCCTGCACTTTACACTGCTCCTACTGTCATATTTAGAATTGGGGGAGGAAATATGCCTTCTAGAAATAGTTTCCAAGATTTTGGTTCCACACAACCTGTGACAATAGCAGGACACTCTGCATCTTACCTTTTTTGTTCACAGTTGTTACACATTCGAACACATTCGATGATTCTGAACATGTACCTTTTCCTTTGATACACTTGAAGTTCTCATATTTAGCGCATGTTATGCATGTCAGATTCAAGGCTGTGAGATAAAGGAAGTATGATCAGTAAAGAGAAATTCTGGATTCCGGATAGAGTGCTTTTCCAGAGTGGAGGGAACTGGAGTTTGCTGCAGCGAGTAAAGGCCATAACAAAGGGACTCAGCTGTATAAGGAAGGATAGGAAAGCTGCAAACAGGAGGGCAGAAGATCACAGCAGGTTTGAGAAAAGAGCTGAGGTGACGCAAAAGATTACAACAGGAGGTAACTGCCAAACAGCACACTGCTCAGAACTACACAAAGCAGAATAAGAAGAAAGTGATTGATTGATTGAACATACTGTTATGGGTGAATCTCCCCCTTTTTATTCCTGGTTATGCTATTCTGAACTCAAGCAATATTTCATGCTGGCGTCCTCCTGGACTTAGTCGAGCCCTTCTTCCTTTGCGGTATAAACTTCTGCTGGGCCTCCAGTACTGTTTTAAACAGCCTACATGCACTCTGGAGAGGTTGGACTCTTTTTACCTTCCTTTTCCACTTCCTTCTGACTAGCCTCCTCATTTGGGGGAAGTCCAACCTCTGGAAGTCTTTTGTGTCAGGTTTGCTTGGCACTCTTCCCTCGACATACATGGCAAAACAGATTGCAGCACGGTCACTCTTCCCCAATGGCTCAGTAACATTTACCTCTCTAACCAGGTCCTGAGTACTACACAATATTAAATCCAGAGTCACCTGTCCTCTGGTGGGCTCCATGACTAGTTCTAAAACATCGTTCTTATCAAGTCATGAAATCTGATCTCTCTTTCGTGATCAGAGCACGAATTGACCCAGTTGATATGAGGATAATTGAAGTCTCCCATGATTACAACCCTGTCCCTCCTTGTCACCTCCCTGATCTGTTTCCTCATTTCAAGGTCCCATCAGGTTTTTGGTCCAGAGGACAATAGAGTGTCCCTAGTATTACATCGCTTCCCAAGCCTAGTATTTTAATCCACAGCGATTCTATGGTGGAGAATCAGACCCACCTTCAATCTCTGCTGGATTCTACCCCTACTTTGACATAGATGGCCACCCCACCTCCAACCTGCCCCTCCCTGTCCCTCCTATAGAGTTTATGGCCTGGAATTGCAGTATACCACTGATTCTCTGAATTCACCAGGTTTCTGTTATGCTTACTATATCAGTGTTCCCCTTGCCATCAAACATTCCAGTTCCCCCATCTTTCCTCGGAGACTTCAGGCTTTTGCATAAAAGTACTTGTATATGGAGTGCTCCAACATGGGCTACTTATTTGCTCCTTTCTCCCTGCAGCCTCTCATTTTGATGGACAGGCTATCACATCCACCATGCTTCTACTCCCAATTTCCACTCTCTCGCTACCTTGTTATTCCTTAGCTTCCCCATCCTCATTCCATAGGGATGAGGGGTCCCGAACTGGATGCCCCTCGGTTCCTGTAGGCTTTCCCCAAGTGTCCGTTTAAAAGCTGCTCTGCTACCAGTGGCATAGCTAATGATCATGAAGCCTGGTGCCAAGTTCAAAATGCTGCCCGGAAGTGAAGTCACAACCGGAAGTGACCATACCCAGGCTTTTTAAAAGGAGAAAATTGGGAGGAACCCACCTCCTCCCCCAGCAGCTCACCACCCACTTGCTCTGCTGCCTCCCCCAGTCAGTGGCATAGCTAAGGCATCTGTCTGCTACCTGGGGTCAAAGAAGATTTTGTAGCTCCCCCTCCATGACAAAATCAGATTTAATTAATTAAGTAAATAAATAAAAAGTTATTGGTTCCATGCTGTATCATTATAACATTTCATTGGCACTCAGAGCATTCAGTCTCAGGTCAGTTTTGAGTTAAGCAAATTCACTTTTTGTTCCATAAAGACAGGTGTGCTTTCATTTTCTGGTTAATTGGCCGTAACTTTTGATAGAACACAGAGGTTCCAATGCTGTTTGTTTCACTGCATTCTGCATTAAATTACCTTTCCAATGATATATAACATGATGGTGGTATTCATAGATATTCATCCACTCACTGAGACTCCCGAACTCCACTTAGCTAGCTCCCCCTGCGCGTGGAACAGGTAGCACTTCTAACAACACTACATGCACCACAACAGCTACCTCCTCCCGAACACTATCTACTAGCCTATCTAGACAAGACCCAACCACCTCCCACCAAGTAATATGTGCAACTACATATGTTCCTGTCCCCTGAAGAAGTGGGTCCTATCAGGGGATTGTTCCTCTCCTCTCCAAAATGAGCCACCTTGAGTTCCTTCGGGGAGAAAGGCAGGGTTTAGAAATGCCATCCTCTAGCCCTGAGACTTCCTACCCCAACAGCTGGGGAGCTGCCTGCCTGAGGGTGGAAGGACACCGCCACATCCCTGGAATTCTCACGGTGGTCCCTCGCTGCCTGCCTCTCTGCTTCTCCAGGTTGGGCAACCAAAGGGAGCAGGCCCGTTCCCTGAGTCCCTGGAGCTTCCTGCACTGAGGGCACACCCATGACCCCCAGAGGCACATAGCCAGACGTGTGACACTCAGTGCAAAACACTTGATAGCCCCCAACCTGCTGCTGGCTGTCTGACTGCCTAGTTTTGTGATACTTAAGAAAGCTTACCCGGTTTTGCTACCCCTCTTCTCAAGGGAGCTCCTTTGCCCAGCTTCTGAACTAACAGAGAAAACTTAACTCACTCTATCTGACCTTGGCACTTTGTCCCAGGAAGCCAGGATGCTCACTTCCTACCTGACCCTAGCTTTATATTCTTAGATCAGTGGTTTTCCAACTGGTGGGGTCCATGACCCACAAGTTCGTGTAAAGGTCCCCCATCCTTTTGAGGGGGGAAGGGGAGAGGGCAGGGAAGCGATCCCCAGGAGGTGCAGGAGGGGTGTGGGGAGCCCTCCACAGTGCTCCCCGAGGCTTGGAACATTCACTAGAAAGCAGGTGCAAAGCACTTCCGTTTTTGCAGCAGGTGCTTTGTGCCCGCTTTTAGTGAAAGTTTCAAGCCTCAGGGAGCACTATGGAGGGCTGCACAGGGCTCCCCACACCTCCTACAGCCTGCTGCAACTCTGCCTACATAAAGTAAGTCACAAGCACCCCTTGCCCCTCCCCACAGGGGCACTTTCTGAGGGAGTAAAGCTCCCTCAAAGTTTGAGCACCACTATCTTAGATAGTTCCTTCCTCCCCTCCTTTCTGGCTGACTGAAAAGGGGCTGGCCTTCACAGGTGAGATCTGCAAAGTTCAGGAGGACAATCAGTGGCTGATTCTATCTCCTGGGAACTGCAGAAGTCTATTAATGGGATGAAATCCATTTTCAAATTTCTGAATGGGGTACCTGAATCTGCAAACTCCTAAAATGTTAGCTGACTATACTCAATTTGCTGGCTGGCTGGGAACCTGCCCTGCCTGCATTCTTGTCCTCTGATCAGCTCTCTTTGGGCTGGACTGTATTGAACCCCAAGTTGGTCTTTACTTTGAATTTAACTGAACTGGCTCTAGTTTTTGAAGTTTGCAGAACTTACACACTTAGGTTTAAATCATGTTTCAAGTTAAAACACTAAAGTGTGCTTTCCTCCTCCATTAATTCTCTTCCTCTGTTTAGATTGGGCCCCTGCAGAGTAGACCTGTTTAGACTTGAGCTGTAACTCCATTCAGAATTAGCTCCTGTGCAAATTCTGCCTTGCTGCTTTTATTAAGTATGCACTTAGATATTTCTTTTTATTGCCCTTGTGTAGTCCTACCCAATTTTCTGGAACTTCAGAATTCCTCTCCTCAAGTTAGAGTAAGTACTAACTTTAGGTAAAAGAATAAAAGTTGATTTAAAGTTAGGCAAATGAGAGAACACACTTTCCTTCTCTGTCTCCTCCCTCTTCTTGCACAGATGCTTCAGACACCCTGTCTTACCTTGGTATTTTGTCCCAGGAAGCATTGCATCCAAAGAAGGCCACTGGCATTGCTTGTTTCTTTAAGGGAGAGAGGGAATTCCCCATAAACAGCATCTTTCTTGCAACTAACCCCTCCTTTTTCAGTCCTGAGGATCCAAAATTCTACTCACCACCATGCCACACCCAGGTACTCCCCACTTCTTCTCCCAACCATCTTTGAAAAATGACAAGCAGGTCTCACCAGGCGCTCACGTAAAGCAGGACAACAAACACAAGAAGCAGAACCTTATTCATCCTGCTGGATGTGACAGGCAAACCGAGATCACAGCTGAGGCAGACAGGAAGAGAATCACCTTCAGACCAGAAAGCTCTTCTCTGGATACCTCAGGACAGCTCTGTGCTGATCCTTTATCCTCTCCGAGTCCCTAGGAAGAACCAAGGTATGTAAGCAAGAGGTGCAGCCAGGCCTTCTTACTGGAAAGGGGTGCAAAGCTCATCATGTACCTCTACTGGAACAGGAAGACATGGCAGTAAGGTTTCAGACACTGTTTATCACTATTGAACATTATCACTATTGTCACCCAGGGAGGGGGCCTGGCCAGAAATGCTGGATGTTCAGCTCATTTTTAGAATCAGGAACACTGACATGCGTGGCAGTCCATATACAGGGGGCTGGTGGTGCATCGTTATCCTTGGGGGTACTCCTTAATTATGTGTCAAGAATGAAGAAAAGAGAGAGATAAAACATGAACTGAGCATCTTGCAGACAGATCACAATGAAATCTCTCCCCCATGCAGTTGTGCCAATTGAGCTGCATCCTGCATCAGCTGTTGCAGAGTTGGGGACGTTCATTCCCTTACCTTGGGAAAGCCTCTGTTGCCCAAATGGTGTGCTCTGACCTGCACCAGCTGCTGTGCTGAGGAAGAAACTGGTGTGTGATTGTGATTGATCCTGAATGGCGGGTTTTCCAAATGTCTGAGAATTTTAAACAATGCAGGAGCAGAGCTATCTGCAAAAGCTGTGTTTTTCCTCCTGCAGATAATATGGTGTCAGAGGGGGGAAGCAGGGCTCCCATTCAAGTGCAGTGGGAAGGCGCTGCAGGGGAAATGTGTTGCCTTCCCAACTGCCAGTGTTCCTACACTGCTCGGCTGTCACCCACTCCACCTCCCCCAATCCACAGAACTGTGAACCAATGAGAAAGACTCAGGTTCATCCCAAAGGTTCTCCTCAACAGCATGATGAGATGCACTGAACTTGTTACACGATATACGGGACCCAGTACATGAACAGCTGACGTTGAATCATTAATCCACCACTTAGATCCTTTTCAAACATGCTGCTGCAAGTCAGTTTTTGCCACCCTGTCCTTATTCCCCTGATTTGCTGAATATGCAGAATATTATAGTTGTCTCCATGGAGCTGCATCTGATGGGTCTGGGTCCAGTGATCAAGCCTGTCTAGATCATTCTGAATCCTCATTCAATCTTCCAGGTCGTAAGCTGTCCCTCTCCTTCAGTTCAGTGTGTCACGGGCCAATTGCATAAGCAACCCACTATGACAGGGCTTCTCAAACTGGGGTATCCCGACGCCCCCAGTCTGAGGGTCCTGGAGTCCTTCCCCCTTAAAGGGTGGGGGCAGGGGGGAGGCAGCAACGTGATCTTCAGGATCCAATTGCTAAGGGGGCTGCAGGGACTGGCTTGTACTTACCAGTCCCTGCAGCATGCCTCCTGGAGGCGCCAGGTACCCCTGTGCGACTCTCCACAAAGTGGAGGCGGAGCGATCAAACCTTTCTGAAGGCTGGGGAGCCCTGCAAGAGGGTTGCGCAGGGCTCCCCGCACCCCCAGGCGCTGCAGCAGGGACTGGTAAGCACATGCCAGGCTCTGCAGTTCCTTAGCGATGCGATCCTGGAGATTGCGTCACTGCCTTCCCCCGCTACCTGTATTATTATGAATACTAATAATATTATGAATAAGAATGGCCAGGAAAGTAAATGCAGTGAATATTTCCCCACAAGCAATGGATGAAATTCTGCATCAAATGCTATATAACAGTGGTGGCCTAACCTATGGCATGCGTGCCAGACAGGGCACGCAGAGCCCTTTTTGTCGGACGCGTGCCATCGCCTCTAGGCAGCCCCTGGGAGGCACCAGCAGTTGAGCATCTGCCCTGGAAGGCTGAGGAGCCCATACGCAGCCACAAAGCCAGTCTCCTCCTGCTTCAGGCCGGGGCAAAGGAGGGAGGAGCGAGGCCAAGGGGGAAAAGGAAGGGACAGCGGAGGAAGAGGGAGATCAGGGGGGGCTGATGCCAAAGACTCAGGCGTGCTCCAAAGGCGCCCCAGGCCACCCAGGGGAGGAGGAAAGGCTCTGTGAGGGGACTTTCTCACATCACCCGCCCCTCTGCCCAGCAGCCCAATGGGAGTGTTTTTCTCACTTCCTTGTAAATTGGGCCTCCAGGACCTCACGGCTACAATTCCCCACATTGTTGGTGCCAACATGCACCAGAACAACTACCTCCTCCCCAACACTATCTACTAGCCTATCTAGACGAGACGTGATGTCCACAGCTTTCACACCAGGCAGGCAAGTCACCATGCGGTCCTCCCATTCGTCACAGACCCTCCCTTTATGTTCCTAACAATTGAATCACCCACTACAAGAAGCCCCAAACCCCCTCCCACCAAGTAATAAGTGCAACTACATACGGGCCTGTCCCCTGAAGAAGTGGGTCCTTTCAGGGGATTGTTCCTCTCCTCTCCAGAATGAGCCACCTTGAGTTCCTTCGGGGAGAAAGGCAGGGTAAAAATAAAGTATAATAATAATAATAAAGTATAAATGACATCCTCTAGTCCTGAGACTTCCTACCCCAACAGCTGGGGAGCTGCCTGCCTGAGGGTGGAAGGACACCTGCACGTCCCTGGAAGTCTCACGGTGGTCCCCTCGCTGCCTGCCTCTGCTTCTCCAGGTTGGCAACCAAAGTTTCAAGGGAGCAGGCCCGTTCCCTGAGTCCCTGGAGCTTCCTGCACTGAGGGCACACCCATGACCCCCAGAGGCACATAGCCAGACGTGTGACACTCAGTGCAAAAACACTTGATAGCCCCCAACCTGCTGCTGGCTGGCTGACTGCCTAGTTTTGTGATACTTAAGAAAGCTTACCCGGCTTTGCTACCCCTCTTCTCAAGGGAGCTTCTTTGCCCAGCTTCTGAACTAACACAGATACTGAACTCACTCTATCTGACCTTGGCACTTTGTCCCAGGAAGCCAGGAGCTCACTTCCTACCTGACCCTAGCTTTATATACTTAGATCAGTGGTTTTCAAACTGGTGGGTCATGACCCACCAGTTCATGTAAAGGTCTGCCATCCCTTTGAGGGAGGGAAGGGGAAAGGCAGGGAAGCGATTCCCAGGATCGTGTCCATATGGGGGGGGTGAGGGGGGTTAAGGCAGGGCTGCAGCAGGCTGCAGGAGGTGTGGGGAGCCCTGCCCAGCACTCCCTGAGGCTTGGAACATTCACTGAAAGCAGGCGCAAACCACATCCCTTTTGCAGCAGGTGCTTAGTGCCTGCTTTTAGTGAATGTTTCAAGCCTCAGGGAGTGCTGGGCAGGGCTCCCCACACCTCCTACAGCCTGCTGCAACTCTGCCTACATAAAGTAAGTCACAAGCACCTCCACGCCCCTCCCCCACAGGGGGACTTACTGAGGGAGTAAATCTCCCTCAGAGTTTGAGCACCACTGTCTTAGATGGTTCCTTTCTCCCCTCCTTTCTGGCTGACTGAAAAGGGGCTGGCCTTCACAGGTGAGATCTGCAAAGTTCAGGAGGACAATCAGTGGCTGATTCTATCCCTGGGAACTGCAGAAGTCTATTGATGGGATGAACCAATTTTCAAACTTCTGAATGGGGTACCTGAATCTGCAAACTCCTAAAATGTTAGCTGACTGTACTCAATTTGCTGGCTGGCTGGGAACCTGCCCTGCCTGCATTCTTGTCCTCTGATCAGCTCTCTTTTGGCTGGACTGTTTTGAACCCCAAGTTGGTCTTCACTTTGAATTTAAACTGAACTGGCTTTAGTTTTTGAACTTGGCAGAACTTACACACTTAGGTTTAAATCATGTTTAAAGTTAAAACACTAAAGTGTGCTTTCCTCCTCCTTTAATTCTCTTCCTCTGTTTAGATTGGGCTCCTGCAGAGTAGACCTGTTTAGACTTGAGCTGTAACTCCATTCAGAATTAGCTCCCTGTCCAAATTCTGCCTTGCTGCTTTTATTAAGCATGCACTTAGATATTTCTTTTTATTGCCCTTGTGTAGTGCTACCCAATTTTCTGGAACTTCAGAATTCCCTCCTCAGGTTAGATTAAGTACTACCTTTAGGTAAAAGAATAAAAGTTGACAAAGTTAGATAAATGAGAGAACACACTTTCCTTCTCTGCCTCCTCCCTCTTCTTGCACAGATGCTTCAAACACCCTGTCTTACCTTGGTATTTTGTCCCAGGAAGCATTGCATCCAAAGAAGGCCACTGGCATTGCTTGTTTCTTTATGGCAAGAAGAAATTCCCCATAAACAGCATCTTTCTTGCAACTAACCTCTCCTTTTTCAGTCTTGAGGATCCAAATTCTACTCACTACCATGCCACACCCAGGTACTCCCCACTTCTTCTCCCAACCATCTTTTGATAAATGACAAGCAGGTCTCACCAGGGCTCACGTAAAGCAGGACAACAAACCCAAGGAGCAGAACCTTATTCATCCTGCTGGATGTGACAGGCAAACCGAGATCACAGCTGAGGCAGACAGGAAGAGAATCGCCTTCAGACCAGAAAGCTCTTCTCTGGATACCTCAGGACAGCTCTGTGCTGATCCTTTATCCTCTCCGAGTCCCTAGGAAGAACCAAGGTATGAAGCAAGAGGGTGCAGCCAGGCCTTCTTACTGGAAAGGGGTGCAAAGCTCATCATCATGTACCTCTACTGGAACAGGAAGACTTGGCAGTAGGTTTCAGACACTGTTTATCACTCTTGTCACCCCTGGGAGGGGCCTGGCCAGAAATGCTTGGCATTCAGCTCATTTGTTAGAATCAGGTACATTGACATGCGTGGCAGTCCAAATACAGGGGGCTGTATATTTAGCCTCGAGCATCCTTATACTTGGGGTACTCCTTATTTATGTGGCAAGAATGAAGAGGAAGAGAGAGATAAAGGTGAACTGAGCAGCTTGCAGACAGATCCCAATGAAATCTCCCCCCCCCCATGCAGTTGTGACAATTGAGCTGCATTCTGCATCAGCTGTTGCAGAGTTGGGGACGTTCATTCCCTTACCTTGGGAAAGCCTCTGCTGCCCAAATGGGTGTCCTCTGACCTGCACCAGCTGCTGTGCTGAGGAAGAGACTGGTGTGTGATTGTGATTGATCCTGAATGGCGGGTTTTCCAAATATCTGAGAATTTTAAAATGCAGGAGCAGAGCTATCTGCAAAAGCTGTGATTCCTCCTGCAGATAATGGTGTCAGAGGGAGGGAAGCAGGGCTCCCATTCAAGTGCAGTGGGAAGGCGCTGCAGGGGAAATGTGTTGCCTTCCCAACTGCCAGTGTTCCTACACTGCTCGGCTGTCACCCACTCCACCTCCCCCAATCCACAGAACTGTGAACCAATGAGAAAGACTCAGGTTCATCCCAAAGGTTCTCCTCAACAGCATGATGAGATGCGCTGAACTTGTTACACGATATACGGGACCCAGTACATGAACAGCTGACGTTGAATCATTAATCCACCACTTAGATCCTTTTCAAACATGCTGCTGCCAAGTCCAGTTTTTGCCACCCTGTCCTTATTCCTCTGATTTGCTGAATATGCAGAATATTATAGCTGTCTCCACGGAGCTGCATCTAATGGGTCTGGGCCCAATGATCAAGCCTGTCTAGATCATTCTGAATCCTCATTCAGTCTTCCAGGTCGTAAGCTGTCCCTCTCCTTCAGTTCAGTGTCACGGGCCAATTGCATAAGCAACCCACTATGACAGGGCTTCTCAAACTGGGGTATCCCGACGCCCCAGCCTGAGGGCCCTGGAGTCCTTCCCCTTAAAGGGTGGGGGCAGGGGGGAGGCAGCGACGTGATCTTCAGGATCCAATTGCTAAGGGGGCTGCAGGGACTGGCTTGTACTTACCAGTCCCTGCAGCAGCCTCCTGGAGGCGCAGGTACCCCTGTGCGACTCTCCACAAAGTGGAGGTGGAGTGATCGCAACTTTCTGAAGGCTGGGGAGCCCTGCAGATGGTTGCGCAGGGCTCCCCACACCCCCAGGCGGCTGCAGCAGGGACTGGTAAGCACATGCCAGGCTCTGCAGTTCCTTAGCGATGCGATCCTGGAGATTGTGTCGCTGCATTCCCCCCCCCCGCTACCTTATTATTATGAATACTAATAATATTATGAATAAGAATGGCCAGAAAGTAAATGCAGTGAATATTTCCCCACAAGCAATGGATGAAATTCTGCATCAAATGCTATATAACAGTGGTGGCTAACCTATGGCATGCGTGCCAGACAGGGCACGCCGAGCCCTTTCTGTCGGCACGCGTGCCATCGCCCCTAGGCAGCCCCTGGGAGGCACCAGCAGCGGCGCGTCTGCCCTGGAAGGCTGAGGAGCCCACGCGCAGCCACAAAGCCAGCCTCCTCCTGCTTCAGGCAGGGCAAAGGAGGGAGGAGTGAGGCCAAGGGGGAAAAGGAAGGGACAGCGGAGGAAGAGGGAGATCAGGGGGGGGGAGGCTGATGCCAAAGACTCAGGCATGCTCCAAAGGCACGCCAGGCCACCTGGGGAGGAGGAAGGCTCTGTGAGGGGACTTTCTCACATCACCCGCCCCTCTGCCCAGCAGCCCAATGGGAGCGCTTTCTCCCTTCCTTGTATGGGGTAAGGCAGGCGGCACACAGGAAGCTACTGCTGCAGGCTTTGGGGCGTCAGCCCTGCACATGGTGCTGGATCTGAAGTAAGTCTCATTAAAGTCATTGGGGCTTGCTCCCAGGAAAGCATGGTTAGGATTGCAGCCTGAGAGCCCACTCCTATGCGTGTCTACTCAGAAGTAAGTCCATTGTAGTCAGTGGGGCTTACTCCCAGGAAAGTGAGGGTAGGATTGCAGCCGGAGGGGCGTGGCAGGGTTGGAGAGGAGCTAGGTTGGAGGGGAGCATAGCTCACAGCGTGGCATAGCTGGAGGGGAGCAAAGCGATCGGGCCACAGCGCAGGCTTTGCAGCGACAGCCTTGCACATGCTGCTGGCCCTGCCTTGTTGCCTGCTGGAGGCTTATCTGTAAGAACCTCACACAAAACTAATTTTTATATGATCTTAAAGGTAAACCACAGAATTGCTTCTCCAATCCTATTGGAAAAGAAGTGCATGCAGAATTTCACATAGCTGTGAGTGTTCATGAAATACAGCATGATGCAGCCATCCAACTAGGATACTGCTGGCTTAATTAAAAAATAAATGCAATCTTGCACAGTATTCCTATTACTGACAGCATTTATATGCTCCCTGTCCCTAAGGGGCTCACAATGCAAAAAGAAACAGAAGAACCCCAGCAGACAGCCACCAGAAAAGACACTGCTGGGGTGCGGAGGACCAGTTACTCTCCCCCTGCTCAATAAAAGAGGAACACCCACTTACCCAGCATGTAATTGCCCAGCGTGTACACAGTGAGCACAATTACCCAGCATGTAATTAACCTGTGGAACTCCTGCCTTCCCCCACTACCTTATTATTATGAAGAATAATAATATTATGAATAATAATGGCCAGAAAGTAAATGCAGTGAATATTTCCCCACAAGCAATGGATGAAATTCTGCATCAAATGGTATATAACATGCTGGCGTTATTCCTAAAAGCCACAATTTCCTCAGTGTTGGTCACTAGGGTGTCACATGTCTCATTGGTCTGTTTTGAGTTAGGGCCGTGGTTCTCAAACTTTTAGCACCAGGACCCACTTTTTATAATGACAATCTATTTGGGATTCACCAGAAGTGTTGTCATGCTGGAGGTTATACCATCAAGTGAATTATAATAAATAGTTGTAAATAATAAAATAAAATAAAATAAAATAAAATAAATAAGGGGAAGCCAGCCCTGTTCCATCATGTGAATCTTCTCTGTAACCTGCCTGCAATAACATAAAAAAATCAATGAGATTTTCGGTCCTACCCAGGACTCCACATCCAGTGGTATATCACATGATGGCATTATTCCTAAAAACCACAATTTTAGCTATTTGGTTCACTTGTGTCCCCTAGGCTGGTCCCTAGGGCGGACTGCCCCCCTGCCTCTTGCTAGCTACGCTACTGCCCTGTGACACTTGATTCCTCCCTCCCGGCTGACATAGAGTCATTTAATAGCTCTCATTGACATGCCTGTTCAACCAGAGTTCAGCCTAGCTGAGAGCAGTACCGTCTTGCCCACCCTGGACTCTTGGATCCACAAGGATATCACAGCAGATAGTTTCCAATGCCTTTCTGAAATCTAGCTGCAGTCTGTCAGTGGTGTTTCCACAGTCAGCCAGACAAGTCACTCTGCCTAAGGAGATGAGACTGGTCTGGCATGACTTGTTCCTGGCACAACCCCTGCTGGCGCCTAGAAATCCTGCCTGGACAAATGTTTCTCACCTCTAACGCAACTGAACAGGACCCAAAACTACAACAAAGCTCTCCATTGCAAGGATGAAATCAACAAGTCTTGCGACTGGGGGGGTACTTGGCTTCAAGCTCTTCTCCTGACAGCCTCCATTTCCCACACATGTAGCCAGTGTGTGTTCCTGTCAACCTTTGTCCTCTGTGTCTTTTCTTTTGGGCTCCATCTATTTTTTTTTTTACTGGGCCTCTGCACGGCCAGAACACTTGTTCTGGTGCAGCACTGTCATCATCTACTGGAACAGGAAGACTTGGCAAAAGGTTTCGGACACAGGAGACAGATGGTGCTCTTTACCCTTGAGCATCATTATTCTTGGGGTACTCCTTAACTATGTGGTAAGAAGGGTGAGGAAGCGAGAGATTAACAGGAACTGAGCAGCTTGCAGCCCAATCCTAATGAAATCTCCCATCGCCAAAGCAGCCTTGCCAATGGAGGGTGCACTGTACTCTGCATCAGGGGAGGGGTAGTTGCAGAATTGGGGACGTTCATTCCCTTGCCTCACAGAAAGCCTCTGCAACCCCAGTGGGAGTCCCCTGATCTGCAGCAACCATTCTGCAGAGGAAGAAACTGGGGTGTGATTTGGATTGATCCTGAATGGTGGGTTTTCCAAATGTCCAAGAATTAAAAAAAAAAATCAGGAGCAGAAGCTAAGCTAACTTGAAACACTGTGATTCCTCCTGCAGATGATTGAGTTAGATTGGGGGGAGGGAGCAGGGTGTTCTATTCTAATGCCATGGGAAGGAGCAGGGGGAAGGGACTGGGCTGCCCTCTCAACTGCCGCTGCCCCTGCACTGCCAGGCTGGAACCAGCTCTGCCCTCCTCACCTCCAGAGATCCTGAAAGACCCGTGTTCAATCCAAGGGTCCTCCAACATAACTGCCAACATGGCACTCATCACGTTACATGATATTCTGGTTCAAGAGTATGAACAGATGACATTTGTGTGTTGCACTGAGTCGGATCATTAATCTGCCACCTAGATCCTTTTTAAAGATGTTGCTGCCAAGCCATGTTTCCACCACCCTGTCCTGATTCCCCTGATTTGCTGTACCTGCATCCAGAACATCACTTCTTTCTCCATGGAGCTGCATCTGACTGGTGTGGGCCCAGTGATCAAGCCTGTCAAGATCATTCTGAATCCTCATCATTCAGCCTTCCAGGCTGTAAACAGTCCCTCTCCTCTAGTTCTGTGTGATAGGCAAATTTTATAGGCACCCCCCTACAACATCATCCATATAGTTTCTAAAAACTCTGAACAGCACAGAGCCCTATGGCACTTGATTCCTCCCTTCAGGCTGTCATAGAGCCATTTATTAGCACTCATTGACGTGCTTGTTCAACCAGCTTTGAGCCCACCTAACAGTAAGCAGTACCATCTAGCCCACTGGTGACTCTTTGCTCCACAAGGATACAATGGGAGGTATTGTCCAATGCTTTGCTGAAATCTAGCTGCAGCTTCTCACTGGTGTTTCCAGACAGTCAACCAGACAAGTCGCTCTATGCAAAGAGGCGAGACTGGCCTGGCACGACTTGTTCCTGACACAAGCCCTGCTGGCTGCTAGAAATCCTGCCAGGGCAAATGTTTCTCACCTCTGGGCTACTGAACAGAGCATAAAATTACAGCAAAGCTTTCCATTGCAAAGCTGAAATCAACAAGTCTGGCATGATATCTTGCTGGTGGGGTGTACTTGGATTCAAGCTCTTCTGCCATCCCCCTTTCTACGCATGCAGCCAATGTGCAGTGTGTTCCTGTCAGCATTTGTCCTTTGTGTCTCTCTTTTGGGCTCCATCTCTGTTTTTTTCTACTGGGCCTCTGCACTGCCAGAACAAGAGTTCTGGTGCTGCTCTGTGGTTGAGGTGGTGGCAAAGTGGACCTGCCAGTCTCTTCAGCCAGGGCACTGCTGCAAGCAGTGAGTGGTTGTGGTGAAGCGCCAGTAGCCTCCAGAGAAGCCCCAGTGCTGGCACAATGGCACAGAGTGTGGACTGGTGGTGGGAGGACTTGGAAGGGGAGGGACAGGGCAGAGACCAGGGTGGGAAGAGGGGTGTTTTGAGGCTGGGAAGGGGGCTGTATCAGCAGCAACCACTCTGCTGATATCCTATTCCCCTTCCCAGCCATCTTCCACCCACCCGGGTCCATTCACACTTGTGCCAGCAAATTAGCTGGTGCAGGTCTGACTAGACCCATTGGGACAGCATAGGCTTGCTCCGGGACACAGAGACAAACGTTCCCTTGGGTCACGGAGGCCTCCTGGATGCCAGACTCCTGGTGGGATGCAGCGCGTGCCCCGTTTGCGAGGCTGCGTTGGTGGTGGTGGGAGACTAAAGTTGGATTGGAGTGACCAAGGCCTCCTGTTGGGCCTGTGGCTTAGAAACACAGCCTTTTTATTGGGAGTTCAGGGGCACAAGACAGACATGCAACAAAATGCAGCATCTCCACACCAGCCCAACAGGCTCAGTCCCTCCCTGCCTCCCGTGTGCTTCTTTACATGAATGCTCCAGGGTTCCTTCAGGCCTCTGAACTTACCAAGCCTCCATGGGGCAGTTTTTAGTTTTCTTTATTTTGATGGGGATGGTCCTCTGCTTTTTCTTTTGCTTTGTACAAGCATCCACTTGTATGGGTACATTGAGTACATGAGCATCCATAGAAGTCTATACAGTACTGCAGGGGTGTCAAAGATAAGGCCTGGGGGCTGGATGCGGCCCCCGGAAGCTTTTTATCTGGCCCTCAGGCTCTCAGCTACTGAGGTGTTACAGCTGAAATGGCAGTCCACATAAAAATTGGACTTTCCCAAATCTTGCAATATGATCAAGATTTGCATATTTTCTTTTCTGTCATTTGCAGTTAATGAGTTTCTGTATGAGAACAGGGTCTGATTTCTGGCCATTAGCTGCTTAATGATGTCACTCTCTTCTTAATGACATCACTTCCGGCCCTCAGCTGGAGCCCTGAATGCTAACTTCGGCCCTCTGCATGAAACGAGTTTGACACCCCTGCAGTACTGTGCTCTAAGTATATGACCCTATTGAGTAGATGACCCTGAGGATATGAATATCGAAGCTGCTACACTGGCTGTAAATGGCCATTTTAGAGGACCTTAGAACCAGAACTTGAGCATGTCTCAGAATGCTGGTGGCACTGGCAATCCCAATGGGACCTCAGGGAGGGAAAGACTTACTTCCAGTCACCATCTGTGCAGCACATCAGGGCTTCCCTGGCGATTCAGTTGGCAGATGTGGCCAAGGACACAGATGGAAGTGGAAAGCCTGATGTGTGATTGGGGGGTGGATGTTTACCAAGGAGTGGGAATGGTGTATGTAGTAAAAATAACTTGCAGGACAAAGCGAGACTAAGGGGGAGACCTGAGAGGAGGGGCCCTAGTTGAAGGCATGCAAGTAGGGCACAGATCAGGCCCATCTGCAGCAGCCCACAGTTTGGGAGATCAAGTTCAAACCCTGAAATGGGTTCAATATCCTGTTCCACCATATTTGTCGGCCAACGTGTGCTGCAGGATCCCCATGCGGATGGTTGTAAGTAGAGATCTCAATCCTCTGATTCTCTGCCCCCTCATGCTGCAGCTGAAATATCTGAAGGGAATTTATTCCGTAGCAAAGAGTCTGATCTGCTCCTCACTAGAGCTGCAGTACTCAATCTGTTTACCAGGGAGTTCGTCCAACTGGATGCAGCGAAACTGACTTCTGAGTAAACTGATATGGTATAGGATTTTGCTGACAGATGTGTTTACTCTTTTTTATTTTGCTTTGTTTTCCTTTGGTGTTTAAACTACCGTACAAAGCAGGACCCATGAGTGAGGGGGTAGAACAGGTAATTTGTACCTCAGTTCAGAATCAAAAGAGGGGCCCAGGAGGCAGTGGAGGGACCAGAAATTTCCTGGGATCTTACCTTTTCTGGACCACCAGCTTATGCAGGATGCTTTAGGCACAGACACCGGGCCCAGGAATACATACATTCCTTAACAATGTCACATCTGGGAGGAAACTGGCCTGCTAGAGTAGCTCTTTGGCTTATGGCTCCGCTTACCATGAAGCAGTCGCATTGCTATGATTTTGTAGCCCGGTGCAGAGCTCAAAGTGATGACCTGGAAATGATGCCACAACCAGAAGTGATGTCATGCCGAGGCTTTTTAAAAAGTTGAAATTGGGGGAAAACCCCCCTCCTCCCCTCAGTAGCTCCCCACCCACTTGCTCCGCCATCTCCCCCCAGCCAATGGCATGGCTAAGGCATTCATCTGCTACCTGAAAAGATTTATATACCCATTTTTCCAAATGCTCACAGTGTTTGATGTACAATTTATTGTTTTTGTGTTATATTGTACACCAAATACTTGTACACCATTGGTGTTATATTGTACACCAAGTACACCAAATACAGTTAAGAACAACATATGACAATACAATACAATAAAACCAATTAACAACAACACCAGGAGCTGTTGCCATCAGTACATTCGTCTTGACGTCAATGCATTCATAACCGCAGCCAGAATGTCCTTTACATGGTAGGGCCAGAGCTGCAGACATTTCACATTTCCTAGTGAAGTCTTGGGATAATCATGATGCTTGCAAAAAGTTTTCATCTCGTCTTCAACTCAAGTAGAAAAACAAAGACCATCTTCCCAGAATCATCATGACCAGTGGGTACTTTGCTCTGGACAAAGTGATCCGTCTGTTTACCGCCTGTGCCTGCATTAATTCACATGAGCACATTG
This sequence comes from Tiliqua scincoides, assembly GCF_035046505.1. Classification (NCBI taxonomy): domain Eukaryota; kingdom Metazoa; phylum Chordata; class Lepidosauria; order Squamata; family Scincidae; genus Tiliqua; species Tiliqua scincoides. The sequence goes on from NC_089822.1 coordinate 253,019,460, forward strand.
GTACACACTGTTCAGATTGTTCCTGGGATGGAAGCTTTTCCCATAAGCGGTCCTGCTGGGCTTGTCAGAGACTGCCAGACTTCTTGAGACATGTACCCTGATGGGATGTTATGTTCTCACTCTCTGCAATCTGATCAAAATAAATCTGTGCAGGACAAATGCCTGTCAATACCTTCTTGGGACACCAGTCATACCAGACTGATTTCATCTCCTTAGTGATTAGTCAGGCTGACTGTGGGAACACCACTGACAGACTGCAGCTAGATTTCAGCAAAGCATTGGACAAAGTCTCCTGCGATGTCCTTGTGGATCAGAGACAAGGGTGGGCTAGATGATGCTTTTGTCAGCTTGGTTCCAAGCTTGTTGAACAAGCATGTCAATAAGTGCTATTAAACGGCTCTGTGTCAACCAGAGGGAGGAATCAAGCGCCACAGGGCTCTGTGCTGTTCAGAGTTTTTATTAACTATATGGATGATGTCGCACGAGGTTGCTTATAAAATGTGCCCATGATTCAGAACTGGAGGAGAGGGACAGTTTACAATCTGGAAGACTGAATGAGGATTCAGAATGATCTTGACAGGCTTGATCATTGTGCCCACACCAATCAGATGCAGTTCCGTAGAGACGAATGTGATGTTCTGCATGTAGAGTCAGCAAATCAGGGGAATCAGGACAGGGTGGGGGAAACCTGACTTGGTAGCAACATGTTTAAAAAGGATGCAGGTGGCAAATTAATGATCTGACTCAGTGCAACACATGAATGTCATCTGTTCATACTCTTGAACCAGAATATCATGTAACGTGATGAGTGCCATGTTGGCAGTTACGTATGTTGCAGAACCTTTGGATTGAACATGGGTCTTTCAGGATCTCTGGAGGTGTGGAGGGCAGAGCTGGTTCCAGCCTAGCAGTGCAGGGGCAGTGGCAGTTGAGAGGGCAGTTGAGTCCCTTCCCCCTGCTCCTTCCCATGGCATTAGAACACCCTGCTCCCCCCCCCCCACATCTAACACAATCATCTGCAGGAGGAATCACAGTGTTTCAAGTTAGCTTAGCTTCTGCTCCTGATTTTTTTTTTTCTGCAAGGCAAGGGAATGAATGTCCCCAATTCTGCAACAACCCCTCCCCTGATGCAGAATACAGTGAACCCTCCATTGGCACAGCTGCTTTGGGGATGGGAGATTTCATTAGGATTGGGCTGTAAGCTGCTCAGTGTCTTGTCCCAATTTGTCCTATCCTGCCAATTATGCAAATTAGTCCCATCCAAATATCCCAACTCCCTTCTAATGCCCGCTTTTTGGCTAATTAACACCCTCCTTATCTCCAGGAACAACAGCTGTGGTGTGCAAAGGAATGAACACAGAACTCCTTATCTATAGCAACTACCCAAATTTATTGCTATGAATACAGACACTCCCTGCAAGTCCTCTTGTCCAGAGGCTTTCCCTCCCCAAAACTCCACTTAACTCAGTGGTTAAAGGTCCAGAGCCTCCAGTCCAAGTCCAATCCAGTCTCCAAAGCACAGTCCAGTTTTCTGAAGAAGAGTCCCTCCTCTCCAGCAGTGTCTCCTCCAGCAGAGTGTCTCCTCCAGCAGAGTCCTGGCAGTCATCTTCTCCTGTAGATCTGGGTCAGGTAGCCTTCTTGCTCAGCATCCAGCTGGGTCAGCGTCCTGCTTCCGGCCAGCATCCTGCTCCTCTCTCTGGGTCAGTGTCCAGCTTCCGGCTGGGTCAGCATCCCACTTCTGGCCAGCCCTTTGCTCCTTCTGAAGCTGCCTTTTATCCTGCAGCTCCTTGTTAAGTCCCAATTCAGCTCAGCTGTGAGCTACCTTAGCTGTGAGTCCAAGTTAGCTCAGCTGAGCCATCTCTTCAGTCCATGAGTCCACGTCCATTCAAAGTCTCATCAAGGTCAAATGAAGCTCAGGTGTCCATCAGAGTCTCCATTGGCCTTGATTGATTACAGCTGTGGAGCCAGACCTGCCCTTCCCAGAACTGTCAACCAGCTGTCAAAACATGGAATCGCGGGCAACACCACATCATCCACCTGATGATCTTCTGATCTTCCATTGCACTCAGTTCCTGTTAATCTCTCGCTTCCTCAGCCTTCTTACCACATAGTTAAGGAGCACCCCAAGAATAATGATGCTCAAGGGTAAAGAGCACCATCTGTCCCCTGTGTCCGAAATTGATGGTAAGGCCACACCTGGAGTATTGTGTCCAGTTCTGGTCGCCGCATCTCAAAAAAGACATAGTGGAAATGGAAAAGGTGCAAAAGAGAGCAACTAAGATGATTAAGGGGGTGGGGGACCTTCCTTATGAGGAAAGGCTACGGTGTTTGGGCCTCTTCAGCCTAGAAAAGAGATGCCTGAGGGGGGACATGATTGAGACATACAAAATTATGCAGGGGATGGACAGAGTGGATAGGGAGATGCTCTTTATACTCTCACATAACACCAGAACCAGGGGACATCCACTAAAATTGAGTGTTGGGAGAGTTAGAACAGACAAGAGAAAATATTTCTTTACTCAGTGTGTGATTGGTCTGTGGAACTCCTTGCCACAGGATGTGGTGATGGCATTGGGCCTAGACGCCTTTAAAAGGGGATTGGACAAATTTCTGGAGAAAAAATCAATCATGGGTTACAAGCCATGATGTGTATATGCAGCCTCCTGATTTTCAAAATGGTCTATCTCAGAATGCCAGATGCAAGGATGCACTGGGATGAAGTCTCTTGTTATCTGGTGTGCTCCCTGGGGCATTTGGTGGGCCGCTGTGAGATACAGGAAGCTGGACCAGATGGGCCGATGGCCTGATCCAGTGGGGCTGTTCTTATGTTCTTATGTTCTGATTGGCTGCCCAGTGGTGCATTGCACCTCCATGTAGTCTTCACACATACCCTGAGTCACATGGCTCCCACCTTACACAGGTGCATCTAATTACTGATCAGTGCTGTAGTTACATTTGTTTACATTCACTGGGCCTGGACATCAAGGCCCCTCTGCCACATCATGGCTGACAACAATTCAAGGCCTGAGAGATGCCAAAGGCCTGACAAGTAGACTACATCCCTTCAGGGCACAGGTCTCCAGAAGTCTGGCAGCCTCTGACAAGCCCCAGCCACTTATGGGAAAAGCTTCCATCCCAGGAACAACCTGAACTGTGTACCAATCTGATCATGTGAATGAATGCGGGGGCAGCTGGTAAGCAGATGGAACACTTTACCCAGAGTACCAAGACTGCTGTGGAAGCTGGCAGTGGAGAGGTTGAAGCATCGCTGAGAACAGGCAGTCTTAGGTGGAGACGGTAGAAGGCACCAAAACAGAGCAGGGTTGAGACCTGGAAAAGACCACTCTTTAGACTGGAAGCAGATGAGCAGGTAGAACAAAGTGCTTAAGCAGGACAGACTCACAAAGGGAAGGGTTTTCAAGGATTCCCCCGAGCCCTAAAATAAACATTATTTATGATTAGGAAACCAAATGCAATCATGTTTGCTGATTAATAAATTCACTTTTAATGAATTCACATTGTAGGTGAACACAGTAATTTGCACATTGTCAAAAATGCAATTGATAGTGATTTTTCTAAAACATTGAAAGGCATGGAAAGCAAAAAGTATACAACACACATTCACTGTACCTGCTCACTGATCATGATGATTCTGGGAAAATGGTCTTTGTTTTCGTATTTGAGTTGGAAACTTTTTGCAAGTCTCACACCGATCCCAAGGGCTCACTAGGAAATGTGAAATGTCTCCTAGCTCCAGTCTCAGCCCCCCAGAACTACCTTAACAGCTTCACCGCTCTTCAGCTCCGGCCCTACCAGGAAAAGGACATTCTGGCTGTGGTTATGCCTGCACTGACGTCAGTGTGAATGTACTGATGGTAACAGCTCCTGGTGTTGCAGTTAATTGGTTTTATTGTATCTTTATAAGTATAAGTACTTATAAGTATAAGTACCTTTATGCTCCAAATGTTTGGTGTACAACACAAAAGCAATCATTTGTACATCAAACACTGTGAGCATTTGTAAAAACAGGTATAAAAACCTTTTCAGTACTTATATGAAATAATTAGCCCAAACTGGATTAGAACTCTCTGTGTGGGGTTGCCTTCTAACATGTTTTGGAAACTTCAGCTGGTGCAAATGCTGCCACCTGGACAGAGCTGATGAGGGAGATGGAGGGGTTGTCCCCTGGAGAAAGTTGCTCTGAGCCCCATAAAGCACAGGTCCCCGCTGCTCCATGTGTAGCGCTGGCTCTGCCCCAACCCCACTACATTGCTCCTACCTCTGAGAGGCAGAGCAGGCAGGGAGTGGAGGAATGAGCCAGGACAGGGAGAGAAGTGCTGGAGGAAGGCCTCATGGAGAGCCAAGGACAGGTGTGCTGAAGCCTGAACTTGGGACTGCCAGTGCCATCTAGTGGGGATGCCAGGGAAATGCGGAAGGGTGAAAGGAATATGCTGAAAGGGAGGACTGTTCCTTGGAGGGCACTCTGAAGGTGGTGGGGAAGCTGCCTTCTGTGTGAGCTTCCAGGCACCTGCTTGGTTGGCAGGTGTACAAACAGAACCTGGATGCAGGATCCTGGTCCTCCTCTCCTGAACTAGTTCTCTGACTGTGAGGTTCTTCCTTCATCCTGAGATTCCTCCAGGAGACTGTCTTCCCAAAAGCACCACAAGTGAGATGGTGGTATGTGTGTGTGTTGGACAAAGTCACCTAAAGACCAAACTCTTTATAGCAGGGCCTCTGAGAAGAATTTTATTAGGGGTACGAAGTTCCTTTTCTCAAATGGGGAGGGGGCTAAACAGAGTGGGGGAGGTGGCAATGGGGGAGGATGGCAACAGCATATCTGACAGCAAAATCCTATACCGTGTGAGTTTACTCAGAAGTTGGTTTCAGGGCCTCCAACTGGACCAACTTCCTGATAAACAGTGCTGGGCTTCTCTGGAGACAGCTGGTGCTTGGCTGCAGCCACTCACCGCTTGCAGCAGTGCCCTGGCTGCACAGTACGGCAGGTCCTGCTTTGAGACCACCGTCAGTGACAGTGCTGCACCCGAACACGTGTTCTGGCCGTGCAGAGGCCCAGCAGAAAAAGAACTAGATGGAGCCCAAAAGAAAAGACACAGAGGACAAAGGTTGACAGGAACACACACTGGCTACGTGTGTGGGAAAGGGAGGATGTCAGGAGAAGAGCTTGAAGCCAAGTACACCTCCCAGTCGCAAGACTTGTTGATTTCTTCCTTGCAATGGAGAGCTTTGTTGTTGTTCTGGGCCCTGTTCAGTTGCATCAGAAATGAGAAACATTTGTCCTGACAGGATTTCTAGGCGCCAGCAGGGGTTGTGCAAGGAACAAGTCATGCCAGACCAGTCTCATCTCCATGGACAGAGTGACTTGTCTGACTGGCTGTGGAAACACCACTGACAGACTACAGCTAGATTTCAGAAAGGCATTGGCAACTATCTGCTGTGATATCCTTGTAGATCCAAGAGTCCAGGGTGGGCAAGACGGTACTGCTCTCAGCCAGGCTCAACTCTGGTTGAACAAGCATGTCAATGAGCGCTATGAAATGACTCTATGTCAGCCGGGAGGGAGGAATCAAGTGCCACAGGGCAGTGGCGTAGCTAGCAAGAGGCAGGGGGGCAGTCCGCCCTAGGGACCAGCCTAGGGGAGGTGACACCACAAGTGAACAAAATAGCTAAAACTGCGGTTTTTAGGAGTAGTACCATCATGCTATAAACCACTGGATGTGGAGTCCTGGGTAGGACTGAAAATCTCATTGATTTTTTTATGTTATTGCAGGCAGGTTACAGAGAAGAGTCACATGATGGAACAGTGCAAACAGGAGGGCAGAAAGATCACAGCAGGTTTAAGAAAAGAGATGAGGTGACACAAAAGATTAGGAAAGGAGGTAACTGCTAAACAGCACACTGCTCAGAACCGATTGATTGATTGATTGATTGATTGATTGATTGATTGATTGATTGATTGATTGATTGATTGATTGAACAGACTGTTATTGGTGAATCTCCCCCTTTCTATTCCTGGTTATGTTATTTTGAACTCAAGCAATATTTCGTGCTGGCGTCCTCCTGGACTTAGTCAAGCCCTTCTTCCTTTGTGGTATACACTTCTGCTGGGCCTCCATTACTGTTGTTTTAAACAGCCTCCATGCACTCTGGAGAGGTTGGACTCTTTTTACCTTCCTTTTCAACTTCCTTCTGACTAGCTGTCATCTTTTGGGGGAAGTACACCCTCTGGAATTCAAGGTTTTTTGTGTCAGGTTTGCTTGGCACTCTTCCCTCGACATACATGGCAAAACAGATCGCAGCACGGTCACTCTTCCCCAATGGCTCAGTAACATTTACCTCTCTAACCAGGTCCTGAGTACCGCACAATATTAAATCCAGAGTCACCTGTCCTCTGGTGGGCTCCATGACTAGTTGTTCTAAAACATCGTTCTTTAGCCAGTCATGAAATCCGATCTCTCTTTCGTGATCAGAGCACGAATTGACCCAGTCGATATGAGGATAATTGAAGTCTCCCATGATTACAACCCTGTCCCTCCTTGTCACCTCCCTGATCTGTTTCCTCATTTCAAGGTCCCCTTCAGGTTTTTGGTCCAGAGGACAATAGCGTGTCCCCAGTACTACATCACTTCCCAAGCCTGGTATTTTCATCCACAGTGATTCTATAGTGGAGAATCAGACCCACCTTCAATTTCTGCTGGATTCTACCCCTTCTTTAACATAAGAACTTAGATTTTTGATAATTAATTTTTAAGCCTGTATCATAACGATAGTCTTCCAGTATTTGTTTTTATGAATTTATGCTTTTTCAGGGGTCTTCCAAAAACAAAACCATATTGTTAGCATAAATATTTATTTTATGATGCCTGTTTTTAAACAGTAGTTCTTTAATATTTTCACTTTTTCTTATTTCTGCTGCAAGTGACTCAATTGTTAGTGCAAACATTATTGGGGATAAAGGGTCATTTGTCTTGTCCTTCTCAAAAGAGTAAATTTATCTGATTCTATACCATTAATAAGTACTGTTGCCCCTGCCCCTAATTTTTTAAATGTTTTAATAACATTTTCACCCACATTCATTTTTTCCTAATAAATCAAACATATACTGCCATTCTACATGACCAAAAGCTTTAAGTGCACCTAGAGAAAGTATTGATAATTTCTGAGTTTTTTATTAGCTATATGTATAACGTTCAAAACCCTACAAATAGCATCCTTCATTTGTCTTCCTGGCATAAATCCATATTGATCTGTATGGATATAATTAGTAATAAAACTATTTAGTCTATGTGCAAATATTGATGAAAAAAACTTTTGATCCTGATTTTGCAATGTGCTAGATAGGTGTTAGATCAGTGCTAGATAGGCATATAGGTGTTAGATGCTAGATAGGTGCTACATAGGTGCAAGATAGTGATTATATAGGTGTTAGGTGCCAGACAGGCGTTAGATAGGTGCTAGATAGGCATTATATAGGTGCTAGGTGCTAAATAGGTAGATAGGTGCTAGATTGGCTTTATATAGGTATTAGATATGCGCTAGATAGGTGCTAGATAGGTGTTCTATAGGTTAGATAGGCGCTAGATAGGTGTTAAATCGGCAGTAGATAGGTGCTATAAAGGTGCTAGATAGATGTTGCATAGGCACTAGATAGGCATTATATAGGTGTTAGATAGGTGCTATATAGGTATTAAATAGGTGTTAAATAGACCCTTTCAAGTAAATACTACCTGAGTCACAGTGATATGTTTGACTTTTGCAGGATTGCGGGCCTGTGTATTGCACTGGTGTGTAAATGAAAGAATATGTTGCATGTTATTTCTATGTAGGCAATACATTTTACATGGCATGCAGAGATGCATTTATTCTATGCAAATTATTGTTACATTGCTTGACAGATAATGAATGCATCTTTCACCCAAAAAAAACACATTGCTTTTTCCTCAGCTTTTTCTTTTGCTTTTCCTTTGCACATGCATCCACTCGTATGGCTACAATGAGTACATGAGCATCCATAGAAGTCTATACAGTACTGTGCTCTGAGTATAGGACCCTGAGTATGTCAAAACTGCCACACTGGCTGCCAGTGGCCATTTTCAGAACCTTAGAACCTGAACTTGAGCATGTCTCAGAATGGTGGTGACACTGGCAATCCCAATGGGACCTCAAGGAGGGAAAGACTTACTTCCAGTCAGGGCGTATGAGTGGGTGGTAAAGGAGGTCAGTACACGGGGGGGGGGGGGCACACAGTAAAATCGCTGTTTTAAGGAATAATATTATCATGTCATAGATGGTTGGATGTGGAATCTACAGCAGAATGCAATGAAAAAGACTGGAGTGATATACCTTCTTTCTATCAAAAGTTAGGGCCAAGTATAACAGGAAGAATATCAGGAGGAAGTGGGAACCTCACAGTCAAGAAACTAGTTCAAGGAGAGGAGGGGTCAGAATCTTGCATCCAGGTTCTGTTTGTATACCTGCTAACAAAGCATGTGCGTTAATAAAGGCAGTTTCCCCACCACCACCTTCAGAGTGCCCTCAAAGGAACAGTCCTTCTCCCTTTCAGCATATTCCTTCCACCCTTCGCTAACATCCCCACTAGATGGCACTGGCTGTCCGGCCTTCAGGCTTCTGCACACCTGTCAGGCTGTCCTTAGCCCTCCTTTTGCAACAGCTGAAGTTTCCCAAAACATCTTTAATGGCAACCCCACACAGAGAGCTTTAATCCAGATGGGACTAATTATTTAATATATGTACTGAAAAGATTTAGATACCCATTTTTCCAAATTCTCACAGTGTTTGATGTACAATTTATTGTTTTTGTGTTATATTGGACAGCAAACACTTTGAGCATTTGGAAAAATACAGTTAAGAACAACATATGACAATACAATAAAATAAACCCAATTAACAACAACACCAGGAGCTGTTGCCATCACTGCATTCATCTTGACGTCAATGCATTCATAACCACAGCCAGAATGTCCTTTACATGGTAGGGCCAGAGCTGCAGACTTTTCACATTTCCTAATGAGGTCTTGGGATAATCGTGATGCTTGCAAAAAGTTTTCATCTCATCTTCAACTCAAGTAGAAAAACAAGACCATCTTCCCAGAATCATCATGACCAGTGGGTACTTTGCTCTGGACAAAGTGTTCCGTCTGTTTACCGACTGTGCCCGCATTAATTCACATGAGCCCATTGGTACACTGTTCAGATTGTTCCTGGGATGGAAGCTTTTCCCATAAGCGGTCCTGCTGGGCTTGTCAGAGACAGCCAGACTTTTTGAGACATGTACCCTGATGGGATGTTGTGTTCTCACTCTCTGCGATCTGATCAAACTAAATCTATGCAGGACAAATGCCTGTCAATACCTTCTTGGGACACCAGTCATACCAGACTGATTTCATCTCCTTAGTGATTAGTCAGGCTGACTGTGGGAACACCACTGACAGACTGCAGCTAGATTTCAGCAAAGCATTGGACAAAGTGTCCTGCAATATCCTTGTGGATCAGAGACAAGGGTGGGCTAGATGATGCTACTGTCAGCTGGGTTCCAAGCTTGTTGAACAAGCATGTCAATGAGCAGTGCCTTTTTTGTAAAAAAAAAAAAAAAAAAAAAAAAAAAAAGGTGCAGGAACTCACCACTTGTTAATCTTTTATTTATTTATTTATTTATTTATTTATTTATTTATTTATTTATTTATTTATTTTTTAACCACTTTTTATTGGAGAAATACAATAGTTTTTATGTGCTTCCCCCCTAAAGATGAACTTACTTCTGAGTAGACATGCATAGGATTGGGCTGTCAATCTCCACACCCCCTTTCCCCTAGCTACTTTTTCTACACAAGTGGAAAAATACTGTACAGGTGCACTTGTAGCGTGTAGTATGTAGTGTGGCACTACTTTGAGGAGAGGAAGCAGTGAATGGATTCCAGAAAATGGCTTACATGAGTTCCATGTAGTAAAATTACTCTAAGCAACTGTGGGAGTAAGAACAAAAAAGGAATTCTTACACGAGAGGGGTCCTGAGGTGCACATAGAAACAGCTACGTTTGCAAACAAGCGATTAAATATGGTTTAATTCAGGTATCAGAATACTCTGTCTTTGGGAAGGTGCTTGGCATGCAATTGTATGTTCTCTGCTGCCCTGAGCAGCTGCTGTGCATTGCTGGAGAGGAGCTGCAAACGCTGGCTGGTGGAGGGCATGCTTGTGGGGGAAGGATGAGGAAGATCTCTGGCAAGGCTGGACAGCACGTTGTACACACGTAGAATCCCTTTTCACCTGCCCTTAGCATGTGAAAACAGGTGCAGATATATATCTCTGCCAGGATTAAGAGCCCAATCGTTGGTATGTCTACTCTGAACTAAGTCTCGTTCTAGTCAATGGAGCTTACTCCCAGGAAAGTGCCTAGGATTGCAGCCTAAGAGCCCAATCCTATGCATGTCTACTCAGAAGTCCACTTTAGTGATTGGGGCTTACTGTGGATAGGATGGCAGCCTCAGGGCCCAATCCTGTGCCTGTCTACTCAGACGTCAGTCCCATTAGAGTCAATGGGGCTTCCTCCCAGGAAAGTGTGGAGAGGACTGCAGCCTCAGAGCCAAAGCCTATGGCTGTCTGCTCAGAAGTCAGTCCCATTAGAGGCAGTCGGGCTTCCTCCCAGGAAAGTGTGGAGAGGACTGCAGCCTCAGAGCCCCTCCTCTGCCTGTCTCCTCAGAAGTCAGTCCCAATAGAGGCTAGAAGTCTAGTCCCACTAGAGTCAGTCTACTTAGGCTGCAAGGCTATGACACTTTCCTGGGAGTAAGCCTCACTGAACACAATGGAACTTACTTCTGAGTAGACATGCATAGGCTTGCGCTCTCAGGCTGCAAGGCTATAAAGCCTTTCCCAGGAGCAAGCCCCATTGAGCACAATGAGACTTACTTCTGAGTAGACACACCTAGGCTCGTGCTGCAGATTGGCACGGGGGGGGGCCTGCACCAGCCAGCTTCCATCCCCTCCTCCTCTGCCAATCCAGTACCTGGGTGTTCCGTGGGTGCCGCAGCCCGTCTCCCTGGCTGGTTGGCTGTCCATCTTCCTCCTCGGTGTTGGCGCATGTCCCCCACACCCTCCACTGGCTTGGAAGCTGCGCGGGGAAGCAGAGCTCGAGGGAGGGGAGGCGGGCTGGGCTCAGGTGAGAGCTTGGAGATGGGGGCAGGAGGGGGTCGTTGTGCGGTCAGGCAGGGGCCAGGTGCCCGCCCACCCTGCACCCCCCAGCACCCATCCAGCTAATGCCTCTGTTTTGCTCCCCCCCTCCTGGAATGCCTCCGAAGGGGAGGGGCCCATGCAGAAAGGTGCCGGAACTCCATCCCCCAGCATTCCATTAGAAAAAAAAGCCCTGTCAGTGAGTGATATTAAATGGCTCTTGTGTCAACCAGAGGGAGGAATCAAGTGCCACAAGGCTCTGTGCTGTTCAGAGTTTTTATTAACGATATGGATGATGTCGCAGAGGGTTGCTTATAAAATGTGCCCATGATTCAGAACTGGAGGAGAGGAACAGCTGACAACCTGGAAGATTGAATGAGGATTCAGAATGATCTTGACAGGCTTGATCATTGGGCCCACACCAGTCAGATGCAGTTCCGTAGAGACGAATGTGATGTTCTGCATGTAGAGTCAGCAAATCAGGGGAATCAGGACAGGGTGGGGAAAACCTGACTTGGTAGCAACATGTTTAAAAAGGTTGCAGGTGGCAAATTAATGATCTGACTCAGTGCAACACGTGAATGTCATCTGTTCATACTCTTGAACCAGAATATCATGTAACGTGATGAGTGCCATGTTGGCAGTTATGTTGGAGAACCTTTGGAATGAACACGGGTCTTTCAGGATCTCTGGAGGTGAGGAGGGCAGAGCTGGTTCCAGCCTAGCAGTGCAGGGGCAGTGGCAGTTGAGAGGGCAGCCCAGTCCCGTCCCCCTGCTCCTTCCCATGGCATTAGAATAGAACACCCTGCTCCCCCCCCCCCCACATCTAACACAATCATCTGCAGGAGGAGTCACAGAGTTTCGAGTTAGCTTAGCTTCTGCTCCTGATTTATTTTTTAATCCTTGGACATTTGGAAAACCCACCATTCAGGATCAATCACAATCACACACCAGTTTCTTCCTCTGCAGAATGGTTGCTGCAGATCAGGGGACTCCCACTGGGGTTGCAGAGGCTTTCTGCGAGGCAAGGGAATGAACGTCCCCAATTCTGCAACAAGCCCTCCCCTGATGCAGAATACAGCGCACCCTCCATTGGCAAGGCTGCTTTGGGGATGGGAGATTTCATTAGGATTGGACTGCAAGCTGCTCTGTTCATGTTAATCTCTCACTTCCTCACCCTTCTGACCACATAGTTAAGGATCACCCCAAGAATAATGATGCTCAAGGGTAAAGAGCACCATCTGGTCCCATGTCCGAAATCGATGGTAAGGCCACACCTGGAGTATTGTGTCCAGTTCGAGTCGCTGCATCTCAAAAAAGACATAGTGGAAATGGAAAAGGTGCAAAAGAGAGTGACTAAGATGATTACTGGGCTGTGGCACCTTTGTTATGAGGAAAGGCTATGGCATTTGGGCCTCTTCAGCCTAGAAAAGAGACCTCTGAGGGGGGACATGTTTGAGACATACAAAATTATGCAGGGGATGGACAGAGTGGATAGGGAGATGCTCTTTACACTCTCACATAATACCAGAACCAGGGGACATCCACTAAAATTGAGTGTTAGGCAGGTTAGGACAGACAAAAGAAAATATTTCTTTACTCAGCGTGTGGTCGGTCTGTGGAACTCCTTGCCACAGGATGCAGTGATGGCATCTGGCCTGGATGCCTTTAAAAGGGGATTGGACAAGTTTCTGGAGGAAAAATCCATTACGGGTTACAAGCCATGATGTGTATGTGCAATCTCCTGGTTTTAGAAATAGTCTATGTCAGAATGCCAGATGCAAGGGAGGGCACCAGGATGAGGTCTCTTCTTATCTGCTGTGCTCCCTGGGGCATTTGGTGGGCTGCTGTGACATATAGGAAGCTGGACTAGATGGGCTTTTGTCCTGATCCAGTGGGGGCTATCCTTATGTTCTTATGTTCTTGCAAACAAGCTCACCCACAGCCTAAGAACACCAACAATCCAAGTTCAACTAAAAGCCCCTTTATATCACTCAGTGCCAGTTGGAGGACAATGAGTGATACATGAAGAGATGAGTCCCATTTCATTCCTCTTTTCCAGTCTCCCTGTTTCCCAATCCCATTCCCTGCTCTTCTTGCAGTATGGAATGGGAACCTTTTGTTTCCTGAATTGCTGGATTGACCCTTTGGCAAACACAGCTGAAAGGCTAAACATCTCTGGGTCATCTCTGACTTTACCATTGGGGACTGCCAAAAAATAGTCTGTGGGCCCAACCCAAATCTCTCCCAGTTATCTCAGGGAAATTGTCATGGCCCAGCCTGGAGGAAATACTTGCAAACCATGAAATGCTTGGGAAACCAAAGAAAGATCAACAGAAGCACCTCTGGTTGAATGGGGTCCAAGGAGGAGGCCTCTCCTAGGACTAAAAGCTCACCTTTGGCATGTCAGATTTCTCTTTTTCAAGCATCAGCACCCCATCAGTTCCCCTGCCTTTCTTGGCCAAGGTGTGTGACTCTCCTCATGAACTGGAACCCACCTGGTTCCTCCATCAACCCTCCCAAAGCTCAGCTTTCTCATGGGTGAAAGGACTCAGCCAGCCAGTGGCTTTAGGGAGATGCCAGGAACTCCATGGGAGGCGCGGGATGTCCTCTTGCAGCTATGCAGTCACACCCTTGGGCAGAAGACTAGCCTATCTTCTGCCTGTCCTCTGCACTTTTTTATAAGCAGAAGAAAGGGGAGTTGCACAGCTGCGAGAGTGGCTGCCGCCGCCCTGCCCTCTTCTCCCTCCACTGGGAGGCTGCCCGTTCTGTGTTTGCTCTATGTTGTTTCCAAAGCTCTTCAACTCCAACCCCCATCTGGCAAGTACCAAGCATGCTCAGCTTGCATTCCTTAACCCTTGCTGATCCTTGTCTGATTGGTTCCTAGTTCCCAGCCTGGAATCGCTTCTCATCAAAGTGAAATCTCTCTTTTCAACCCCTCCCTCTTCCACTCCCGCCTTTCCAACTCCAAACCTTCCTGCTTTCCTCCCCCTCCCCAAATAAAACGCTTCCTATTTTACCAGTCACCAGGGGTCTTAAAGTTGTTTCCATGCAGTTGGCAAAGGGGGGGGGGCAGAGAGAGAGAAGCACATACTTTACTTGACCAGGAGCAGAAAAAGGGTACTGTTTTTAAAGTGATTTATTAATCTTGTTGTTTGACTGAAGAGGAAAGGCTGTATTTTTAAAGTGATGAATCTTGCTATTTGAAGGGAAAACTTATCAGCCATTGATGAAGTGATTGCCAGCCCAATCCTATCCACACTTTCCTGGGAGTAAGGCCCATTGACTCTAATGGGACTTACTTCTGAGTAGACATGCATAGGCTTGAGCTGTGCATCACCTAGTATAGGAGACAAATCAACCTTCCTAACCAAACCCTTATCAGCTCTGATATATTTTCATGGTCTATTTTTGTTTTCCCCAGCAGCTGCTGGAAAAATTTAATTTCCTTAAATTAATTAAGGGTTCAATGCTATCCAAGGAGAATGGGAGAAATGACTAGTTGGATTGGGGTCCACAGGGGTGTGTGTGTGTGTAATGTTGGTCAGACTGGTTGTTCACAAAGTTCATTTGATAAAACAATTTTATTGGTATGCTTACAAAGTTAAAAAATGAGTCCTCCTGGACCAGACAAAATCTACCTACTCCAGCATCCTGTCTCCAACAGTGATCAGCAGCTGATCATTTATAAAGCATGTATATTGCTGTGTATTAATAATATATTTTTAAGATCTGCATTTAATTAATGATATGATTAATATAATTAATATTAATATAGTTTATATATATATATATATATATATATATATATATATATATATATATATATGTGTGTGTGTGTGTGTGTGTGTGTGTGTGTGTGTGTGTGTATAATATTTAATATTATAATAAACATTATATTATATTTAATACATTTAATAGAGTTTATATTTCTGGCCACTTCCTGTTTAATGATGTCACTTCCAGTCCTCAGGAACGTGATGGGGAGTCAAGGCCAACAGCCATGTGATGTCCTCTCGCAGCAATACAGTCACACCTCTGGGCAGAATACGAGCCCGTCCTCTGCCCGTTGTCTGCGCTTTTTTTAAAAGTAGAAGAAACGGGAGTTGCTCAGCTGTGAGAGTGGTTTCTGCCACCCTGTCCTGATTCCCCTGATTTGCTGGACCAACATGCAGAACATGACAGTTGTCTGAATGGAGCTGCATCGGACGGGTATGGGCCCAATGATCGAGCCTGTCTAATCATTCTGAATCCTCATTCAATCTTCCAGATTGTCAGCTGTCCTTCTCCTCCAGTTCTGAATCATGTGCAAATTTTATAAGCAACCCCCTGTGACATCATCCATATAGTTTATAAAACTCTGAACAGCACAGAGCCCTGTGGCGCTTGATTCCTCCCTCCCAGTTGACACAGAGCTGTGACAATATCGCTCATTGACATGCTTGTTCAACCAGCTTGGAACCCAGCTGAGAGTAGTTCCGGCTAGCCCACCCTTGACTCTTTGATCCACAAGGATTTCATGGGAGACTTTGTCCAATGATTTGCTGAAATTTAGCTGCAGTCTGTCACTGGCTTTCCCACAGTCAACCGACTAGTCACTGTATCTAAGGAGATGTGTTTAGTCTGGCACAACTGGTGTCCCAAGAAGGTATTGACAAGACTTTGTCTTGCATAGATTCAAATTGCAGGGAGTGAGAACACAACATCCCATCAGGGTACTTGTCTAAAGAAGTCTGGCAGCTTCTGACAATCCCAGCAGGACCATTTATGGGAAAAGCTTCCATCCCAGGAACAAATTGGACAGTGTACCAATGTGCTCAAGTGAATTAATGCGGGGCCAGCCGGTAAGCAGATTTGCCCAGAGCACCAAGACAGCTGTGGAAGCTGGCACTGGAAAGGCAGAAGCATCGCTGAGAATAGGCAGTCGTAGGTGGAGGCAGTAGAAGGCATCAAAACGGTGCATGGTTGAGGAGAGGCCTGGAAAAGACCAGTCTTTAGACTGGAAGCAGATGAGCAGGTAGGTGCTTAAGCAGGAGAGACAAAGGGAACGGTTTTCAAGTATTTGGATTCCCCGCCACTATAAAATAAACATTATTTACAATTAGGAGAGGAAACCAAATGCAATAATGTTTGCTGATTAATAAATTCACTTTTAATGAATTCACACATTGTAGGTGAACACAGTAATTTGCACATTGTCAAAAATGCAATTGATAGTGATTTTTCTGAAACATTGAAAGGCTTGGAAAGCAAAAAGTATACAACACACATTCACTGTACCCACTGCTCATGATGATTCTGAGAAGATGGTCTTTGTCTTTGTATTTGAGTTGGAAACTTTTTGCAAGCCTCACGATGATCCCAAGGGCTCACTAGGAAATGTGAAATGTCTCCTAGCTCCAGTCTCAGCCCCCCATAAGTCCCTTAACAGCTTCACCGTTCTTCAGTTCTGGCCCTAAGGTGAAAAGGACATTCTGGCTGTGGTTATGCCTGCACTGACGTCAGTGTGAATGTACTGATGGCAACAGCTCCTGGTGTTGTTGTTAATTGGTTCTATTTTATTGTATTTTCATATGTTGTTTTTAACTGTATTTTTCCAAATGCTCCAAATGTTTGGTGTACAACACAAAAGCAATCATTTGTACATCAAACACTGTGAGCATTTGGAAAAACAGGTACAGAAATCTTTTCAGTACTTATATTAAATAATTAGCCCAAACTGGATTAGAACTCTCTGTGTGGGGTTGCCTTCTAAGATGCTTTGGAAACTTCAGCTGGTGCAAAGGCTGCCACCTGGACAGAGCTGATGAGGGAGATGGAGGGGTTGTCCCCTGGAGAAAGTTGCTCTGAGCCCCATAAAGCACAGGTCCCCGCTGCCCCCATGTGTAGCGCTGGCTCTGCCCCAACCCCACTACATTGCTCCTACCTCTGAGAGGCAGAGCAGGCAGGGAGTGGAGGAATGAGCCAGGACAGGGAGAGAAGTGCTGGAGGAAGGCCTCATGGAGAGCCAAGGACAGGTGTGCTGAAGCCTGAACTTGGGACTGCCAGTGCCATCTAGTGGGGATGCCAGCAAAGTGCGGAAGGGTGAAAGGAATATGCTGAAAGGGAGGACTGTTCCTTGGAGGGCACTCTGAAGGTGGTGGGGAAGCTGCCTTCTGTGTGAGCTTCCAGGCACCTGCTTGGTTGGCAGGTGTACAAACAGAACCTGGATGCAGGATCCTGGTCCTCCTCTCCTGAACTAGTTCTTTGACTGTGAGGTTCTTCCTTCTTCCTGAGATTCCTCCAGGAGACTGTCTTCCCAAAAGCACCACAAGTGAGATGGTGGTGTGTGTGTGTGTTGGACAAAGTCACCTAAAGACCAAACTCTTTATAGCAGGGCCTCTGAGAGGAATTTTATCAGGGGTATGAAGTTCCTTTTCTCACATGGGGAGGGGACTAAACAGAGTGGGGGAGATGGCAATCGGGTGGGCAGACTGGGAGTGAAATAGGGCTGGGGGAGGATGGCAACAGCCGGAATAGTCTTTGGAGCTCATGTCTACCTGTCTACCAGCATCGGCGTCTAGATGCCGGAATACGGAAAATCAAACGCACTCATAAGACTCTCTAAAATCTTTTAAATATAGAAAATCACAGCAGAAAATTCGCACCATCGTGTTCAGAATGGAAAGTGACCTGTGTGTACCAAAACTGACTTCTGCGGCAGCTATAGCCCCGCAGCTGTGTCCCTCAGTTCCTGTATACTCGTGGTAAGTGGAGCCATAAGCCAAAGAGATACTCTAGCAGGCCAGTTTCTGACAGTGTTAAGGAATGTATGCATTCCTGGGCCCGGTGTCTATGGCTTGTGGCAGTAGTCATGCCGTGTGCCCACAGTAGTGCTGAAAGCATCCTGCACAGGAATCTTGCTCAGGTGAGATCAGAAAATGTAATGGGTCACATGCTGCATTCCATGGGGAATTTGGCATCCCAGAGGCCTCCTGAGCTAAGGGAACATTTGACCCCTTGGCCTGGAGCAGGCCTCTGCTATCCCAATAGGTCTAGTCAGATCTGCGCTGGCTAATTTGCCAGCAGAAGTCTAAGCGGACCTGGGTGGATGGATGATGGATGGATGATGGCTGGGAAAGGGGAATAGGACATCAGCAGAGCCACAGCCCCCTTTTGGACCCTGGGCCTGGGTACAAATTACCCCCTTTACACCCCTCTCATGGGCCCTGCTTTATAGGGTAGCTTAAACAACAACTGAAAACAAAGCAAACAACAACACCAAAAAAAGAGTAAACACAAATCTGACAGCAAAATCCTATACTGTGTGAGTTTGCTCAGAAGTCAGTTTCACTGCATTCGATTGGACCAACTTCCTGGTAAACAGCTTTAGTACTGCAGCCCTAGTGAGGAGCAGATCAGACTCTTTGCTACGGAATAAATTCCCATCAGATATTTCAGCTGCAGCAGCACATGTAGCTGCTCATTTTAATCTTCCTTGTTTTTTTTCACAAGGAATTTTTGCAGGAAAGATGGCAGAGAAAGGGCCTGGATTTTCTTTGGCTGCTTCTCCTCATGGATTGTTCCTGGCCTCAAGGCAATGAGTCTCCCTCCGAGAGGCCCTCTGGCTCCAGTGCCTCCCCCTCCTGCTCCTGCTGCCCTGGCCCATCCTTCTCCCCATCTTCTCATCCCGATGCACTTCAGTGGCTGAAGCTGGGCTGTCCGTGCAGGACGACAACATCCCTGCAGTGCACGGGTAGGAAAGTCATGGGATTTTCTCACACAGCTGACTGATTCTATCCAAATTCCGGCCAAGGAACCAGGGCTCATGGGTAAAATGGGCTGGTGGGCAGGGCTCCCTTTCCCCACAACTGTAATAATATGTGTGATCTTGGAAAAGTGGCAAAGAAATCACATGAAGTGGCAGAGAATCAGAGGACTGAGATCTCTACTTCAAAGTACCCACATGGGCATCCTGTAGCCCACATTGGCTACAAATATGGTGGAACAGGATCTTAGACCCATTTCAGAGCTGGACCATGATCTCTGATCCCCAAGACTGTAGGTTGGTACAGAAAAGAAGGGCCTGATCTGTGGTCTCCTTGCATGCCTTCTCCAGGATCGCATCGCTAAGGGGGCTGCAGAGCCTGTCATGTGCTTACCAGTCCCTGCTGCAGCCGCCTGGGGGTGCGGGGAGCCCTGCACAACCCTCTGCAGGGCTCCCCAGCCTTCAGAAAGGTTTGATCGCTCCGCCTCCACTTTGTGGAGAGTCGCACAGGGGTACCTGCGCCTCCAGGAGGCTGCTGCAGGGACTGGTAAGTACAAGCCAGTCCCTGCAGCCCCCTTAGCAATTCAATCCTGAAGATCACGTTGCTGCCTCCCCCCTCCCCCCACCCTTTAAGGGGAAGGACTCCAGGGCCCTCAGGCTGGGGCGTTGTGATACCCCAGTTTGAGAAGCCCTGTCATAGTGGGTTGCTTATACAATTGGCCCGTGACACTGAACTGAAGGAGAGGGACAGCTTACGACCTGGAAGACTGAATGAGGATTCAGAATGATCTAGACAGGCTTGATCACTGGACCCAGACCCATTAGATGCAGCTCCATGGAGACAGCTATAATATTCTGCATATTCAGCAAATCAGGGGAATAAGGACAGGGTGGCAAAAACTTGACTTGGCAGCAACGTGTTTGGAAAGGATCTAAGTGGTGGATTAATGATTCAAGGTCATCTGTTCATATATTTGGTCCCGTATATCGTGTAACAAGTTCAGTGCCATCTCATCATGCTGAGTCTTTCTCATTGGTTCACAGTTCTGTGGATTGGGGGAGGCGGAGTGGGTGACAGCCTAGCAGTGCAGGAACACTGGCGGTTGGGAAGGCAACACAGTTCCCCCTGCAGCGCCTTCCCACTGCACTTGAATGGGAGCCCTGCTTCCCCCCTCTGACACCATTATCTGCAGGAGGAATCACAGCTTTTGCAGATAGCTCTGCTCCTGCATTTTAAAATTCTCAGATATTTGGAAAACCCGCCATTCAGGATCAATCACCATCACACACCAGTTTCTTCCTCCGCACAGCAGCTGGTGCAGGTCAGAGGACACCCATTTGGGCAGCAGAGGCTTTCCCAAGGTAAGGGAATGAACATCCCCAACACTGCAACAGCTGCCCTCTGATGCAGGATGCAGCTCCATTGGCACAACTGCATGCGGGGGGGGGGATTTCATTGGGATCTGTCTGCAAGCTGCTCAGTTTACGTTTATCTCTCTCTTCCTCTTCATTCTTGCCACATAATTAAGGAGTACCCCAAGGATAACGATGCTCAAGGCTAAATATACAGCCCCCTGTATTTGGACTGCCACGCATGTCAATGTACCTGATTCTAACAAATGAGCTGAATGCCAAGCATTTCTGGCCAGGCCCCTCCCAGGGGTGACAATAGTGATAATGTTCAATAGTGATAAACAGTGTCTGAAACCTACTGCCAAGTCTTCCTGTTCCAGTAGAGGTACATGATGAGCTTTGCACCCCTTTCCAGTAAGAATGCATGGCTGCACCCTCTTGCTTCACACCTTGGCTCTTCCTAGGGACTCGGAGAGGATAAAAGATCAGCACAGAGCTGTCCTGAGGTATCCAGAGAATAGCTTTCTGGTCTGAAGGTGATTCTCTTTCCTTCTGCCCCAGCTGTGATCTCAATTTGCCTGTCACATCCAGCAGGATGAATAAGGTTCTGCTCCTTGTGTTTGTTTTCCTGCTTTACGTGAGCCCTGGTGAGTCCTGCTTGTCCTTTTTGAAAAGATGGTTGGGGGAAACTTGATCCACCAGTTTGAGAACCACTGATCTAAGAATATAAAGCTAGGGTCAGGTAGGAAGTGAGCTCCTGGCTTCCTGGGACAAAGTGCCAAGGTAAGATAGAGTGAATTAAGTATCTGTGTTAGTTCAGAAGCTGGGCAAAGGAGCTCCCTTGAGAAGAGGAGTAGCAAAGCCAGGTAAGCTTTCTTAAGTATCACAAAACTATCACAGTCAGCCAGCCAGCAGCAGGTTGGGGGCTATCAAGTGTTTTGGACTGAGTGTCACACGTCTGGCTATGTGCCTCTGGGGGTCATGGGTGTGCCCTCAGTGCAGGAAGCTCCAGGGACTCAGGGAACGGGCCTGCTCCCTTGAAACTTTGGTTGCCAACCTGGAGAAGCAGAGGAAGGCAGCGAGAGACCACCGTGAGACTTCCAGGGATGTGCAGGTGTCCTTCCACCCTCAGGCAGGCAGCTGCCCAGCTGTTGGGGTAGGAAGTCTCAGGGCTAGAGGATGTCATTTATACTTTATTATTATTATACTTTACTTTTACCCTGCCTTTCTCCCCGAAGGAACTCAAGGTGGCTCATTCTGGAGAGGAGAGGAACAATCCCCTGAAAGGACCCACTTCTTCGGGGGACGGCCATGTATGTAGTTGCACTAATTACTTGGTGGGAGGGGGTTTGGGGCTTCTTGTAGTGGGTGATTCAATTGTTAGGAACCTAAAGGGAGGGTCTGTGAGGAATGGGAGGACTGCATGGTGACTTGCCTGCCTGGTGTGAAAGCTGCAGACATCAAATCACGTCTAGATAGGCTAGTAGATAGTGTTGGGGTAGTGTTCTACCTGTTCCACGTGCAGGGGCAGCTAGGTAGGTGGAGTTTGGGGGTCTCAATGAGTGGATGAGTGGGTGGTGTCTGGAGGAGGGTTTAGATTCATTAGGTACTGCCAAATATTTTCGGACAAGTTGGGCCTGTACAAGAGGGACAGGCTTCACTTGAATCGGACTGCTGGTACGTAACATTGAAAAGTTAGCAGACAGTGGCATAGCTAAAGGTGTGCAGGGGGTAGCACCTCACTGGGCATCAAACTGTAGGGGGGCAACAAGCTGAGCTTGACACTAGTGACCAAAATTGTAAACATCTTGGTATGTATGAATAATACCATTGTGTTATATATCATTGGAAAGGTAATTTAATGCAGAATGCAGTGAAACAAACAGCATTGGAACCTCTGTGTTCTATCAAAAGTTACAGCCAATTAACCAGAAAATGAAAGCACAACTGTCTTTATGGAACAAAAAGTGGATTTGCTTAACTCAAAACCGACCTGAGACTGACTGTTCTGAGTGCCAATGAAATGTTATAATGATACAGCATGGAACCAATAACTTTTTATTTATTTACTTAATTAATTAAATCTGATTTTGTCATGGAGGGGGAGCTACAAAATCTTCTTTGACCCCAGGCAGCAGACAGATGCCTTAGCTATGCCACTGACTGGGGGAGGCAGCAGAGCAAGTGGGTGGTGAGCTGCTGGGGGAGGAGGTGGGTTCCTCCCAATTTTCTCCTTTTAAAAAGCCTGGGTATGAAGTCACTTCCGGTTGTGACTTCACTTCTGGGCAGCATTTTGAACTTGGCACCAGGCTTCATGATCATTAGCTATGCCACTGGTAGCAGAGCAGCTTTTAAACTGACACTTGGGGAAAGCCTACAGGAACCGAGGGGCATCCAGTTCAGGACCCCTCATCCCTATGGAATGAGGATGGGGAGGTTAAGGAATAACAAGGTAGCGAGAGAGTAGAAATTGGGAGTAGAAGCATGGTGGATGTGATAGCCTGTCCATCAAAATGAGAGGCTGCAGGGAGAAAGGAGCAAATAAGTAGCCCATGTTGGAGCACTCCATATACAAGTAATTTTATGCAAATGCCTGAAGTCTCTGAGCAAAGATGGGGGAACTGGAATGTTTGATGGCAAGGGGAACACTGATATAGTAGGCATAACAGAAACCTGGTGAATTCAGAGAATCAGTGGTATACTGCAATCCCAGGCTATAAACTCTATAGGAGGGACAGGGAGGGGTGTTTAGGAGGTGGGGTGGCCATCTATGTTAAAGTAGGGGTAGAATCCAGTAGAGATTGAAGATGGGTCTGATTCTCTACCATAGAATCACTGTGGATTGAAATACCAGGCTTGGGAAGCAATGTAATACTGGGGACACGCTATTGTCCTTTGGACCAAAAACCTGAAGGGGACCTTGAAATGAGGAAACAGATGTAGGAAATGTAGAGATGTAGGTAATATGCATAGTAACATAAAGGCTTAGTGAACATTGGCAACAACACAGACAAACCTGTTCTGCTTTCAGAGCAAACTCTAAAACTGCAGCCATGTTCCTTGCCTAACCATAAACAGGATGGGTAGTGTTTTGGAGACGCACTCCTTATCTCAATCTATGGAATGTGTCATTGCCAGCTAGTTGCAGCTGGCGCAATCTTTAACCGACAGTAAACTCATCTTGCTCTGTACTGCTTGAGGAGTAAATAAAAAGGCTAAGAGGGGGCTGGTAAAACAGCTTCCCCGCTGCATCTGCCTTTGAAGCCTGCCTGCCGTCTCTTCATTGCTTTTGCCTGCACCACATCAAGCAGCTTGACTCTTGAGTCTCAGGCTGCTTCCCAAAATCGTTGCTACAAGGGAGGTGACAAGGAGGGACAGGGTTGTAATCATGGGGGACTTCAATTATCCTCATATTGACTGTGTCAATTCATGCTCTGATCACGAAAGAGAGATTGGATTTCATGACTTGCTAAAGAACTTTGTTTTAGAGCAACTAGTCATGGAGCCCACCAGAGGACAGGTGACTCTGGATTTAATATTGTGTGGTACTCAGGACCTGGTTAGAGAGGTAAATGTTACTGAGCCATTGGTGAAGAGTGACCGTGCTGCTATCTGTTTTGCCATGTATGTCGAGGGAAGAGTGCCAAGCAAACCTGACACAAAAAACCTGGACTTCCAGAGGTTGGACTTCCCCCAAATGAGGAGGCTAGTCAGAAGGAAGTGGAAAAGGAAGGTAAAAAGAGTCCAACCTCTCCAGAGTGCATGGAGGCTGTTTAAAACAACAGTAATGGAGGCCCAGCAGAAGTGTATACTGCAAAGGAAGAAGGGTTCGACTAAGTCCATTGCTTGAGTTCAGAATAGCATAACCAGGAATAGAAAGGGGGAGATTCACCCATAACAGTTTGTTCAATCAATCAATCAATCAATCAATCAATCAATCAATCAATCAATCAATCAATCAATCACTTTCTTCTTATTCTGCTTTGTGTGGTTCTGAGCAGTCTGCTGTTTGGCAGTTACCTCCTGTTGTAATCTTTTGCATCACCTCAGCTCTTTCCTCAAACCTGCTGTGATCTTTCTGCCCTCCTGTCTGCAGCTTTCCTATCCTTCCTTATACAGCTGAGTCCCTTTGTTATGGCCTTTACTCGCTGCAGCAAACTCCAGTTACCTCCACTCTGGAAAAGCACTCTAACCAGAATCCAGAATTTCTCTTTACTGATCATCCTTCCTTTGTCTCACAGCCTTCAGGCTGAGGTGCATAGAATGCAAACAATATGAGAACTTCAAATGTATCAGAGGAAATGATATATGTTCAGGACCGTCGAGCGTGGTGGAGTGTGTAACAAGTGTGGACAAAAAAGGTAAGATGCAGAGTGTCCTGCTCTTGTTACAGGTTGTGTGGAACCAAAATCTTGGAAACTATTTCTAGAAGGCATATTTCAT
Organism: Tiliqua scincoides; assembly: GCF_035046505.1. Classification (NCBI taxonomy): domain Eukaryota; kingdom Metazoa; phylum Chordata; class Lepidosauria; order Squamata; family Scincidae; genus Tiliqua; species Tiliqua scincoides. The sequence continues at coordinate 253,044,206 of NC_089822.1, forward strand.
CCCTCAATTCTAAATATGACAGTAGGAGCAGTGTAAACTGCAGGGTCCTATTCACCTCCCCCCCCCCCCCCCGAGAATACCCATGATTGTCCAGTGTGTGTTACGATTCAATGGTAGGGCAGCATATTCAGGATCCTAGAACACTTTAAGGATAAGTGACAGAGAACTGTATTTTAGGACATTGGAATGGAGGCTCCATTGTCAATGGCCATAAGGCAGAATGCACAGCAGTGGTGTCAGAGGACCACTGCCACAGTGGGCTACAGGCAGGTCTGCAGGTGAATTGGTGTAGGCGGAAGGCGGTGGGAGGAATGTGGTGGGGCAGTGCCTGGATGAGGAAGGGTGCAGGGAGTGGAATGGGGAATGGGGGAGTGGAATGGGGGAGCGAGGGGGTGGATACTGCTGGAACCAGGATGTGCCAGGACCCTAACACAGTTCTTCTGCCCTTCCCTGTCCATTATTCTCCTTGGTTCAGTGCCAGGAATATGACTGGCACAGATCCAAGAAGACCCATTGGGGCAGCAGAGGCCAGTGGTATAGCTAAGGAGGTGCGGGGGGCAGCAGTCGCATGAGGGGGTGTAACTAGCTGAGCTTGACCAAAATTGTGAAAATCCTTGTATGTACAAATAATACTGTCATGTTATATACCATTGGAAAGGTAATTTAATGCAGATTGTAATGAAACAAACCACATTAGAATGAATATATTACATCAAAAGTTATGGCCAATTAACCAGAAAAAAACCACAACTGCCTTAAGGAACGAAAAGTGGATTTCTTTAGTTCAAAACCGATCTATGAGACTGATTGTTCTGAGAGCCAATCAGATGTTATTATGATACTGCATGGAACCAATAAGGTGTTAATGAGTCAACTTTCATTTCCAAGTATCATAATGCAGCTGCTAACTGGCAAAGAGGCATTTTTTTAAGTGGTGCTCCTATTATATTAAACAGGGAGAGAATAACTGTCCCTCTTCACCCCAGAATAGTGTATCTAATCAATAAGGGGCACACTTTTTATTTATTTACTTAATTAAATTTGATTTTGTCCTGGAGGAGGAAGACAAATTTTTCTTTGATCCCAGGTAGAAGATAGATGCCTTCGCTATGCCACTGGCTGGCGGGTGGCAGATCAAGTGGCTGGTGAACTGCGGGGGGAGGAGGCAGGTTTCCCCCTGATTTTTACTTTTTAAAAAGCCTAGGTGTGATGTCACTTCTGGTTGTAACATCACTTCCAGGGCATCATTTTGAGGAGGCCTGCCCTGGTGTAAGGGAACCAAAGTTTCCTTCCCTTTTGCAGGTCTCTGAGACTGCCCACTCTCTGCAGGATGCAGCACGTACTGTGTTGGCATGGCTTCATCATGGGCAGAGTTTACCTAGGATTGGGCTGTAATTTATATTAATTGATTCTGAGCAGGGCACTTTAAAATATGCAATGCTTGTGTTCAAGACCAGACCAAAGTCCACCGAATCAAGCATTCCTTGCATCCTGGAGACCAGCGGATGCTTGTTGTGCCACCTAAAAGGGGGCAGAGGTCCACTGGTGGACCACAATCTATGTTTGGAAACAATCCTGCAAACTAAGAGATGAGAGGTGTAGTGCCAAAAGTGTGCAACTGAACCTTTAGTGGACCACAATCTGCCTTTCTTCACCTCCTGTTTTAAGCAATCCTCCCTGTATTGAAGGTGTGGACACTGCTTACAGGTCACACCCACTGCAAACCTTGACAGTTCTTCCCTTTCCAAAAGAAAGATGTTATACTTACACTCATGTCTTCTTTTCTTCCATTCCAGGAGACGGGTACTCTCACTGTGCTTTGAAGAGGTTTTGTTACGTTCTTGACAAGGATTTTCCATGGAAAGAGAATATCTGCTGCAGGACTAATTACTGCAACAGGATATCGGCCCCGACCACAACCTCTACCTCCAACGCAAGCCTCACCGAAGGCCTTTGAGTCCTCATCAACAGCTAGTCCTCCTGACATAACTCACTGGGTATATTGTCTGACCCATATGGTCATCTTGGTCTGAAGGAGGAGATGAAGTTTCAATAAAGCCACACCTGGAAATTCTGTATCTGAATTCTATCCCATGTTTCTAACTCCCATTTGCCAGTCACATGTGAAAGGCAGCCTTGGATAGTATCAAAACTGGCAGAGTAGGGCAAAACACCAACCTGGTGATTGTTTAAATAACCAAATACAGGATATCCCTGGTGAGCCTTGAACATGGGATGGGGGCTGAGTCTGAAGATGGCAGAGATTGACATTTCCATTATTTGTTCTCAAGTCGGAAAACAAAAACCATCTTTCCTGAATCTTGAGCAGTGGTGCATCCATATAGGAATGTGCAGGTCATAAACCTAATGCCTTGGCCACTTATCTGGCAGAGGTTATGAAGGACAAGATGCACCTGACCTTTTCCAAAGAGTAATGCAAGACTTGAGGAGGCATCCAGCAGCAGATGGCCTTCCTGACCTAAGGCATGTGATGATAAACAGAATTCCAGATGGAGTTCAGGGCTTGACATGTTCACATGGTTGTGCCAGTTGGAGGACAATGAGTGATACATGAAGAGAGGAATCCCATTTCATTCCTCTTTTCCAGTCTCCCTGTTTTCCAATCCCATTCCCTGCTCTTCTTGCAGTATGGAATGGGAACCTTTTGTTCCCTAAATTGCTGGAATGACCCTTTGGCAAACACAGCTGAAAGGCTAAACATCTCTGGGTCATCTCTGACTTTACCATTGGGGACTGCCAAAAAATAGTCTGTGGGCCCAACCCAAATTTCTCCCAGTTATCTCAGGGAAATTGTCGTGGCCCAGCCTGGAGGAACATAAGAGCAGCCCCACTGGATCAGGCCATAGGCCCATCTACTCCAGCTTCCTGTATCTCACAGCGGCCCACCAAATGCCCCAGGAAGCACACCAGATAACAAGAGACCTCATCCTGGTGCCCTCCCTTGCATCTGGCATTCTGACATAACCCATTTCTAAAATCAGGAGGTTGCGCATACACATCATGGCTTGTACCCCGTAATGGATTTTTCCTCCAGAAACTTGTCCAATCCCCCCTCAGGCGTCTCTTTTCTAGGCTGAAGAGGCCCAAATGCCGTAGCCTTTCCTCATAACGAAGGTGCCCCAGCCCAGTAATCATCTTAGTCGCTCTCTTTTGCACCTTTTCCATTTCCACTATGTCTTTTTTGAGATGCGGCGACCAGAACTGGACATAATACTCCAGGTGTGGCCTTACCATAGATTTGTACATCGGCATTAAAATATTAGCCGTTTTGTTCTCAGTACCTTTCCTAATGATCCCGAGCATAGAATTGGCCTTCTTCACTGCCGCCGCACATTGGGTCGACACTTTCATCGACCTGTCCACCACCACCCCAAGATCTCTCTCCTGATCTGTCACAGACAGCTCAGAACCCATCAGCCTATATCTAAAGTTTTGATTTTTTGCCCCAATGTGCATGACTTTACACTTACTGACATTGAAGCGCATCTGCCATTTTGCTGCCCACTCTGCCAGTCTGGAGAGATCCTTCTGGAGCTCCTCACAATCACTTCTGGTCTTCACCACTTGGAAAAGTTTGGTGTCGTCTGCAAATTTAGCAACCTCACTGCTCAACCCTGTCTCCAGGTCATTTATGAAGAGGTTGAAAAGCACCGGTCCCAGGACAGATCCTTGGGGCACACCGCTTTTCACCTCTCTCCATTGTGAAAATTGCCCATTGACACCCACTCTCTGTTTCCTGGCCTTCAACCAGTTCTCAATCCATGAGAGGACCTGTCCTCTAATTCCCTGACTGTGGAGTTTTTTCAGTAGCCTTTGGTGAGGGACCGTGTCGAACGCCTTCTGAAAGTCCAGATATAAAATGTCTACGGGTTCTCCCACATCCACATGCCTGTTGACCTTTTCAAAGAATTCTATAAGGTTTGTGAGGCAAGACTTACTCTTACTGAAGTCATGCTGATTCTCCCTCAGCAAGGCCTGTTTGTCTATGTGTTTTGAGATCCTATCTTTGATGAGGCATTCCACCATCTTACCCGGTATGGATGTTAGGCTGACTGGCCTATAGTTTCCCAGGTCCCCCCTCTTTCCCTTTTTAAAAATAGGAGTGACATTTGCTATCCTCCAATCTTCTGGCACCGTGGCAGTTTTGAGGGACAAGCTGCATACCTTAGTCAAGAGATCAGCAACTTCATTCTTCATTTCCTTAATAACTCTTGGGTGGATGCCATCAGGGCCCGGTGACTTATTGATCTTTAATTTATCAATGAGGTCTGAAACATCTTCTCTTTTAACCTCTATCTGACTTAACTCCTCGGTTAGGAGGGGCCGTTCGGGCAGTGGTATCTGCCAGAGGTCTTCTGCCGTGAAGACAGATGCAAAGAACTCATTTAATTTCTCTGCCATTTCTAAGTCTCCTTTTATCTCCCCTTTCCCTCCCTCACCATCCAGAGGGCCAACCGCTTCTCTGGTGGGTTTCCTGCTTCTAACATATTTGAAGAAGCTTTTATTATTCCCCTTAATGTTGCTGGCCATGCGTTCCTCATAGTCTCTCTTGGTCTCCCGTATCACCTTCTTACATTTCTTTTGCCACAGTTTGTTCTTTTTTATTCTCCTCATTAGGGCAAGACTTTCATTTATGGAAGGAAGCTTCCTTGCCCTTCACAGCCTCTCTAACTTGGCTGGTTAGCCATGCGGGCACCCTCCTGGATTTAGTGGAACCCTTCTTTCTTTGCGGTATACAGCTCTGCTGGGCCTCTATTACTGTTGTTTTAAGCAGCCTCCATGCACTCTGGAGAGATTGGACTCTTTTTACCCTCCCTTTCAACCTCCTTCTAACCAGCCTCCTCATTTGAGGGAAGTCTGCCCGTCAGAAGTCAAGGGTTTTTGTTAGAGATTTGCCTGGTATTCTTCCCCCGACATGCATGTCAAAACGGATCACAGCATGATCACTGTTCCCCAATGGCTCAGTAACATTGACATCTCTAACCAGGTCCTGTGTACCGCACAATATTAAATCCAGAGTCACCTGCCCTCTGGTGGGCTTTGTGACTAGCTGCTCTAAGCCACAGTCATTTGACCCACAGGTGCTGGTTTTGACCTTTAAGGCCCTATACTGCTCTGGGCCAGGGTATCTCAGAGATCGCCTACTTCTGTACAATCCGGCTCGTCCTCTTAGGTCATCAGAGAAGGCCTTTTTACAAGTGCCGCCGCCTAAGGAGGTACATGGGGCGGCGGCAAGAAATAGGGCCTTCTCAGTAGTGGCACCAACATTATGGAACTCCCTTCCCCTTGACTTGAGAATGGCTCCCTCTCTTGAGACCGGCGAGGCCTGAAGACATTTTTGTTTAAAGAAGCCTTCTGAGTGCATGGCCTTTTTAAACATCTTTTTTGTATCTTTTTAGTATTTTTACTGGCCTGATTCCTCTGATTTGCTACGTTTTGCTCTTTTTATCTGACTTTTTATCTGACTATGGTTTTTATGAGTATATGTTAATGTGTTTTTAATATGTTTTATTTGTGGTTAAATTATGTTTTTAATCTGTTTTTAATATGTTGTGAGCCGCCCTGGGTCCCTTTGGGGAGAAGGGCGGGATATAAATAAAGTTTATTATTATTATTATTAGCACATCAAGAAATCCGGTCTCCTTATCATGACCAGAACACAAATTGACCCAGTCAATATGAGGATAATTGAAGTGCCCCATGATTACAACCCTGTCCCTCCTTGTCACCTCCCTGATCTGTTTCCTCATTTCAAGGTCCCCATTCGATTTCTGGTCTGGAGGACGATACCACGCGCCCAGTTTTACATCACTGCACAAGCCTGGTAATTTAACCCACAGAGATTCTACGGTGGAGTCTGACCCACCTTCAAACTCTACTTTGCTGGATTCTATCCCTTCCTTAACATAAACGGCCACCCCACTTCCAACACGCCCCTGCCTGTCCCTCCTGTAGAGTTTATAGCCCGGGACTGCGGTATCCCACTGATTTTCCGCATTCCACCAGGTTTCCGTTATGCCCACTATGTCAATGTTTTCCCTTGTCACCAGACATTCCAGTTCTCCCACCTTTGCTCGTAGACTTCGGGCATTTGCATAAAAGCATTTGTACATGGAATGCCCCAGGATGCGCTGCTTATTCGCTCCTTTGTCCCCGCATCCTCTCATTGTGCCAAACTGTCTATCACATCCCATCACGCTACCATTCCCAATTTCTTCTCCTACTCTGCCTTTGTCTTGTTGTTCTCTAACCTCCCCATCCTCATCCCATAGGGATAAGGAGTCCCAAACCGGATGCCCCTCGGTTCCTGTCGGCCTTCCCCCAGGGATCAGTTTAAAAGCTGCTCTGCCACCTTTTTAATGTTATGCGCCAGCAGTCTGGTTCCATTCTGGTTCAAGTGGAGCCCGTCCCTCTTGTACAGGCCCCGCTTGTCCCAAAACGTTCCCCAGTGCCTAACAAATCTAAACCCCTCCTCCCTACACCACCATCTCATCCACGCATTGAGACCCCTGATCTCCGCCTGCCTAGCTGGCCCTGCGCATGGAACAGGTAGCACTTCAGAGAACGCTACCTTTGAGGTCCTGGCTTTCAGCTTCCTGCCTAAAAGCCTAAATTTGGCCTCCAGGACCTCCCAGCTACACTTGCCCACGTCGTTGGTGCCGACGTGCACCACAACCGCTACCTCCTCCCCAGCACTGTCTACTAGCCTGTCTAGACGAGATGTGATGTCCGCAACCTTTGCACCAGGCAGGCAAGTCACCATGCGGTCCTCACATCCGTCGCAAACCCCTCTCTCTATGTTTCTAATAATCGAATCCCCCACTACAAGAAGCCCCCGACCCCCCTCCCGCTGAGGAGTATCCTGAGTGCGTTCGGATATGGGCCCATCCCCTGGAGAAGGGGTCCCCCCCCCAGGGAATTGTTTCCCTCCTCTCCAGGATGACGTCCTCCAGGCCTACGACTTCCCACCTGGGCAGCTGAGGAGCTGCACGCCTGAGGTTGGGACGCAGCCTGATCATCCCCGGAAGTCTCCCCACGGTCCTCCTCTGCCTGCCTGCACTTCTCCAGGTTGGCCACCAAGGCTTCATGGGAGCAGACGCATTCCCTGAGTCCCTGGAGCTCCTTGCACCGAGGACACACCCATGACTTATGCCCCAGAGGCATATAATCATACATGTGGCACTCGATGCAGAACACTGGATAGCCCCCACCCTGCTGCTGGCTGTCTGACTGCATAGCTTTTTTGTTGTTGTTGTTGTTTTATTTAGGGGTACTTTTTTAAAAACCCTACACTGGTTAGCAGCCCTCTTCTCAAGGGAAGAGGAAGGGCAGTGTATGGGGTCCTGGCCTCCTCGCCCTGCTGCTGAACTCGCCCAGATGCTAAACTCTCAGTTTACCTGGCACTTGGGGTCCCAGAGGCCACACGCGTCTGCAGAGAGCTTCACCTGATAGCAGGCCCTAGCTTTATACTCCTGGCTGGCTCCTCCTCCCTCCTTCCTTGCTGATTGAAAGGGGGGCTGGTCTTCCCAGGTGAGTTTACAAAAGCTCAGGAGGACAAAATGCTGCTGATGGGCGTAACCTACTCTGCAGGCTCCTGAATGGAGTGCTTGGATTAGCCTAATGGGCTCCTGAATGGAGTGCTTGGATTAGCCTAATGGGCTCCTGAATGGAGTGCTTGGATTAGCCTAATGGGCTCCTGAATGGAGTGCTTGGATTAGCCTAATGGGGCTCTTATCACCTCCTAAAGGTGGTGATGCTGAATTTCTAAAATGGACTATGCCTGGGGGGTTGGGAATTGGCCCTTACTAGGTTCTTTTCCTCCTAGTTCTGTTCTCTTAGGCTGGACTGTTTTTGTAACCTCAAGCTAGTTTTTATTTGAGTTTGTTTGATTATTTATTGTTTAATAATTTATTCCTTATTAGTATAAGGAAACACTTGCAAACCACGAAATGCCTGGGAAACCAAAGAAAGATCAACAGAGGGGCCTCTTGTTTAATGGGGTCCAGGGATGAGGCCTCTCTTATGTCTAAAAGCTCACCTTTGGCCTGTCAGATTTCCCTTTTTCAAGCATCAGTACCCCATAAGTTCCCCTGCCTTTCTTGGCCAAGGTGTGTGACTCTCCTCATGAGCTGGAACCCACCTGGTTCCTCCATCAACCCTCCCAAAGGTCAGCTTTCTCATGGGTGAAAGCTCTAAACCAGCCAGTGTTTTGCCAGATTCCAAGGCCAGGCTCTGCCTGAAGAATTATACCCACTTTCAGCTAATTAGCTCCCCTTCTTTCCTCAAAAATGACCCTGGTTCTGCCCTGCAGTACTGCTGGACCCCACCACCAGGGTAGCTCACCTGTTTAACCTACAGAGGTCCTCCTTCCTGCCAGCAGCCTCCCACCACTACAGCAGCCCCTTGGTCATCAGCAGGTCTTGGCCACAGCAGCCAAACACCAGTCTTAGTGTCTTCAGCAGTCTCCAAAGCCCATTCAACAATCAGTCTAGTCACAGTTGCAGTATATATATTATTATCACAATTATATATATATTATTATCACAGTGTATATATAATCACAGTTGCAGTTGCAACATATATATTATTGGCAACCTTCAGTCTCGAAAGACTATGGTATCGCGCTCTGAAAGGTGGTTCTGGCACAGCGTCTAGTGTGGCTGAAAAGGCCAATCCGGGAGTGACAATCCCTTCCACACCAGGAGCAAGTGCAGTCTGTCCCTGGTCTCTCTCCCTGGCTATGGGTCTTCCTTCTTTGCCTCTTTGCCTCAGACAGTTGGCCAAGTGTCTCTTCAAACTGGGAAAGGCCATACTGCACAGCCTGCCTCCAAGCGGGCCGCTCAGAGGCCAGGGTTTCCCACTTGAGGTCCTTTCCTAAGGCCTTCAGATCCCTCTTGCAGATGTCCTTGTATCACAGCTGTGGTCTACCTGTAGGGCGCTTTCCTTGCACAAGTTCTCCATAGAGGAGATCCTTTGGGATCCGGCCATCATCCATTCTCACGACATGACCGAGCCAACGCAGGCGTCTCTGTTTCAGCAGTGCATACGTGCTAGGGATTCCAGCACGTTCCAGGACTGTGTTGTTAGGAACTTTGTCCTGCCAGGTGATGCCGAGAATGCGTCGGAGGCAGCGCATGTGGAAAGCGTTCGGTTTCCTCTCATGTGAGCGGAGAGTCCATGACTCGCTGCAGTACAGAAGTGTACTCAGGACGCAAGCTCTGTAGACCTGGATCTTGGTATGTTCCGTCAGCTTCTTGTTGGACCAGACTCTCTTTGTGAGTCTGGAAAACGTGGTAGCTGCTTTACCGATGCGTTTGTTTAGCTCGGTATCGAGAGAAAGAGTGTCGGAGAGTGTTGAGCCAAAGTACACAAAGTCATGGACAACCTCCAGAGATTGTAATGCAGGGAGGTGAGTCCACATCCTGAACCATGACCTGTGTTTTCTTTAAGCTGATCGTCAGTCCAAAATCTTGGCAGGCCTTGCTAAAACGATCCATGAGCTGCTGGAGATCTTTGGCAGAGTGGGTAGTGACAGCTGCATCGTCGGCAAAGTTGCAGTAGTCCATTAGCCATCAGTGCCTCAGTCCAGTCTCCCCTTTCTCCAACTTTCCTCCTTCTGCTTCCCTCACCAAACACTCCCTTCATAGGGTGCTTTTATGCCTGAGGGCCTATTGCCTTCAAGTGGCTGCAGCTGTGCAGCACACTCCCTGCTGAATGCCCAGGCCTTACCCTTAGAGGGGCCACTGCTGACACCCTCGCCAGATCTTCCATGATTCCAATACAGTCAGAGAGCCACAATGTAGGCATCCATCTCAACACTTCCACTTGTGCTACGTTACACACCCCACATTCTTGGGTCAAAGTTGGGGCGCCCAGTGAGCCAGGAAAGTCACTTCTTCTTCCTCACTCTCCCGCCTGCCTCCTCCATTGCTGTGGGCTGGTGAGTGACAAGGCAGTGACAGAGAATTAATTCCTAAAACTTCCTCAGGCCTACTCAGATATGTGCCAGCTTTTGGAGTTGGGGTACAACCAGTTTGTGGGGGGGGGGCAGGTTGAGGCCAGTCCAGGTGTATAGGATATTGGCAGTGCTACTTCCAGCAGTATCCACCTCCAACTCACTCCTGACACATACCCAGCTGGCCCTGAACCCCACCCTGATCCTTGCTCAGAACAGCCCCTCCCATTTACCTGCTTTGGCAGGAGCTGGGCATCCCATTGACACACAGTCTAAGTTGCCAGCCATTTGCACTGCTGGGGCCTTGCACTGGCACAACACAATTTCCATCAGTGCAAGCCCTGGATGTGGTTGTGTCGTGAGGGTGGGTAATGAAGTATTACTTCATGTTGAGTCAGATCGAACCTACAAGGCAATCTCTCTGACTCTTTCTATACCAATAAAGGAGGGAAGCAAGGTTGTGTCCTTGCCCCTATTTTATTCAATCTATTTATTAACTATTTATCATCACACCTGGCCTCCATTGATTCTCCCTGCCCCAAACTTAGTCATCTGCAGGACTTTTATTATTGTATGCAGATGACATGGTCCTGATTTCTTGGACAGGCCAAAAGGCTTAGTAGCAGAATGTATTCAATATCTTTCTGCCAACAATCTTCAACTGAGGGCACAAGCCTAACCAGGTCTACTCAGAAGTAAGTCCTATTTTGTTCAGTGGGGCTTACTCTCAGGAAAGCATGGTTAGAATTGCAGCCTTAATTACACTAAAACTAAAATTCTTGAGTTTGAGAAATCTTGGAAGTATCTTTCCTGGGTTTTTCAAGGCAAGGTGATCCAACAGGTTAAGACATTTGGTATTTGGGTTTGAATTTCCATTACAAATTGTCATGGGTCCCTCAACGCATTCTGGCCATTAATTCTGCTAAACTTCTTCTCAAGCCATATTATGCTTCTTTTACTGGAAAGGCAATTTGTTTGTTCCAGCAGCTCTGTTTATTTTTAAGACCAAAACTTCAGCCCAACTCCTTTATGGGATTCAAATTTGGCTGCCAGCCTTCAACCAGGATGTTAAATCAGGAAGTTCTCTCATCCTGTATATATAAGCTCCTTGGCCTAGCCCCCTGCGTTCCGTATGTGGCCTTATGTCTGGAGGCCGGGCAATATAGACTTGGGTGGGTGCTGAGCTGTGTCAGCGGTGCCTGCAACCCCCGGGCTGCGGAACGGCAAACAGGGTGGGGGCGAACTGGGGAGGGGGGAAGCCTTGGCAACTTTCAGTCTTGAAAGACTATGGTATAAGCCTACAGCACCTGGTATTCCAAGGCGGTCTCCCATCCAAGTACTAACCAGGCCTGACCTTGCTTAGCTTCCAAGATCAGACGAGATTGGGCATGTGAAGGGTAACAGGAGGCTGTTACTATGGACAATGATACTTTGAATAGGATGAGCAACTTGCGCAGTTTATGGGACATTGAAAGCCAGGAATGCAAACGGTCGATGCAAACGCATCCAACAGATGGGAACATTTCAAGAATGCCGTTTACAACACCGCCTTGTCCATATTTGGCAAGAAGACCAACAAGACAGCAGACTGGTTTGAAGCCCACTCTGAGGAGTTGACACCAGTCATTGAGGAAAAGAGGAGAGCTCAAGCAGCATACAAGGCCTGTCCCAGTGAGCGCAACCTGCAGGTCCTCCAAGGTGCTCGCAGCAAAGTCCAGCAGACTGCCAGGAGATGTGCTAATGACTATTGGCTCCAGCTCTGTTCCGAGATACAGATAGCAGCTGACACGGGCAACATCAAGGGGATGTATGATGGTATCAAGCAGGCCCTAGGTCCAACACAGAAGAAAATTGCCCCTCTGAAGTCTGCTGCAGGCGAGGTCATCCAGGATCGGGCGCAGCAGATGGAACGCTGGGTGCAGCACTACTCTGAGCTATATTCCAGAGAAAATGTAGTCACCGAAGAAGTGCTGAACAACATTGAGTGCCTGCCTGTGCTGGAGGAGCTTGACAGTGAACCAACCCTAGAAGAACTTCACGTGGCCCTGGACTCCCTTGCCTTTGGCAAGGCACCTGGAAAAGACAGCATCCCTGCTGAAGTCCTAAAGTGCTGCAAAGAGATCATCATCACTGAGCTGCATGAAATCCTTTGTCTCTGCTGGAGAGAAGGTGGAGTATCTCAAGACATGAGGGATGCAAACATCATCACGCTGTACAAGAACAAAGGCGACAGGGGTGACTGCAACAACTACCGTGGCATCTCTCTCCTTAGCATTGTAGGAAAGTTGTTTGCCCGAGTTGCACTAAAGAGGCTCCAGGTACTTGCAGAGAGTGTTTATCCAGAATCACAGTGTGGATTCCGAGCCAACAGGTCCACCATTGATATGGTATTCTCCCTTAGACAACTGCAGGAGAAATGCAGGGAACAACGACAGCCACTCTTTATAGCCTTCATAGATCTCACGAAGGCTTTCAACCTGGTCAGCAGGGATGGCCTCTTCAAGATTCTCCCCAAGATTGGATGTCCACCCAGGCTCCTCAGCATCATCAGATCCTTCCACAAGGACATGAAGGGCACTGTTGTCTTTGATGGCTCCACATCAGACCCCTTTGACATCCGAAGCGGCGTGAAGCAGGGCTGTGTTCTTGCACCAACCTTGTTTGGGATCTTCTTCGCTGTCCTGCTGAAGCAGGCCTTTGGAACTACAACAGAAGGCATCTATCTCCGGACCAGATCAGATGGAAAGCTCTTCAACCTCTCCAGACTGAGAGCAAAGTCCAAAGTCCAGCTGAAATGTCTGCGTGACTTCCTCTTTGCCGACGATGCAGCTATCACTACCCACTCTGCCAAAGATCTCCAGCAGCTCATGGATCGTTTTAGCAAGGCCTGCCAAGATTTTGGACTGACAATCAGCCTGAAGAAAACACAGGTCATGGTTCAGGATGTGGACTCACCTCCCTGCATTACAATCTCTGCGCATGAACTGGAGGTTGTCCATGACTTTGTGTACCTTGGCTCAACGATCTCCGACACTCTTTCTCTCGATACCGAGCTAAACAAACGCTTCGGTAAAGCAGCTACCACGTTTTCCAGACTCACAAAGAGAGTCTGGTCCAACAAGAAGCTGACGGAACATACCAAGATCCAGGTCTACAGAGCTTGCGTCCTGAGTACACTTCTGTACTGCAGCGAGTCATGGACTCTTCACTCACAACAGGAGAGGAAACTGAATGCTTTCCACATGCGCTGCCTCCGACGTATTCTCGGCATCACCTGGCAGGACAAAGTTCCTAACAACACAGTCCTGGAACGTGCTGGAATCCCTAGCATGTATGCACTACTGAAACAGAGACGCCTGCGTTGGCTCGGTCATGTCGTGAGAATGGATGATGACCGGATCCCAAAGGATCTCCTCTATGGAGAACTCGTGCAAGGAAAGCGCCCTACAGGTAGACCACAGCTGCGATACAAGGACATCTGCAAGAGGGATCTGAAGGCCTTAGGAGTGGACCTCAACAAGTGGGAAACCCTGGCCTCTGAGCGGCCCGCTTGGAGGCAGGCTGTGCAACATGGCCTTTCCCAGTTTGAAGAGACACTTTGCCAACAGTCTGAGGCTAAGAGGCAAAGAAGGAAGGCCCATAGCCAGGGAGACAGGCCAGGGACAGACTGCACTTGCTCCCGGTGTGGAAGGGATTGTCACTCCCGAATCGGCCTTTTCAGCCACACTAGACGCTGTTCCAGAACCACCTTTCAGAGTCTTTCATATCATATCATAGTCAACCACATATCATAGTCTTTCGAGACTGAAGGTTGCCAACTCTTGAAAGCCAGGAAATTAATGCAGCTGCTGATAAATGGAAAGACTCGTGACTCAAGTCTTTCTGAGTTATGAAAACACTTGGGGCGACTTGGAAAGTCCGCCCATTAGGCTTCGTTTCCAGTTGAGTCCAGGGGGGCAGAGACTCATGACTTGACTTGCCCATCCCTGGTTTTAGCCCACCACTCTCCTCTCTTTCCAGAAATACCAGACTGGAAGAATTCAAATAAGAAATCTCTCAACCTTGTGCATCGTAGGGTTTTTCTAAGAAGACAAAATAATATAGACCAGCATTTCTCAATGCTGCTCCCCTGACATACCACTTACTCCAATGCTCTCCGCAGAAGTAACTGGAGATGACATAATCACCAGTAACTTCTGAGTTTGGAGACTGCAATGCAGAGTCCAAGAGCAGTAAGAGGTGCAGGGCAAGCGTGCGAAAACCATGCGCTGGTGCTCAGCTTCCTGGGCTGAGCCTCCTACCACTGTTGGACACTCATGTCATGGTAGGAATGCTATGTGTACCATCCAGCAATGCCCAGCATACCACTAGTGGTATGTGTACCATCAGTTGTGAACCCCAGATATAGCCCCATATACATCACCCATCCAGATTAACGACTGCATTAAATCAAGTTGAACCTCCTCCTTCCATAGGAAAGTCAGAGTCTCTCTAATGAAGGCATACATTTCTGAGTCTGTGTGCAAGTAACCCATCCCACCAAAGAGGAAACCTCGGCCTATAGGTAGCTCTCTATGATTGATATTATATGAGGATTTTATAAACCGCCCTGGGTCCCTTTTAGGTGAGAAGGGCGGGATACAAATAAAGTTTAATATTATTTATTATTATTATTTTAATATCACCACATCATGTGGAAAAGTGGTGCCCATTGCCAGGGAACCAGTGGAAGAGCAAAAAGGGAGGGTGTGCTTAATTTAGACAATGTTGTAGGCACCAGAGGACAGAGAGCAAGAGGATCAAGGGAATGAAGGGCATATTCTAACTGTGAGATGCAAGTCTAAAACCAACACCAGAGGGAGTGTGTGTGTGTGTGTGTGTGTGTGTGTGTGTGTGTGTGTGTGTAAGAGAGAGAGAGAGAGAGAGAATCTTTTTCTCTGTAGTGTATACTTTGACCACTTTGTGTAAGCTACGCATCTTTCACTATTTTATATTAAGACTAATTTTCTATCGTGCAAGGAGGTAACTCTCGAACACAGAGCAACACAATTCCATGGGAGCATCAAAAGCTGAAGAAACGTTCAATTTTTTTAGTTTCCCCCATCCCAGGTCAAAGGTTGTTTACAACTACACCACAAAACCAATGTGTTCATTATAACCAATTCATCATCTTTCCTTTAAGACGTTTCTGCCCAACGTTGCATTTACGCAACAGGGATCAATGTGTACACCTGTGTGCTGAGCTGAAATGGGTTGACCAATTCATCCATACAATTAAAGTGAGTAGTTTGCCACTCTGTTGATCTACAGGGTGTTGCTCCTGGTGGAATGGCCGCTCTGCCTCATGCACACAGCCATGTCACCCAGGTGGACTAGGGCAGCAATCGGGCTTGAGGAGGAGGTGCAGGACTGAGGCAGGACAAGTGCAGATCTAGACAGCAGGAAGGAATGCTAGAGGAAGGAATGTGTTGTCTCTCCTTTGATGGCCAGGAAGGACAGATAACAGGAATTAGGACCAATTGGAGTGCTTGGCACCTCAGCAGACGGAGAGTCTCCTTATCAGGGGTGATTGAGTGCAGCTGTGCATCTTCAGTTGGGAGGGGTAAGAACTAGGAGGGGTTAGCAACCAGGCCAACTTCGACAGAGAGTCTCGGGTGCGACGATCTGCTCCCGTGTAAGCTCCATTGTCCATCATGGGCACCTGGCGTGTCCTGCCAAATGTAGTGCTTTGCACCCTCTAGCTATACCACTGGTTTAAGAACACCTCTGACCATCGGGACCCAGGCAGCATTTCGAAGGCCAAAAGAAAGTCATGAGGAGATGAGGTCAGCTTTTGAACTAAGGGGTTGCAGTACCACCTACTGCCTGGTCAAAATCTGTAAACTGTACATATTGGATGTATGGGATTGCCTAATCTGAACAACTTGAGAGACGTTATTGGATTTTACAATAAAGGCCTGGATTTGATCACCACTGCCTACTGAGTTTGCTTTTGAACCATGGGATTACCCTGCAACATCTGGGATTACCTTGCAACATACTCAATGCCATGTATAGACTATGGATAAGTTTTCAAATGCCTATAAGAGCACATCAGGCAGAACAACTCAAGCCATCTCTCCTTGCCAACGTCCTAAGTAACCAGCACTGGATTCTGGACACTTTTCCTAGTGTACGTTCATCAATGGACTGTAACACGAATCATGGGTACAACCTTGTGAACGCGACAAGCCCTGAACTCCACCTTGAACTCTGTTTGCCAGCACTGCCTTGAGTAAGGGAGGGGTGCAGTCTTGCGAGGGGGGGGCAGTCTCATAGACTTCCTCAAGGTAAGGAAACTTTGGTGCCCATAAACTAGGACAAGTCTGCACTGCCCTGGTGGGTCTTCTTGGAGCTGTGCCAGTCATTTCCCAGGCAGGGAACCAAGGAGAATAAGGAACAGGAAAGGGCAGAGAGACTGGCTTAGGATCCTGGAATATTCTTGTTCCACACCCCCTCGCTGCCCCATTCCACCTGCAGCCTTCCTCTTCCAGACATTCCTGTATTCCTCCCCATTGTCCTTCTCCTCATCAAGTCACCTGCAGACCTGCATGTAGCCCACTGTGACACCACTACTGTGTATTCTGCCTTATGACCATTCGCAACAATGAAACCTCAGTTCCAGTGTCGTAAAGCCCAGTTAGAATTGGGCTGTCAGTTCTCCTTAAAGTGTTACAGGAGCCTGAATATGCTGCCCTGCTTTTGAAAGGTTAAGCACACTGGACAATCTGGGTATTCTTCGGGGGGGACGGGGGGACAGAACACTGCAGTTTAGTCTGCTCCTAGGGTCATATGTAGAATTGGGGGACAAGATAAGCATTCCAGAGATCCTCGTTTCCAAGACGTTGGTTCCACCCAACCTGTGACAAAAGCAGGAAAGTCTGCATCTTACCTTTTTTTGTTCAGTTCTGTTATACAAAAAATCGTTCCTATTGGTCCTGCACATGTACCTTTTCCTCCTATACAACGAAAGTTCTGATATTCCCTGCATGAATTGCAATATCGAAGGTTGGCTGTGAGACAAAGGAAGGCTGACCACTATAGAGAAATTCTGGATTCTGGTTAGTGTGCTGCCCTGGAATGGAGTGGACTGGACTGGAGTGGACTGGAGTGGTGTGTGCTGCAGTGAATAGAGGCCATAATGAAGGGACTCACCTGTATAAAGAAGGACAGGAAAGCTGCAAACGGCAGGGCAGAAAGATCAAAGCAGGTCTTGAAGCTTGGTTTGGAAGGGGTGGAGGTTGGAGAAGTGGTGGAGGTTGGAGACGTGGTGCAGGTTGGAGAGGTGGTGGTCATGGGTTCTATCCCATTGCAGTAATCTGTGTTGCAACAGGTAATATTTTTCTTTCATTCTAATTTCTTTTGGTGAAATTCACAAATTTGTTTAGGCAAACAGTTAGAGTACCCATTTCCCGGAATGGAAGAAAAGAGTACATGAGTGTAAGGATGACATATTTCTTTTTGAAAGGGAAGAACTGTTAAGGGCTGCACTGACACCTTCAATACAGGGAGGAATGCTTAAGGCTGGAGGTGAAGAATGGCAGATTGTGGTCCACTAAAGGTTCACTTTCTCCCCTTTTGGTACTACACCTCTCATCTCTTAGTCTGCAGGATTATTTGCAAACATAGACTGTGGTTCACCAGTGAACCTCTGTTGAGGTCTGAAACCTGAGAAATCCCTCAGGTCTTGTTCACAGGAGAAATGTTACAGGCACTGCACCTGATGTGTATAATTCTGCTGTGCTCCATGTAACTAAGTGGCAGGTGATACTAAGTGCTAACCCTGTGCACCTGAGTTTAGGCATTGCTCTGCTGGAAACGCCTACACTCCACAACAGGTTATGGGCCCAGGTTGTTGATGTTTCCAAGGCTGTTCCTGTTTTCTTTTGCTGCCTGGAGGCGTGTGTCTTATCTGTTGTTGCTGTAAGGCGGAATGCAGGCTGTTGGCACCGAGATGGCGTCGACTGGCTTTCCTATTATAAAGCTCAATGAGACGAATTACCTTACCTGGGCTACCCATGTGGAGATGTTTCTGCGCAAGGAGGGGTTATGGACTGTGGTAGAGCACCCCCCGCCTCAACTGGACACTGCTGAAAGGCGGTCGGTGGAACGTGCACTGGCTACCATCGTGTTATGTGTGGGAGAGAGCCAGATAGTGCATGTTCGTGGGATTGCCTCTGCAGCCGTTTGTTGGGAGACCTTGAGGCAGATTCATGTGCAAACAACTGTGGCCTCAAAGATTGCTTTCACACGACAGTTGTATCATGCTCGGATGTGATCAGAAGCCAGTGTTACAGAGCACATGCTCTACATGAAGAACCTGTTCCTGAGGTTGCAGGAGCAAAATATGGTATTTCCAGAGATGCAGAAAGCCTATACTGTGATGTCTTCCTTGGATCAGACGTCTGGAAAACATCTCCAGAGGAAGGAATATGTCGGCTCCTGTCTCTTCAGGTGTGTCCTGCAGTGTGGATGTGTCCTCTCCGGTGTGTGTACTATGTCAGAGAGTGCTATTTCTGTGGCGCGGAGGATCACCTGCAGAGGTTCTGCCCAGAGGAGGGATGCCAGGAAGCCTCGAAGGCAAAGGCCACGCAGCAAACGTAGGCCAGAGATTTCTCTGGTACAAGCAACTGAGAAGGAGTCAACCTCCATTGTGTGGATATTGGACAGTGGTGCAACTGAGCATGTGGCAAATTCTGAGAGTGATTTTTCCACTTTAGGATCTCCTGATAGGTCCTATGTGGTATTGGCAAATGGGCTGTCCTCTCCTGTGGAAGGATGTGGGGTGGTTCAGTTGCCAGAACTCGGTTAGCCTTTTGGAAGGGGTCCTATATGCTCCGAATTTGCAACACAGTTTACTCAGCATATCAGCTTTGTGCAAGAAGGGCTATCATGTTGTTTTTGCTGGGCGGCGTTGCACGGTGTCCAAACAAGGGAAGGTATGTATGCTGGGGGTTGAACAAGATGGCTTATGTATAAAACAGGCCTGCAAACCAACTCTCCCGGGCAGGGGGCATAGGAGATGGTGGAGCCAGATGCATGTTTCTGTCTGTTTGACCGGCGTTGCTGTCGGCTATGTTACTGTAAATATCTCCTGTAAATATACCTTGGTGGTGGTACCCAACCTTTTGTTTGGAGTGGTTATTTGCAACTGACGAGCCTCCTGTGGGACAGCCTTGAGCATCGGCTTCAAGTTTCTGCTGCGCAGTGATAGAGAGATTTCTGGGACTTGGTCTCTGGGTCAAATTGCTAAGCAGACATAGACTTCTTTATAAGCATATAGAAAATTTATTTACATGCTATTTACAGATTAAGAATAGATTTGAATGGATACAGGTTTTAAGTTACCCCATGGTGGATCTTTGATTTCTTCCCCGAACCACACCTAAAACTCCAGTACTTGTACTCTATGGACAACAAGTGACCCATGTGATATACATGTCACTTCCCTCTCCTTATTTGGCATACTGGTGCATGGTTCCAGCCCTCACTGGGAGCCATGTATGGAAGTTCTGGCCTGCAACTTTGATTTCACAACACCCTGGAATGTTCCTTTTGGGAAAGCTATGACACACATGTTTTTCTCTGCAGGTCATCTTGACATTTTCTACCTTGTTTTTAACAGAAAACACGAGTTATGTTTTTTCTTAATGTTCCTTCTCTGAGAGAAGTTAGGTTAACCCCTAAAATTTCTAACAATCCTTCGTTTTTTTCTTGACCAAAATAAACATCTCGGTGTTTATCTTGGTCACACTTTTATACTACTGATTTAGGGACATACGTGTTTGGTTGAACTTCTTTGCTAGGCCTTTGTATGCAGCTGTATGTATATTTAACTAAAACAATGAGTTTTAACTACACTTTCTTAAGTACACCCTAACTCTTTGGCATTGAAGCCTTACTAACTCTAGTGTCTTGCATTGCCTTGGAAAGATATATTCTTGATACTTGGGAGACTAACTGTGAAAGAGAACTGGTCATGATGACAGAAACTATAGCAAGAAAGAGAGTTGCTATATCAGTGGTGTAGCTTAAAGAATGCAACGCAACTTTTAGGAAGTCTTTTGTAACATACAAAGCTGCTATTGATAGCAGTAACTGAGATATGTGTTTAAACACATGTTTTCTTGCATAAAGTGCCATATCCTTAGTGAATCAATATGTAATTTTAATATTTGAGTTCGTAGTACTTCTACATTTGTTAGACTATGCAGATTTTGCTCATGCAACGAGCATCCGTGTCACCTGATGCTGTGCATCTATGGCTGCTTACTTTAAAGGCTTTGTTATCTAAGCTAACCTAAGTCTTTTCAGCTATAAGTTGTCTTTAGATTAGTGCCTTAGTTAGAAGCTAGCTCATTTTATGGCCGACACAATGCTTAAATGCACACTATACAACTCTTTAAAAGAGTAATATTCTGTAAAAGAAGTACTTCAGATTTTGCAAATCCATTCTTTTAACTTTAATACTAAGGACAGACCACTTTATTTGTGTATAGTGTACCTAACTAAAGCTATATGACAATGCTGCCTCATGTAGAGATACTTTGTGTTTACTAACTTTAGACAAAAACCTTATAGGACTTTATGAAAAGAAACTCATACCTTTGTATAGCTTAACTTTTTAAAACTTAGGTTATACTAGTTATGACTTACTACGGCTAGACTTTAATTACTTTATTCACACTCAACTAATAAGGAATGTCCTGCAAAACACTTCTCTCTGGGAAATAGGGAAACACGTCTTAAGAGCTTCTTCTTTACCTACATTTACTCACACTTACAGTGTCTTTAAATTTTACCACTTCTTTCAACTTAGGTGTGATAGGTGTGCAAGAGGTTAACCACGTTTATGTCTTCTTTGCTTATTTTTTCTCATTGCTTTTTTGAGCGATTAGAATTAAACAATAACAGTTTGGTTACACTTCAGGCATTCTACATACAGCTTAATTCTTACACATTCATCTATTAATAAGAAAACAACAACATTGTAAAACATAATACAAATTAACATAATGAACAATTATGAAATATGAAATGTGAAAAATGTTGGAACAGTAAAAAACATTTTAAAACATCACATCACAACAGACTACAAACACAGTTGTAATCATTAAAGAAAGAGTTTATTAAGAAATTATTTGGAAAAGTCTATGTTTTGAAATAGTCCGTTAGAAAAGTTTAAAGTGATGCTCCATAGGACATCTGTCTTAGTAATCCTTTCCTTCAAAGTCACAAAGTCCATGTCATTTTTACTGTTTGCAGGTAGTAGTTTATTTTAAATTGATAGCTCTCAAGCTTCATGATTATTTCTTTAAACATAAGCACTTGGTTTACTTGAAAAAGAATCAGTTCTAACAAGATATCAAAAACTGAAAACATTTCACTCTTTTTTATATGGCTGGCTTTGCAGGCTTTAGTTTAACTTTTGAAATGAAAAGGAACTCAAATCACCTTGCTCTTGCATTTGCAAATTTTCTTCAACCTTCTTTTACATATACTTGATAAGCATGTTATTATACATGGTAGATAATAAAAGAAAATACTAACGAAAACACACATATGCCAAATGGCAAAACACAGCAAAATTAATTACTTTATGTAATACTTAATCAACTTTATACTGCCAGCAGAAGCGTCCTTCTGATGGCAGCATCATAAACAACATAACAGCACAGTGGCACACTAATAGAATAGGCCACTCTGGTACCAGAAGAGAACTGGAAGGGGTTACAATTTGAACTTTAAGATGACAATAAAGTAGCATAGCAAGGAAATTTTTTCTTCAAGAGATTATCACCTTTTTAATTATTATTTTAATTCACAATTTGAATGTGCTTCAAAAAATTTCCTGTAGTTAGCTTACACAGACACTGTTAACACATATTTATACTGTTGTGTACTTTTAACACAAAGGTAACTTTTGATAGAAATTGCAAAAGGGATTTAAAACTTTAGGAATAGACCTTAATACATGGGAAACCCTGGCCTCCAAGTGGCCCGCTTGGAGACAGGCCACCCAGCATGGTCTTTCCCAGTTTGAAGAGACACTTTGCCAACAGACTGAGGCAAAAAGACAAAGAAGGAAGACTTATAGTCAGGGAGACAGACCAAGGACAGACTACACTTGCTCTTAGTGTGAAAGGGACAGCCACTTTTGAATTGGCTTCTTGGTCACACTAGACACTGTTTTAGAACCACCCTTCAGAATGCGATATCATAGTCTTTCAAGACTGAAGGTTGCCATAGTAGTAACTAAACATATAAACTATTTGAGCCTTGCATTTTTGCAACATTAGCTTTCTTATTTAAATGCACACAAATTAATTCACTTCTTCTGAAATCAGCACCTGAACAACTGGCAAAGACTAGATGTGGGGCTGATTCAGCAAGGATACACACAACAGAAACACAATTTAGAAATCAAGGGATAAAAATTCCAAGGGAATAAGAAAGGAAATAGGACTGTCTTTGGGGACTGGGTACAGAACTCAGGTTCGGAATGCAGCTAGAAAAGAAGCTGCCATGGAATTAGACACACGCTCTGAAAGGATCGATTCAGGGTTCTTGGAGCACAAAGGCGTTCCAGAGGTCTCCTCGCTGTCACTTCTTCCTTATGCTAAGAAAGGGCGTTGGAGCTACAAGGGTCTCTGGACAGCTGGGCATGTGCGATGATGGTCCTAGTCAAAATTTACTGGTGGGACTTCTTTCCCTCCTTTTGGTGGGGGTTACTTTTGGAGCTATTCTGCTTTTTGCAGGGATCCTGTTGGGATTTTGATTCTTACGTCATTCTGAGTTTCTGCACACTCAGGCATATTACTGTACAGCTTACTTGCACAATGTTACATTAATCGCACTTTAGCTGGGCTACTGCTTCATCCTTACAGCAAGGCCCTCTACAAGAACTTGCTAGCAATCCACTACCACAGCTCTGGCTGCTGCTGCACCCATAACAGCGACGATGTAGAAAAATCTGGGTCTGAGGACCGGGGTATGAGGGAACAGTTCTGGCACAGAAATAACAGGGCAGAGGTTGGGACTGAGAAACATTAGCTGAGCTAGCCAAGCCAACCAACTTTAGGGGACTAGCATTTTTTTCTATTAAAATGTGGATACTTTACTGCAAAGAGGTGTGCAATTGCACATCAGGCTCTCCTAGAATACAGACTCACTGGCATGCACTGCAGCTTTAAATCTTATCAGTAACTAGGCTAGATACAAAGATGTATCTAGCATAGGATGAAAGGAAACTAGCACCATCACCTACCCAGCAACATAGCTAAGTAACACTGACACTTCCTACCCAAGATCAAGGTTGTAGGAAAGCCAGAAGAGATACAGCCACTTGCAAAGCAGGCAGGGGCTACAACAGTCTGCGTTCTAGGGTGAAAACAAGACAGATCTTATTGCAGCACTGCAAACAACTATGAGATTCATTCAGGTTCAGTCAGCAGAGGAGGGTGTCATAAATATGTACGGTTTAGACTTAGCAGCATTGCAAAGCTTGACCCAAAGTAACCTAACAACACAGAAGGGCTTGCATTCTTAGCTGCAAGGAACCCACAACCCACAGAAGGTGACAAGGTGGCACTTCCGTAGACTGCCAGGAACCTACCAGAGTGGAATGCGACTGTAGACCTCTAATGGGAAGGGGAAACCAAGGGGATAGCTTTGCAACTTGCTTTTAGCCTCACTGAGGGAAGACTCTGTCCTCAAAGGTTTCAGACACTCCCATCATCTGCTGCTCTTACAACTTTTTGCAACTCAGGTACTCAACAAGTAAAAATCTTTTTGCCATGTTGGTTTATTGTTTATTGGGAACATAAGTTCAGAATCTTGCCTTGCCGTTCAGCAAGCTACTAAAATCTTCTTTGTGGACTAGCAACTTGAGGTGCAGCTTTTAAAACAATCATTTCACGCATTATTTTACTTGCAAGTAAAATCTTTTCAATTTTTTTTTTTTACACATGACTGCGCAGAAAGGAAAAATTCTTACTCGAACCGAGCAGATCACAGTTAAAAATAGCTGCAACAGGGAGCTTACGCAATCAGTCTGGGAAATTGCCAAACAACTGGTGAACACCTAGACAGACAATTTCAGCAATTTTAACTTAACTTTTGCTAAGAGCACAAGCAGGAAAACTTTTTCTTTCTACATTTAAACTGAAAAAACTTAGGAAAGTTTTAAGGAAACTGTAAAAGAAACTGTAAAGGAAAGTGACTTTTAAAGTCCTAAACACATATATAAACTAGGGAAACTCAGATTTCCCTCGCCTGGCCAGGCTGAAAACTGGAATGACTTCACTCTACTGTAAAAAAAATCACTGCCGTTAGCTGACTTCACTAGTCAACTAGAAGCACTAATTGCAACTAGAGGAATTAGAGAAGTTTACATACCCTATTTAGACAATAGGAGATAAGACACATATGATAGACAACATAAAACACAGAAACATGAAATAAACAGGCAGCATAAAGTTAGAATCATACTGAGTTCATTACTTAAGTTTACAGTCACTTTGGAAGTGACGCTTACTAACGTTTGCATAACAATTAGCAATTCCTGTGAGGGAAGAACTTTGACAAAGAGCACTTCATAATACTATAGCATGTATTATTTTTATTTTATCACTCTCATTCTCACACTTCACACATGTCCATGGACTTCAACCAATCCAAACACATTATTCACTCTATACACATCTGTACTTATAAATAGCATATTTCACATTACACATGCTTATAATTTACAGCTCTAATGTACATGCAAAAGAATTAAACATTTCATACTTACTTCAGACTTCCCTCTTTTCCGAGGTTTCCAACACTGAAAGCACTTACAATACAATCTTACCTCTCTTCTCTTCATGCTACGACAGCCTTACTACTTCAGGTACTAACTTCTGTTAGATTTTATTGTTGAATCAACAATGGGCACAGTGTCCTTTTAATTTTTTTCTTAACTTTCCTCGTATTCGCTCCTCTTAAATTCTTACGTTGGCTCATATTCTTTTTAAACTAGCACATAAAAGCACACAGCTCTGTTAAAACTATTAACTTACTTTAGCTTAAAACAACACAGCTTTAGACAGGAAGCAGATTCACTGACTAATTTTAGGAAAACTGCCAAGTTGCTATGCTGCTAAAGCGAATTTTTAACTATAGAAACTGCTTGAGTCACTCTAATATTTACAAATTTAAACTCTTTCTCTGTCTCTAAAAGGACAGTGAGCACTAAGTAAAGATTGCTTACTAACTTTCCCACAGGTATGTCTACCACACACAAGGGTCTAGACAATGTTTTTTTGTTTTGTTTTGTTTTTTTTGTTTTTACCTGTTTCACCGCAGTTCTGGCCACCCAGAACTGGAACCTGTCTTACCCAGACAGTCACCGGGGATATACACACTTATCCCGAAGGGCCCTTATTTACCTAACAAGGTTTACTTAAGATACTAAGGATAAGGTACCCAGGACAAGGACACCTGCTCCTATTGTACTCTTTCTTCCTTGTGGTAGGTACTTTCTATATTACTGTACTTCTGTACCCTGTACTTACTTTGAGGTCCACACCCTCATGCAGCAACTCCACTGCAGCTCCACTCTGGTCGACCAGACAGACAAACACTTAGACAACACTTAAACACATACTTACCTGCTTGCACCACTCACACCATTAGACATCATGTGCAATCAGGGGAGAAATCATCATGTACAGGGAGAACCTGTATCCCATGTCTTTTCCAATTTAAGTTGCTTGTTTTTTCCTAACTGCTTAGCAGAGAACAACCAGAGTCCCGTCTGGGTCAGCCAACTGATAGAGAGATTTCTGGGACTTGGTCTCTGGGTCAAATTGCTAAGCAGACATAGACTTCTTTATAAGCATATAGAAAATTTATTTACATGCTATTTACAGATTAAGAATAGATT
Organism: Tiliqua scincoides; assembly: GCF_035046505.1. Classification (NCBI taxonomy): domain Eukaryota; kingdom Metazoa; phylum Chordata; class Lepidosauria; order Squamata; family Scincidae; genus Tiliqua; species Tiliqua scincoides. The sequence continues at coordinate 253,070,149 of NC_089822.1, forward strand.
TGAATGGATACAGGTTTTAAGTTACCCCATGGTGGATCTTTGATTTCTTCCCCGAACCACACCTAAAACTCCAGTACTTGTACTCTATGGACAACAAGTGACCCATGTGATATACATGTCACTTCCCTCTCCTTATTTGGCATACTGGTGCATGGTTCCAGCCCTCACTGGGAGCCATGTATGGAAGTTCTGGCCTGCAACTTTGATTTCACAACACCCTGGAATGTTCCTTTTGGGAAAGCTATGACACACATGTTTTTCTCTGCAGGTCATCTTGACATTTTCTACCTTGTTTTTAACAGAAAACACGAGTTATGTTTTTTCTTAATGTTCCTTCTCTGAGAGAAGTTAGGTTAACCCCTAAAATTTCTAACAGCAGTCGTTTATATTGCTTGGCTGGAAACGCCTAAACTCCACAACAATCATTTAGCCAGATTTCTGCTTCTTCAACAAGCCCAGACCACAGTTAATGTGGAAAGTCTGCTTTGAAAACTTAATGTGGAAGCCACAGGCCTCCTATGCCTTTAAGAGTGACATTCTCTAACAGACAAGAATTCAGCAGCTGTTCTTTTTGCACCAAGGACCAGCTAATCTAGTTAAGGACCAGTCCTATCCAACTTTCTAGCACTGGTGCTGCGGCAGTGCAGCCCCGAGGGAAGGGAACAAAAGTTCCCATACCTGAAGGAATCCACAGTGACTGCCCTCCACCACAGGATGCAGCGCATGCCTCATTGGTGCACTAGTGTTGGAAAATTGGATAGGACTGGGCCCTCAGTTCAAGGGAGGAAGGACTGGGATTCACCTCATGTCAAAAGGAACAGAGGAGCACCAAGAGTTGCCCTCTTTTCTCCCTCCCCCCCCCCGTTTGACTATGAAACATCCTTTATTTTTTCCCCTTTTGGGGGGATGCTTAACCTCCAACATGAGAGTGAACTGAAAAGGAATGTTTGCTCATGCTTTGACTTCTTAGTTCAGTGTTATTCAAACTGTGCAGCTTGGCTCTTTAGGGAGGCGCCAGGAACTCAAAGGGGAGGCGCGGGATGTCCTCTTGCAGGAATGCAGTCACACCCCTGGGCAGAATACCAGCCCATCTACTGCCCCTTGTCTGCGCTTTTTTTAAAGCAGAAGAAACAGAGTTGCTCAGCTGCCAGAGTGGCTGCCGCCACCCCGCCCTACCCTCTTCTCCCTCCACTCCGAGGCCGACGCCTTCTGTGTTCCCTGCATGCTGTCTCCAAAGTTCTTCAACTCCAACCCCCATCTGGCAAGTACCGAGCATGCTCAGGTTGCAGTCCTTAACCCTTGCTGATCCTTGTCTGGTTGGTTCCTAGTTCCCAGCCTGGGATCACTTGTCATCAAAGTGAAATCTCTCTTTTCAACCACCTCCTTCTTCCACTCCACCCTTTTGATCTCCAAACCTTCCCGCTTTCCTCCCCTTCCTCAAATAAAACGCTTCCTATCTTACCAGTCACCAGGGGTCTTAAAGTTGTTTCCATGCAGGTGGCAAAGGGGGGGGTGGGAGAGAGAAGCACACACTGTACTTGGCCAGGAGCAGAAAACGGGCACTGTTTCTAAAGTGATTTATTAATCTTGTTGTTTGACTGAAGAGGAAAGGTTGTATTCTTAAAGTGATGAATCTTGCTATTTGAAGGCCATTGATGAAGTGATTGCCAGCCCAATCCTATCCACACTTTCCTGGGAGTAAGGCCCATTGACTCTAATGGGACTTACTTCTGAGTAGACATGCATAGGCTTCAGCTGTGCATCTCCTAGTATAGGAGACAAATCAGCTTCCTAACCAAACCCTGATCAGCTCTGATATATTTTCATGGTCTATTTTTGTTTTCCCCACCAGCTGCTGGAAAAATTTAATTTCATTACATTAATAAAGGGTTCAATCCTATCCAAGGAGAATGGGAGAAATGACTAGTTGGAATGGGGTCCACAGGGGTGTGTGTGTGTGTGTGTGTGTAATGTTGGTGAGACTGGTTGTTCACAAAGTTCATTTGATAGAACAATTCTATTGGTATGCTGACAAAGTTTAAAAAAAATGAGTCCTCCTGGACCAGACAAAATCTACCTACTCCAGCATCCTGTCTCCAACAGTGATCAGCAGCTGATCATTTATAAAGCATGATATTGCTGTGTATTAATAATATATTTTTAAGATCTGCATTTAATTAATGATATGATTAATATAATTAATATTAATATAGTTAATATATAATATTATATTTAATATAGTTAATATTTCTGGCCACTTCCTGTTTAATGATGTCACTTCCAGCCCTCAGGAACATGACTGAGAGTCATGGCCAACAGCCATGGGGGTCAAGGGGGCCACTGGTCGGAAAAGTTTGAGTACCACTGTCTTAGTTGGTTCTAATATGTTTAAGTGTGTGTATGTCCCCTAACACATCGGTTCTCAAACTCTCCAGGAGAGTTTGCACTACTGTTAAGTCCTTGAGAGGGCAGGGAGGGGAGGCGGCGGGGGGAAGGCAGCGATGCAATCCCCAGGATCCCCAGGAAGCTTCAGAAGTGAAAGTGGAGCGATCATGATGGCATTATTCCTAAAAACTGCAATTTTAGCTATTTGGTTCACTTGTGGTGTCACCTCCCCTAGGCTGGTCCCTAGGGCGGATTGCCCCCCTGCCTCTTGCTAGCTACGCTACTGCCCTGTGACACTTGATTCCTGGTTTTCATGGGTAAACAAAGTTGTTATGGCTTTTGCTGCTGGAAAATGTGACCATGCCAAGGTGTTTTTGTCCATTTGGTTATGCAAGAAAAATATTTTTGCAAAACACACGGGTTGTACGTCTGGAAAAGTTTTTTGGTTCTTTTTGCCATCAAAACAAGCAATTGCTTTTGAACTTTTAAATGTCAATGTTTTTTAAATCTTTCCATGATGCTAAAAGTGGGACGGGTCTTTGGTTAGGCCTTTCGCCGGGATTTTTTGCTGGTTATCTGGTCTGGGTTGGCTTTGCAATTGGAAATTGGATTCTTTTCTTTTCTGGCCTTGGTTCTCCTGGCTGATGGAACACACGTGTTGGCTCTAAAATGTTTCTGTAAAATTAAACACAATAACAACACAGCCTGCCCTAAATTCTTAATAGGGGTTTGGGCCTAACAATCATTTCTAATATTAAACAAACAAACAAACAATTACATTGTCATATCCCTCATTTTAATTCTTTTAAAAAAATTGGAAGATACAATTTGCATGTATTAGTGGGGGAAAAACATAAAACAAATTTTTCTTATAATGTGGGGTGCTATCTTTGAAATACATATATTTCTCACTGGAAACAATTCTGTTTAATTTTATACATACATTATCCCTCTTATTTACATACTTTCAACAGTGGTATTGTACTTTACTTCTGGCTTTCAACAGGCAACATAACTGTTGCTAAAACTGACATGCTTTTGCCTTCTTTGTGAGATCTTACTCTGAGCTTTTTGATGTAATTAAACCACCACAATTAACTTAAAATATTACTATTTGCTAATCATTTATACATATACATTAAACTATAAAAAAACTAAATTGACTGGTATCTTTCTATACCAGATCTGGGGGATCTGATATGGTTTTCTTTAGATGGTATTCTGAAGAGGTTTGCAAACCGAAAAATTTAAACTGTCAGAGCATTTTTTTTTCTTCTCTTCTGTGATTGTAAACACAGCAAGACTTTCACGGTTGTTTACAATTTCTTATCTAGGTTTGGGAACACTGTGGTTTACAGCTAAATTAAACAAACTGCTGGTGACTTTCGGTTTGCTTTTAATATTTAAAAACATAACACTTAATAACTTATGACTTTAAATGCTATAATGACTGCTACTAATGAATAAAATGGTTAATGGCTGCAGTTTTAAAAGATGTGGAATGAAAAAGACTATAAAAGTTTAAAAACTATCATAGTAGCTTCAACTTATGGGGAAAAAAGTTTGGGAAATTTTTTATGGAAACTTACCAAACTTAAAATGGCTGGTGGTTGCTGTCTTAAAGGGTGTGAAATAAAAAACACTGAAAAAGATGGCTATGTTTTGCTTACATGTTTTATAGCTCATCATTGGTTGTTGGTGCTTTATAAAATCTTTCTACTAATGATCGTGGTTATGATGCTTTTTCATCTTTAATTAGGAAATGGAACTGTTTTTTAAAGGCACTGGACAAAACTAAAAGGCCAGTGCTGTTGCTATGGTTGCAGCTCTTTTTTTGAACTCTTAAAATGACTGGACTCACAGGGCTCTCCTGCATTTGGTGCAGGAATTAAAATTTAGGGATTAGCCTTAAGGGCTTCCCACTATAAGATTTTTCTTAAGGTGATAGCTGGTTTACTATGTTTTACAAGTCTTTGGCATATACTAGTGATGCCAAAAACTTTAAATGCAATCTGTACCTATAAAAGGCACAGAATGAAGGGGAATTGATTGTTTTTTGAGGGCTTGCCTGTGGTATTGTACCACAGGGCAAATCATGGTTTTTTTGTTCTGATGAGCTAGTACACAAAAAAGAGGAGGCTAACATAAAGTTGGGCTGTTAGACTTACTTTAAAGGAAAACTTGCTAATAATTCTTTTGGTCCTTCCTTTAAGGTGGTTGATGCTTATGAAGCCATACTGCATTTTGTGCAGTAGTTAAAACTATGCGCTTTAGGAGCTTCTGATTGCTAAAAATGTGGCATCATGTTTTAAATATAACGTATGTTTGATGGTTAGGATAATAAGCTTGTGGTTTTGCTGTGTTAAATGCTTCTTCACCTAACAGCATGTAGGAAAGCTGTTTATGGTGGAGGGTTGGTCTTGCTGTTTGAACTATTGGAGTGATGTCTGTCCTAGTAAAGTTAGGAGCATTGGTATACTACATTTGACTTTTTTGGCAGGGTGGCTGCTTGTTTACTATATTTTGTGAATTGGCCACACCTGGAGTATTGTGTCTAGTTCTGGTCACCGCATCTCAAAAAAAAACATAGTGGAAATGGAAAAGGTGCAAAAGAGAGCGACTAAGATGATTACGGGGCTGGGGCACCTTCCTTATGAGGAAAGGCTACGGCATTTGGGCCTCTTTAGTCTAGAAAAGAGACACCTGAGGGGGGACATGATTGAAACATACAAAATTATGCAGGGGATGGACAGAGTGGATAGGGAGATGCTCTTTACACTCTCACATAATACCAGAATCAGGGGACATACACTAAAATTGAGTGTTGGGCAGGTTAGGACAGACAAAAGAAAATATTTCTTTACTCAGCGTGTGGTTGGTCTGTGGAACTCTTTGCCACAGGATGTGGTGCTGGCGTCTAGCCTAGACGCCTTTAAAAGGGGATTGGACAAGTTTCTGGAAAAAAAAATCCATTACGGGGTACAAGCCATGATGTATATGCGCAACCTCCTGATTTTAAAAATGAGTTATGTCAGAATGCCAGATGCAAGGGAGGGCACCAGGATGAGGTCTCTTGTTATCTGGTGTGCTCCCTGGGACATTTGGTGGGCCGCTGTGAGATACAAGAAGCTGGACTAGATGGGCCTATGGCCTGATCCAGTGGGGCTGTTCTTATGTTTTTAAGCGCAATCTGTACTTTTTGTGGCACAGAATGAAAAGAAGTTTACTATTTTTTAAAGACTTGCCTATATTATTAGGACAAGCTTATAATTCTTGGGAATATTTGTCTGTGCTATTTGATTTAAAATTAAGGGCTTGCTCCATAATTAAATGGCTGCAAGGCTTGATTTACCTATTATTAACACAAGATGGGGTTATTTTACATCATAAAATTTAAATTTGGATTTGGGAGGCCAAATTAATGTGGTTCCATGGGTTGAATTCGTTTGTTTACTTCATGGAGATCATACAAGAGTCTCCATTTTCTAAATGTCTTTTCTTATGACAAATATTGGTATATTCCATGGACTGATGAAAAGAACAATATGTTTGACTTATAATTGTTCTTAAATTAATGGGTGCAATGCCTCCAATTTTTCTTTAAACAGAGGCTATTGCTTCACCTAAACTGGGCTACCTAGTAGCCAGGTAAGTAGCAGGACATTGCCTGTGGAGTTGTGCCACATGGCAAATTATAGTTTTTATTCTAACAAGATGAATACACAAGGAAAATTATGGATAGCTTAAGAGTTTCTTTTGTTCTGTTTGCAAAGCACCACGTTTAAAGGTGCTTCTCTCGGAATACCAAGGGCATTGTTTTTGTTGTTCTTGTGGAAGTTTAGTTTGGTTCTGCTGTATGTTACCTATGCTTGCTTACTGTAGAGTTCTTTTCTTACTAAGTTGGTACAGAGGGGGGAAAAATACAAGCTAACAAAAAAGGGTTTTTTAAAGAGCACCTGGAGGAACACAGATGAGTGCTTTTAAGAGTTAATCTCTTGCTCTGTTGCTTGGGCTAAAAAGCACAGTTTCTGATAAGAGGACAGATGTATTACTGTTTATTTCCTCTAACTGCTTTACCATGCTGCCTGCAGAGTGAAAGTTTGGATGGTAAATTAAACCTGTGACCTCTTAGAAGGAAACAAGGTGCTCAGCTTTATAGAAAGTGTGTAGCCGAAGGCTTGTACTATTTTTAATGATCTGAAGGCCTTAGGGATGGACCTCAACAAGTGGGAAACCCTGGCCTCTGAGTGGCCCGCTTGGAGGCAGGCTGTGCAGCATGGCCTTTCCCAGTTTGAAGAGACACTTTGCCAACAGTCTGAGGCTAAGAGGCAAAGAAGGAAGGCCCATAGCCAGGGAGACAGACCAGGGACAGACTGCACTTGCTCCCGGTGTGGAAGGGATTGTCACTCCCGGATTGGCCTTTTCAGCCACACTAGACGCTGTGCCAGAACCACCTTTCAGAGCGCGATACCATAGTCTTTCGAGACTGAAGGTTGCCAATACAATACCTAAGTACTTATGCTTACCATTGGGATCTCGAAAGATGAATGAGCTCTTTAACCCTTGCTGGGCATTGATAAGCAATTTTCTTGGCCCCACGGGCTGGGCGCCTGATGTAGCAGCACAGGATGCTGCTCTGGGGAGCACCCAAGGCTTTTTGGGGCCTTGGTGCTTGATGGGAGACACACAAGACTGTACCTTGTTGCCTGAGGGAGAGGACTAAGGCAGAAGCACTCTGAGGGTTTGAAAATTAGAACTAGAGCAAGTCAAGGCAATGAGTTCGGAGGCAGAGGCCGTTTGATCAAGACCACCTGGCTCTACTGTACCTGGTCATTGCAGAAAGTCTCTGCTCGCTGCGCTAGATGTAGCAATAATGCTACCTGGGAAGCAGCCCGAGACCCCCGAAGTCAAGGACTGCTTGATGTGGCGCAGAAGCCAGAGCAAGAAAGGGTCCCCATTTGCTGTGCTAGATGTAGCAGCGAATGGGGAACAACAAAGAAAGTCAGGCTGCTAGAAATAAGAAAAAGCAAAGGTTCCTGTACCAGGGCTAGAAGTTGCAGAGGGTCCCTGTTGTTCCCAGGTTCAGATGAAGCAATGAATGGGAGCAGCCTATAACAGGTTGCTGAATATAGCAGAGAGCAAAGCAGTTTGTCTGCTATACTTAGCTGGCCCACGTCTGGGCACCAAGCATAGCCACAAAGTTGCTGAGAAGCAAATAGACCTCAAAGTCAGATGCTTGTAAAAGCAAATGCAGTAAGAAGTCAGAGAGGCAAAAGAAATCCAAAGGTCGCAACACAAGGCTGCTTGGAAAACACACAAGGCTGTAAGAGTGAGGCTAGAGCAATAGAAAGTCAAAGCAATAGGTGGGAGGTAGACAGCGGCCAAGCTGTTTGAATATAAAAAAAAACACAAGACAGCCTGTCTACTGCACCTGATTGTTGAGCTCCCTGTTTGAGGCGCCAGATGTAGCATTTTGGTGCTACTTGAGGAGCAGCCTGAGATGCTGCGTTGGTGTGGCAGAAAAGCCATGGCAAGAATTAGACAACAGACACAGGTTTCAGAGAGGTTGAAAGTGCTGGAAGCAGGAGCAAGAATGAAATCAAGGGAGAAGTCAAGTGCTGTCTCCCGGCTCCTGTCCCAGCTTTTTATTAAGTCTCAAAACACAAGATATAAGGTTACGTAGTTGGGAAATTTCCACAAGGATGCTTCCTTTCATACCGGCTGCCTACTAGCTAGTTCTAGCTTAACCACAAACACATTCCTAGATAAGATTCTCCTTCCTAGCCTTCTGCTGCTCACAGGCACAGAGTTCAATGACCCAACATATTTTCAAGGGCAGTTGAGTGTGCCCAAACTGCGCAGGTGTCCTTGATGCCAAATATGCTAAGACATCTTACCTCAGTGCCTGGGCATATAAATACTACAGGGTGTGACTGTATCGCTGCGAGAGGACATCCCGCGCCTCCCCTTTGAGTTCCTGGAGCCTCCCTAAAGAGCCTCGCCACACAGTTTGAATAACACTGAACTAAGAAGTCAAAGCATGAGCAAACATTCCTTTTCAGTTCACTCTCATGTTGGAGGTTAAGCATCCCCCCAAAAGGGGAAAAAATAAAGGATGTTTCATAGTGAAACGGGAGGGGGGAGGAGAAAAGAGGGCAGCTCTTGAAGTGCTCCTCTGTTCCTTTTGACATGATGAGAATCCCAGTCCTTCCTCCCTTGAACTGAGGGCCCAGTCCTATCCAATTTTCCAACACTAGTGCACCAATGAGGCATGCGCTGCATCCTGTGGTGGAGGGCAGTCACTGTGGCCTCCTTCAGGTATGGGAACATTTGTTCCCTTACCTCGGGGCTGCACTGCCGCTGCACCAGTGCTAGAAAGTTAGATAGGACTGGTCCTTAACTAGATTAGCTGGTCCTTGGTGCAAAAAGAACAGCTGCTGAATTCTTGTTTGTTAGAGAATGTCACTCTTAAAGGCATAGGAGGCCTGTGGCTTCCACATTAAGTTTCCAAAGCAGACTTTCCACATTAACTGTGGTCTGGGCTTGTTAAAGAAGCAGAAATCTGGCTAAGTGATCCTGTTTGGAAGGATTTGTAACTGATTAGCTACATCTTTGTTTTGAGTCTGATTTAAATATGAAATGAGGGCAGGGTCATTTTCTGGGCATGTTCACAGAGGAGAGATCTGTGCTGAAGTCAAATGCAAAACTAGAAATATAGGGAGCTGAACCCCAGAAGAGAAAGTGGTGTTTTATGACTGGCTTGCAGGACTGGATGCAGTGATTATAGTCCCTGAAAAATATCCTATGCAAATGTGCCGTTCTGAGCATTATGGATTTCATATTTTAATGATGATAAATGGTCTGCCTAACCCTATGGACCCAAACATCTTTAACATGCAAGTAAATTGAAGGACACCTGCTGGAATGGGGAGCAAAATCATGAGAAAAGGCAGCTCTGTGCCTATTGGGCAGGGCTTTGGACGGAGCAATCAGACTGGGAGCCCAGGTCTACCCACATAGCAAATCTTGGCCATGGAAGCCACAGGTTCAATTGGGAGCCCTGGTCTACCTGACAGGTAGATCAGGATTCCAAGTCCAGCTGGGAGTTCAGGTCTATCTGCTTGGTTGACCTGGGCTCTAGAGTTAAGCTAGTACTCATGCCCTCCCACCCCAAACACAAACTCTGGATCCACCCCTGGGTAAGGGCATGATCATCCCCAACTCTGCAACACACACAGCCCAATGCAGGATGTAGCGCACTGTCCATTGGCAGAGCTGCATTGGGGAGAGGGAGATTTCCTTAGGATTTGGCTGCAAACTGCTCAGTTCATGTTTACCTCTCCCTGCCTCTTCATTCTTGCCGCATAATTATGGAGTACCCCAAGGATAATGATGCTCAAGGCTAAAGAGCACCACCAGCCCCCTGTATTAACAAAACGACAGTATATGTACTGCCAGGCATGTCAACAAACCTGATTCTGAAAAATGAACCAAACATCAAGCATTTCTGGCAAGGGCAGAGAGTCCGGGTGAGATCAGAAAATTTAAGATCCCAGAACATTTCTGGGCCCCTCCTTTGGCTCCTGAGCCCCCTTTTCTACCCTGGGCCTGGATACAAAATACCTCCTTCAGCACCCTCTCATAGGCCCTGACTGGAAGTAAGTCTTTCCCTCCCCGAGGTCCCATTGGGATTGCCAGTGTCACCACCATTCTGAGACATGCTCAAGTTCAGGTTCTAAGGTTCTGGAAATGGCCACTGACAGTTAATACGTATGTTCCTTTTTTTATTTCAGAAGCAATGCAAAATGGTTCATTTTAATCCATTTTAATCCAAACCTGCCCATAAAATATAGCCTGACTGGGACCGACAAACCAGGACCTGAAGCCATGGCTTGAAGTTGGCTTCCAAACCGTAGCTGCTGCTAACTATGTGTTGTTTTTTGGTAGCAGTTTGGACATACTCAGGGTCATATACTCTGAGCACAGTACTGTATAGACTTCTATGGATGCTCATGTACTCAGTGTATCCATAAAAGTGGATGCATGTCCAAAGCAAAAGAAAAAGCAGAGAACTGTCCCCATCAAAATAAACAAACCTAAAAACAGCCCATGGAGGCTTCGTAAGCTCAGAGGCCTGAAGGAGTCATGGAGAATTGATGTATCATATGTAAAGTTGCACAAGGTGGCAGGGAGGGACTAGGTCCTTTGGGCTTGTGAGGAGATGCTACATTTTGTTGCTTCCATCTTGTACCCCTGAATTCCCCGCAAAAAGGCTGTGGGTGCAGTCCTAACCAATTTTCCAGCACTAGCATAGCTGTGGCAGTGGGGCACGTGTTGCAACCAGAAGTTGGGGAGCATTCATTGGCCTCAAGGTAGGGCAATGTTTGTTTGTTAGAACAGGGCTCTGTGTTTCTTAGCCACTGGCCCAACATGAGCCCTTCAAGCCTTGGGTACTCCAATCCAACTTTAGTCTCCCACTCCACCATTGCAGCCTCACAATGGGGACATGTGCTGCATCACATGGGGAGTTTGGTATCCCAGAGGCCTCCCTGAGCTAAGGAAACTCTTTAGGAGGCGTCTCCCCTCACCCTATTCTGCAACCCCAGCCCCGACCAGCTGAGAAGAGCTGAGTTCTGGAGGATGATGTTACAGCTGCTACATGACTGTGTGAGGGTTTCTAATGGGGATGCACTTGGGTGACTGAGAGTTCACTGAGGGGGATTCCTGCTCAGGCTGCTGAACGTATTGGAGTACATCAAAAATAACATCTCCTCAGCACTTTGGGGTTCCCTTCACAGATCTATTTTCTGAATTGTTTTAAGTCACCTTGGGGTGACTTTGCTGTGGAGAGTGAGGCAGTTGGCTTGTTACCTAATGTCAGAGTGGATCATGTCTTTGGTTCTTGATGTGCAGAGAGACTCTGGGAGAACAGTTCATCTCGTATGCTGGCATATGGAATATTGCTTGAGATCAGAATAGCAGAAACAGGAATAAAAAGGGGAGAAGATTCACTCGTAGTGGTCTCTTTGTTCATTCGTTCAATCAGTCAGTCAGTCAGTCAGTCACTTTCTGTCTTCTTCTTCTACTTTATGTGTTTCTGAATAGTGTGTTGTTCAGCAGTTACCTTCTTTCCTAACCTTTTGTGTCAGCTCAGCTCTTTCCTCAGACCTGCTTTGATCTTTCTGCCCCATTTGCAGCTTTCCTATCCTTCCTTACGCAGCTGAGTCCCTTCACTATGGCCTCCACTCGCTGCAGCACATTCCAGTACACTCCGGGGCAGCACACTAAACAGAATCCAGAATTTCTCTGTAGTGATCATCTGTCCTTTGTTTCACAGCCTTTTATTGATGCAATTTGTGCAAAAGATATCAGAACTTTCGCTGCATAAAAGGAAAAGTTACATGTTCAGGAGAAGCACCAGGAGTAGTTTGTTTTATAGAACTGGAAAAAAAAGGTAAGATGCAGATGGGAATGTAGATTTTCCCTTATGGGTTGCCACTGTATACACAATTGGACAGAGTGCGGTTTTGGACACCCCACATTTGGGGAAAGCTATCAAGGAGCAGCCAGGAACACCAGGAACAGGGCATCTCAGGGACCTCCCCCCAGTCTGGAAAACGGCAGTCTGGCAGACCCCCAGTCTGCTCCCTAGTCTGGCAAAGGGTCCAATGGCCTTTGGCTGCATCTGGGCAAGATTCACCTCAGGCAGAGGAGCATAGTGCCAGTAGGGATTTGTCATCAGTTGGGCTTGAGTTCCTGGCTTGGTCGTTCTTTAGTCTTGACCTTCTCCAGAGTAGGGTTTGGAGAGACGTTAGAGCCCCTGGCAAGAATGACAGCGTTTAACGGCACTTTGAGGTGAATCGTGGCCCAGCTGTCTGGGTTTTCATTCCTCATATTTCTCACCCTGAAATAGAGCACACTCAGCCCCTTGTTTTGAGGGGGGATTATGTTCATTTCTCAGCTTTAGATACTGACTTGTTTCTGAGGGGTCTGCAGAGAGGGCTGCGCAACTTGAAGGTGGGACAGTTGGAGCGAAGCCTCAGCCAGCCTCCCAGGTGGCCAATACTGTGTGGTCATGGGGTTAAGAACAGGGATTGGTGTGCATCCTGAGGTTAGCTGATTGTTGAAAGAGGATCCACAGCCAATCCCAGAAGACTTTGCAGCTTGGAAGACTGAGCTTGAGCAAGGATTGCAAAGTGAGCCCCAAGGACTTTGTGCCCTGAGGCTGTACCTGCAGTTTAGGGCTTCTTTGATCCCCTGCCTTTTTCATGGGGAGCAGACAGTGGGAAGCAGGGGATTGTCATTCAGCGATCCTTGGTTCTGAGTCAGGGTGTGAATGCCCTAAAGTGAGACGAGTGGAGCTGCATGGGGGATCTATTTCGTAATTGTTCCCTGGAGTAGAACACAGGATAGTCAGCCCTGCCCTTCCAAAGAGCAAAGATGTGCAGCCCAATCCTAAGCTGCTCGGCCTATGGCGCTGCCACAGTGCATAAAATGGCTGCCGCGGTATCCTGAGCACAAGTGATGAGCCGCTGGTGGCACCTTGTTGTAAGGGGACTTTCGTCCCCTTCCTCCAAGTTAAGTAGCCCCACAATGGGACTACTCAATTCTGTGGGAACTCCCGGGCTGCTGCAGAATAAAAGACATCCATGTTGGGCCACACAGTCTAACACAGAGCTCAGAATCTGGTGAAACTGAGCTCCACTGGTTGCGAACTCCTCCCCCCATGCTCCTTCCGTCTGGAACGCCTTCTCCCACTTCCCCAACACCCCAACTCACCTTCCCAACACCCCCCCACCTCTGTGCTGCCCCATGGTTTGTGCGACCATGGAGTGGCAGAGTAGCTGTGATCCACTGGTGTTACCTCAGCGCTGATTGAAACTGGGCTGCCTCTGGCACTCCAGAAGCAGTGAGGGCTGCTGGAAATGCTGTAAAGTTGGTTAGGATTGCGCTCTGTGTTTCTTAGCCAGTGGTCTAACATGAGGTTCTTCACGCCTTGGGCACTCCAATCCAACTTTAGTCTCCCACTCCACCACTGCAGCCTCACAACAGGGACATGTGCTGCATCACATGGGGAGTTTGGTATCCCAGAGGCCTCCCTGAGCTAAGGAAACATTTGTTCCCTTGCTCTGGAACAAGCCTACACTGTCCTAATGGGTCTACTCAGATCTGCGCTAGCTAATTTGCCAGCAGAAGTCTGAGGGGAATAGGATTTCAGCAGAGTTGCTGATGATAATACTGCCCCTTCCCAGACTCAGAACACCCCTCTGCCCGCCCCCATCTCTGCCCTATTCCTCCCCTCCCTATTCCTCCCACCACCCATCCACTCTCTAGGCCAAAAGTACCAGCACTGGGGCTTCTCTGGAGGCTGCTGCCACTTGGCCAGAGCCACTCACCACTTGCAGCAGTGCCCTGGCTGCACAGAATGGCAGGTTCCGCTTTGTGACCACCATCCACCACAGTACACCACAAGAACACATGTTCTGGCAGTGCAGAGGCCCAGTAAAGGAAGACATAGGTTGAGCTGAAAAGACAGAAAGGGCGAATGCCGAAAGGAACACAAGGCACATTGGCTACATGCGTGGAAAAAGCGGAGGGAGAAGAGCTTGAAGCGAAGTACACCTCACCAATCACAAGTTATGCCAGAGTTGTTGATTTCATCTTTGCAATGGAGAGCTCTGCCCTGGTCAGTTGCCTCAAAGATGAGAAACATTTGCCCTGACATGATTTCTACGAGCCAGCAGGGGTTCTTCAGGAACACGTTGTGTCAGACTCATCTCATCTCCTTGGATAGCGTGGCTAGTCTGTTTGACTGTGGGAACTAATTAGTGCCAGATTAATCTCATCTCTTTGGCTACAGTGATTACCATGGGCATGGAAACACCACCGACAGTCTGAACCTAGATTCCAGCAAAGCATTGGACAAAATCGCCCGTGATATCCATGTGGATCAAAGAGTCAAGGGTGGGCTAGATGGTACTACTCTCAGTTGAGCTCCAAGTTTGGTCACTGGTGGTGTCACTCCCCCCCCCCACCCGTGGTTGTCAACTCAGTAATACCTTATTGTGGTGGTTCTCAAATGTTTAGCACCAGGACCCACTTTTTAGAATGACCATCTGCCCAGGACCCACTGGAAGTGATGTCATGGCTGGAAGGGACATAAGAAAATAAGAAGAGCCCCGCTGGATCAGGCTAGATCAGACATCATCAAGCAAATTAAAATAATTATAATTAAATTAAATTAAAGTAACACAAATAAATAAGGGGAAGCCAGCCCTGTTCCACCAAATGAATTTTCTCTGTAGCCTGCCTGCAATACCACCCCCCTCCCCGAAATCAGTAAGATTTTTAGCCCTACCGAGTTCCCGGTTCAATTTAAGTTCTTATGTTTAAATCATATCAGTGTTAGGATCTACCTGGCTTTGCAAGTCTAATAAAGATAAAGAATTCACCTTAACTGAAGCCTCTGTTTTTATCCTTTTCAATGGGGGGAGGGGGCTGCCTTCTGGAGCATCTGTTGAGCTCCAGTTTCATCAGATCAGGACCATTCTGGAGGCCTCACATTCCCTTCTGCCTGGCCTGACCAGAGCCAATGCACATTTGCTTATTCACGAGTAGACGCTTAGTTTCGCTTCCATAGGACTCCATATATTCGTCAGCTTGGAGGGAGGGACTGCATGGGCAGAGAGTCCAGGTGAGATCAGAAAATTTAATAATAATATAATAATAATAATAATAACAACAGGTATTTATATACCGCCTTTCTTGGTCTTTATTCAAGACTTTATTCAAGGCAGTTTACATAGGCAGGCTTTTATTTAAATCCCTTATTAAATAGGGATTTTTACAATTGAAAGAAGGTTCTTTCTTTCAAGAACCACTACATTCAGGTGTTTCATTCCGATCTGGCTTCACATTCTGGCCTCCATCCTCCCACACTCAGAGCAGATGGAATAGCTCGGCTTCAGCTTGTCAGCTGCTTCAAGGTCGCACGGAGCCTGTGGCCTCAAACTGGCGACCTTGTGGATGATATCTTCAGGCAGACGGAGGCTCTACCCTCTAGACCAGACCTCCTGCCTCCTGGGATTTAAGATCCCAGAACATTTCTGGGCCCCTCCTTTGGCTCCTGAGCCCCCTTTTCTACCCTGGGCCTGGATACACATTACCTCCTTTACCACCCTCTCATAGGCCCTGACGGAAGTAAATCTTTCCCTCCCTGAGGTCCCATTGGGATTGCCAGTGTCACCACCATTCTGAGACATGCTCAAGTTCAGGTTCTAAGGTTCTGGAAATGGCCACTGACAGTCAATACAGAAGTTTCTTTTTTTTATTTTAGAAGCAATGCAAAATGGTTCATTTTAATCCATTTTAATCCAAACCTGCCCATAAAATATAGCCTGACTGGGACCGACAATCCAGGACCTGAAACCATGGCTTGGTTTCCAAATCATAGCTGGTGATAACTATGTTTTTGGTTTTTTTGTAGCAGTTTGGACATACTCAGGGTCATATACTCTGAGCACAGTACTGTATAGACTTCTATGGATGCTCATGTACTCAGTGTATCCACACGTGTTCTGGCAGTGTTCTGAACACGTGTTCTGGCAGTGCAGAGGCCCAGTAAAGAAAAACATAGGTTGAGCTGAAAAGACAGAAAAGGCGAATGCCGAAAGGAGCACAAGGCACATTGGCTGCATGCCTGGAAAAAGCAAGAAGGAGGGAGAGAAGCTTGAAGCGAAGTACACCTCACCAATCACAAGTCATGTCAGAGTTGTTGATTTCATCTTTGCACTGCCCTGGTCAGTTGCCTCAAAGACGAGAAACATTTGCCCTGGCATGATTTCTAGGAGCCAGCAGGGGTTCTTCAGGAACAAGTTGTGCCAGAATCATCTCATCTCCTTGGATAGCGTGGCTACTCTGTTTGACTGTGGGAACTAATTAATGCCAGATTAATCTCATCTCTTTGGCTACAGTGATTACCATGGGCATGGAAACACCACCGACAGTCTGAACCTAGATTCCAGCAAAGCATTGGACAAAATCTCCCGTGATATCCATGTGGATCAAAGAGTCAAGGGTGGGCTAGATGGTACTACTCTCAGCTGAGCTCCAAGCTGGTTGAACAAACATGTCAACGAGTGCTATTAAATGGCTGTGTCAACTGGGGGGGGGGGGGAATTCAGTGTCACAGTGCTCTGCGCCATTCAGAGTTTTTGTAAATTATCTGGATGATGTCGTAGGGCTTGCTTATAAAATTAGTCTATGAAACAGAACTGGAGGAGAGGGACAGATTACAGCCTGGAAGACTGAATGAGGGTTCAGAATGATCTTGACAGGCTTGATCATTGGGCCCATATCAATCAGATAAAGCTCCATGGAGACAACTGGAACATTCTGCATGTAGGGTCAGCAAATCAGGGGAATCAGGACAGGGTGGCAGAAACCTGGCTTGGCAGCAATATGTCTAAAAAGGGTCTAGGTGCTGGATTAATGGTCTGACTCAGAACAAATGTCATTTGTTGATATACTTGGCCCCATATATCATGTAACAGGATGAGTGCAAGCTTTGGAGAAGCTTTGGGATGAACATGGGTCTTTCTGAATGGTCCATAGGTTCTGTGGAAGAGAGGGAGGCAGAGAGGGTTGCAGCCTAGCAGTGTAGGGGCATGGCGGGAGGGTAGCCCAGGTCCCCCTCCCCTGCAGCTCCTTCCCACTGCATTAGAACGGGAGTTCCTACGGTCTCTGAGAGGAATTTTTTCTGTGGGTAAAAGTTTATTTTGGGTCCCTTTCCAAAGGGGGAGGGGGCAAAACAGAGTGGGGCAGGGTGGCAATGGGGTGGGCAGAATAAGAGTAAAACAGGGCTGGGGGAGAAAACAGGGCAGGAATAGTCCTTAGAGCCGGCCTACCTCCCTCCCCACCCCCACCCCACATCAGCAGCTAGATACAGGAATACAGAAAACCAAACACACTCCTAAGTCTCTCTAAAATCTTTTAAATAGAGAAAATCACAATCTCCTCATGGATTGTTCCTGGCCTCAAGGCAATGAGTCTACCTCCTAGAGGCCCTCAGACCCAGTGCCTCCCACTCCTGCTACTGCCTGTCCTTCCTGCTGCCATGGCCCAACCTTCTCCCCATCTTCTCATCCCGATGCACTTCAGTGACTGAAGCTGGGCTGTCCATGCAGGACGACAACGTCCCTGCAGTGCACGGGTAGGAAAGTCATGGGTAGGACGGGTAGGAAAGTCATGGGATTTTCTCACACAACTGACTGGTTCTAGCCAAATCCCGGCCAAGGAACCAGGGCTCATGGGTAAAATGGGCTGGTGGGCAGGGCTCCCTTTCCCCACAACTGCAATAATATGTGTGATCTTGGAAAAGTGGCAAAGAAATCACGTGAAGTGGCAGAGAATCAGAGGACTGAGATCTCTACTTCCAAATGATCTACTACCCACATGGGCATCTTGCAGCCCACATTGGCCCACAAATATGGTGTAACAGGATCTTAGACCCATTTCAGAGCTGGACCGTGATCTCTGATCCCCAAAACTGTAGGCTGGTATGGAAAAGAAGGGCCTGATCTGTGGTCTCCTTGCATGCCTTAAACTAGGGCCCCTTCTCTCAGGGTCCCCCTCCCTTGGTCTTGCTTTGTCCTCCTAGTTGTTTTTATGCACCCACCCTCACACCCCGTTCCCACTCCATGTGAACATTCATCCAAACCACACATCAGTCTTTCCAACTTCCACTTCCATCCCTGTTCTGGGACGCATCTGCCTACTGAATCACAAGGGAAGCACCTGGTGTGCTGTTCAAATGGTGACAGGACGTGAAGCTTTCCCTCCCTGAAGTCCCATTGAGACTGTCAGCATCAGCAGCATTCTGTGACACTCTAAGTTTCGGGTTCTGGGGTCCCCTAAAATGGCCATTTACAGCAAATGTAGCAGTTTCGACATACATACACTCAGGGTCGTATACTCAATAGGGTCATATACTCAGAGCACAGTACTGTATAGACTTCTGTGGATGCTCATATACTCAGTGCATACCTAGAAGTGGATACATGTACACAGCAAAAGAAAAAACAGAGGATCCTCCCCCTCAAAGCAAAAAACCCCTAAGAATAGCTCCGTAGAGGCTTAGTAAGCTCAGAGGCCCAAAGCAGCCATGGAACATTGATGTATCCGTTGTAAAGAACCAAACGGGGTGGGGGGACTGAGCCATACGGGGTTGTCATTTTGTGGCATGTCTGTCTGTGCCCTGAATTCCCAGTAAGAAAGTAGGTGTGACTCAGCCAATGGTCCAGGAGGAGCCCTTCAAGCCTCGGGCATTCTGGTCCCACTTGAGTCTCTCCCTCCCCCCACAATTCAGCCTCACAAATGGGACACGTGCTGCGTTCTGTGGGGAATTTGGCATCCCAGAGGCCTCCTGAGCTGAGGGAACATTTGACCCCTTGGCCTGGAGGAAGCCTCCGCTATCCCAATAGGTCTAGTCAGATCTGCACCAGCTAATTTGCCAGCAGAAGTCTAAGCGGACCTGGGTGGATGGATGATGGCTGGGAAAGGGGAATAGGACTTCAGCAGAGCCACGGCGGCTGCTACTGCCCCCTTCCCAGCTTCAAAACACCTCTCTTTCCCAGGTCCCTGCCCTATACCTCCCCTCCTCTGTCCCAGCACTGGGCTTCTCTGGAGGCAGCTAGTGCTTGGCTGCAGCCACTCACCACTTGCAGCAGTGCCCTGGCTGCACAGTACGGCAGGTCCCGCTTTGAGACCACCGTCAACGACAGTGTTGCACCAGAACACTTGTTCTGGCAGTGCAGAGGCCCAGTAGAAAAAGAAATAGATGGAGCCCAAAAGAAAAGACACAGAAGACAAAGGTTGACAGGAACACACACTGGCTACATGTGTGGGAAAGGGAGGATGTCAGGAGAAGAGCTTGAAGCCAAGTACACCCCCCAGTCGCAAGACTTGTTGATTTCCTCCTCGCAATGGGGAGCTTTGTTGTCGTTCTGTGCCCTGTTCAGTTGCATCAGAGATGAGAAACATTTGTCCTGGCAGGATTTCTAGGCGCCATCAGGGATTGTGCCAGGAACAAGTCATGCCTGACCAGTCTCATCTCCTCGGACAGAGTGACTTGTCTGACTGGCTGTGGAAACACCACTGACAGACTACAGCTAGATTTCAGAAAGGCATTGGAAACTATCTGCTGTGATATCCTTGCGGATCCAAGAGTCAAGGGTGGGCAAGACGGTACTGCTCTCAGCTAGGCTGAACTCTGGTTGAACAGGCATGTCAATGAGCGCTATGAAATGACTCTGTGTCAGCTGGGAGGGAGGAATCAAGTGACCCTAGTGACCAACACTGTGGAAATTGTGGCTTTTAGGAATAACACCATCATGTTATATACCATTTGATGCAGAATTTCATCCATTGCTTGTGGGGAAATATTCACTGCATTTATTTCTGGCCATTATTATTCATAATATTATTATTCTTCATAATAATAAGGTAGCGGGGGGGGGGGAAGGCAGCGACGCAATCTCCAGGATAGCGTTGCTAAGGAGGCTGCAGAGCCTGGCATGTGCTTACCAGTCCCTGCTGCAGCCGCCTGGGGGTGCGGGGAGCCCTGTGCAACCATCTGCAGGGCTCCCCAGCCTTCAGAAAAGTGTGATCACTCCGCCTCCACTTTGTGGAGAGTGGCACAGGGGTACCTGCGGCCCCTTAGCAATTCGATCCTGAAGATCACGTCACTGCCTCCCCCCTGCCCCCACCCTTTAAGGGGAAGGACTCCAGGGCCCTCAGGCTGGGGCGTCGGGATACCCCAGTTTGAGAAGCCCTGTCATAGTGGGTTGCTTATGCAATTGGCCCGTGACACTGAACTGAAGGAGAGGGACAGCTTACGACCTGGAAGACTGAATGAGGATTCAGAATGATCTAGACAGGCTTGATCACTGGACTCAGACCCATCAAATGCAGCTCCATGGAGACAACTGTAATATTCTGCATATTCAGCAAATCAGGGGAATAAGGACAGGGTGGCAAAAACTGGACTTGGCAGCAGCATGTTTGGAAAGGATCTAAGTGGTGCATTAATGATTCAACGTCATCTGTTCATGTACTGGGTCCCGCATATCGTGTAACAAGTTCAGTGCCATCTCATCATGCTGTTGAGGAGAACCTTTGGGATGAACCTGAGTCTTTCTCATTGGTTCACAGTTCTGTGGATTGGGGGAGGTGGAGTGGGTGACAGCCTAGCAGTGCAGGAACACTGGCGGTTGGGAAGGCAACACAGTTCCCCTGCAGCTCCTTCCCACTGCACTTGAATGGGAGCCCTGCTTCCCCCAGAGCACCATTATCTGCAGGAGGAATCACAGCTTTTGCAGATAGCTCTGCTCCTGCATTTTAAAATTCTCAGATATTTGGAAAACCCGCCATTCAGGATCAATCACAATCACACACCAGTCTCTTCCTGAGCACAGCAGCTGGTGCAGGTCAGAGGACACCCATTTGGGCAGCAGAGGCTTTCCCAAGGTAAGGGAATGAAAGTCCCCAACTCTGCCCCCTGATGCAGGATGCAGCTCAATTGGCACAACTGCATGGGGGGGGGGGATTTCATTGGGATCTGTCTGCAAGCTGCTCAGTTTACGTTTATCTCTCTCTTCCTCTTCATTCTTGCCACATAATTAAGGAGTACCCCAAGGATAATGATGCACCACCAGCCCCCCCCCCCCTATATGGACTGCCACGTATGTCAATGTACCTGATTCTAAAAAAATGAGCTGAATGCCAAGCATTTCTGGCCAGGCCCCTCCCAGGGGTGACAAAAGTCATCAACAGTGTCTGAAACCTACTGCCAAGTCTTCCTGTTCCAGTAGAGGTACATGATGAGCTTTGCACCCCTTTCCAGTAAGAAGGCCTGGCTGCACCCTCTTGCTTCACACCTTGGCTCTTCCTAGGGACTCAGAGAGGATAAAGGATCAGCACATAGCTGTCCTGAGGTAGCCAGAGAAGAGCTTTCTGATCTGAAGGTGATTCTCTTCCTGTCTGCCTCAGCTGTGATCTCAGTTTGCCTGTCACATCCAGCAGGATGAATAAGGTTCTGCTCCTTCTGTTTGTGCTGCTTTACGTGAGCCCTGGTTGTCATTTTTCAAAAGATGGTTGGGAGATGAAGTGGGGAGTGCCTGAGTGTGGCATGGTGGTGAGTAGAATTTGGATCCTGAAGACTGAAAAAGGAGGGCTTAGTTGCAAGAAAGATGCTGTTTATGGGGAATTTCCTCTCCCCAAAAAGAAACAAGCAATGAGAGTGGCCTTCTTTGGATGAAATGCTTCCTGGTACAAAATACCAAGGTAAGACAGGGTGTTTGAAGCATCTGTGTGAGAAGAGGAAGGAGGCAGAGAAGGAAAGTGTGTTCTCTTATTTGCCTAACTTTAAATCAACTTTTATTCTTTTACCTAAAGTTAGTACTTAATCTAACCTGAGGAGGGAATTCTGAAGTTCCAGAAAATTGGGTAGGACTACACAAGAGCAATAAAAAGAAATATCTAAGTGCATACTAATAAAAGCAGCAAGGCAGAATTTGAACAGGGAGCTAATTCTGAATGGAGTTACAGCTCAAGTCTAAACAGGTCTACTCTGTAGGAGCCCAATCTAATCAGAGGAAGAGAATTAAAGGAGGAGGAAAGTACACTTTAGTGTTTTAACTTTAAACATGATTTAAACCTAAGTGTGTAAGTTCTGCCAAGTTCAAAAACTAAAGCCAGTTCAGTTTAAATTCAAAGTCAAGACCAGCTTGGGGTTCAATACAGTCCAGCCCAAAGAGAGCTGATCAGAGGACAAGAATGCAGGCAGGGCAGGTTCCCAGCCAGCCAGCAAATTGAGTACAGTCAGCTAACATTTAGGAGTCTGCAAATTCAGGTACCCCATTCAGAAGTTTGAAAATAGGTTAATCCCATCAATAGACTTCTGCAGTTCCCAGGGATAGAATCAGCCACTGATTGTCCTCCTGGACTTTGCAGATCTCACCTGTGAAGGCCAGCCCCTTTTCAGTCAGCCAGAAAGGAGGGGAGAAAGGAACTCTCTAAGATGGTGGTGCTCAAACTTTGAACTTTACTCCCTCAGTAAGTCTTTGTGGGGGAGGGGCTGGAGGGGTGAGGGGGTGCTTGTGACTTACTTTATGTAGGCAGAGTTGCAGCAGGCTGCAGGAGGTGTGGGGAGCCCTGCGCAGCTCTCCATAGTGCTCCCTGAGGCTTGGAACATTCACTAAAAGCAGGCACTAAGCACCTGCTGCAAAACGGAAGTGCTTTGTGCCTGCTTTTAGTGAATGTTCCAAGCCTCCTGGAGCGCTGTGCAGGGCTCCCTGCACCTCCAGCAGCGTGCTGCAGCCCTGCCTTCATAAAGTAAGTCACAAGCACTCTCTCGCCCCCCCCATATGGACATGATCCTGGGGGTCGCTTCCTTGCCTCTCCCCTTCCAATTAAAGGGATGAAGGACCCTGGGATCATGACCCACCAGTTTGAGAACCACTGATCTAAGAATATAAAGCTAGGGTCAGGTAGGAAGTGAGCTCCTGGCTTCCTGGGCCAAAGTGCCAAGGTCAGATAGAGTGAGTTCAGTATCTGAGTTAGTTCAGAAGCTGGGGAAGGAAGCTCCCTTGAGAAGAGGGGTAGCAAAGCCGGGTAAGCTTTCTTAAGTATCACAAAACTAGGCAGTCAGACAGCCAGCAGCAGGTTGGGGGCTATCAAGTGTTTTGCACTGAGTGTTCTATGTCTGGCTATGTGCCTCTGGGGGTCATGGGTGTGCCCTCAGTGCAGGAAGCTCCAGGGACTCAGGGAACGGGCCTGCTCCCTCGAAACTTTGGTTGCCAACCTGGAGAAGCAGAGGCAGGCAGCGAGGGACCACCGTGAGACTTCCAGGGATGTGCAGGTGTTGTTCCACCCTCAGGCAGGCAGCTCCCCAGCTGTTGGGGTAGGAAGTCTCAGGGCTAGAGGATGGCATTCTGGAGAGGAGTGGAACAATCCCCTAGAAAGAACCCACTTCTTCAGAGGACAGCCACGTATGTAGTTGCACTTATTACTTGGTGGGAGGGGTTTGGGGCTTCTTGTAGTGGGTGATTCAATTGTTAGGAACCTAAAGGGAGGGTCTGCGACGAATGGGAGGACCGCATGGTGACTTGCCTGCCTGGTGTGAAAGCTGCGGACATCACGTCTCATCTAGATAGACTAGTAGATAGTGTTGGGGAGGAGGTAGCTGTTGTGGTGCATGTCGGCACCAACAAAGTGGGGAAATGTAGCCGTGAGGTCCTGGAGGCCAAATTTACGCTGCTGGGTAGGAAGTTCAAAGCCAGGATTCCAAAGGTAGTGTTCTTAGAAGTGCTACCTGTTCCACGTGCAGGGGCAGCTAGGTAGGTGGAGTTTGGACGTCTCAATGAATGGATGAGAGGGTGGTGTCTGGAGGAGGGGTTTAGATTCATTAGGTACTGCCAAATATTTTCGGACAAGTTGGGCCTGTACAAGAGGGACAGGCTTCACTTGAACCAGACTGCTGGCAAGTAACATTAAAAACGTAGCAAACAGTGGCATAGCTAATGGGGTGCAGGGGGTAGCAACTGCACTGGGCATCAAGCTGTAGTGAGGCAACAAGCTTAGCTTGACACTAGTGACCAAAATTGTAAAAATCGTGGTATATATGAATAATACCATCATGTTATATATCATTGGAAAGGTAATTTAATGCAGAATGCAGTGAAACAAACAGCATTGGAACCTCTGTGTTCTATCAAAAGTTACGGCCAATTAACCAGAAAATGAAAGCACACCTGTCTTTATGGAACAAAAAGTGGATTTGCTTAACTCAAAACCAACCTGAGACTGATTGTTCTGAGTGCCAATGAAATGTTATAATGATACAGCATGGAACCAACAACCTTTTATTAATTTGCTTAATTAATTAAATCTGATTTTGTCATGGAGGGGGAGCTACAAAATCTTCTTTGACCCCAGGTAGCAGATAGATGCCTTAGCTATGCCACTGACTGGGGAAGGCAACAGAATGGTGAGCTGCTGGGGGGAGGAGGTGGGTTCCTCCCAATTTTCTCCTTTTAAAAAGCCTGTGCATGATGTCACTTCCAGTTGTGACCACTTCCGGGCAACATTTTCAACTTGGCACCTGGTGTCACGATCATTAGTTACGCCACTAGTAGCAGAGCAGCTTTTAAACTGACACTTGGGGAAAGCCTACAGGAACCGAGGGGTATCCAGTTCAGGACCCCTCATCTCTGTGGAATGAGGATGGAGAGGTTAAGGAATAACAAGGTAGCGAGAGAGTGGAAATTGGGAGTAGAAGCATGGTGGATGTGATAGCCTGTCCATCAAAATGAGACGCTGCAGGAATAAAGGGGCAAATAAGTAGCCCATGTTGGAGCACTCCATATACAAGTACTTTTATGCAAAAGCCTGAAGTCTCCAAGCAAAGTTGGGGTACTGGAATGTCTGACGGCAAGGGGAACACTGATATAGTAGGCATAGCAGAAACCTGGTGGAATTCAGAGAATCAGTGGTATACTGCAATCCCAGGCTATAAACTCAATAGGAGGGACAGGGAGGGGCGTGTTGGAGGTGGGGGGGCCATCTATGTTAAAGTAGGGGTAGAATCCAGCAGAGATTGGAAGTGGGTCTGATTCTCCACCATAGAATCGCTGTGGATTAAAATACCAGGCTTGGGAAGCGATGTAATACTGGGGACATGCTATTGTCCTCTGGACCAAAAACCTAAAGGGGACCTTGAAATGAGGAAACAGATCAGGGAGGTGACAAGGAGGGACAGGGTTGTAATCATGGGGGACTTCAATTATCCTCATATCGACTGGGTCAATTTGTGCTCTGATCACGAAAGAGATCAGATTTCATGACTTGCTAAAGAACTTTGTTTTAGAGCAGTGATGGCTAACCTTTTAGAGACCGAGTGCCCAAACTGCAACCCAAAACCCACTTATTTATCCCAAAGTGCCAACACGGCAATTTAACCTGAGTATTTAGTTTAGAAAAAACAACTCATACATTAACATCTTTTACCCACTATTACTTGTAACCCTTAATGAACTTTTCCTCTAGAAATTTGTCCAATCCCGTTTTAAAGGCATCTAAGGCAAGTTGTCGTCACTGCTTCCTGTGGCAAAGAGTTCCACAAACTAATTACATGCTGGGTAAAGACTATTGTCAGGGAGGGGGGTGGCTGAAAGAACTTGCCACTGCTCATTTTCTAAAAAAAAAAATATATATTTTTTTAAAAAGCCCCACCCACAGAAGTGGGCTCTAAGGCTGCAATCTCAGCCACTCTTTTCTAGGAGTAAGCCTCATTGACTCTAATGGGGCTTACTACTGAGTAGACACGCACAGGAGCAGGCTCCAAGGCTGCAATCCCAGGCACCCTTTCCTGGGAATAAGCCTCATCCACTATAATGGGGTTTACTACTGAGTAGACATGCACAGGAGTAGCTCCAAGGCTGCAGTCCCAGGCACTCTTTCCTGGGAGTAAGCCTCATCCACTGTAATGGGGCTTACTTCTGAGTAGACATGCAGGATGTCTCCTCTGCTGTGGAGGAAAAGCCTCTCCTGGCACTGAGTGGGGAGCTGCTCAGGGACCTTAAGCGTGCAGAGTGGGCAAAATTGAAAAGGGAAACCAATGCAGAACAGGTGGGGGTGAAGGGAGAGGAGGGCAGTGAGCTCAGGGGGCGGAGGGAAGCAGCCCACCCTCCCAACACACAGGGCTCGGGAAAAGCCTCCGTTTTCTTTAAAGTGACGCGCAGCTTCAGCGCCCCTCCCCAGGCTGCCTGGCTCAGTGCTGCGTGCCCACAGAGACGGTGCTGCGTGCCCCATCTGGCACGCATGCCATAGGTTCACCACCACTGTTTTAGAGCAACTAGTCATGGAGCCCACCAGAGGACAGGTGACTCTGGATTTAATATTGTGTGGTACTCAGGACCTGGTTAGAGAGGTAAATGTTACTGAGCCATTGGGGAAGAGTGACCGTGCTGCAATCTGATTTGCCATGTATGTCGAGGGAAGAGTGCCAAGCAAACCTGACACAAAAGAATTCCAGAGGGTGGACTTCCCCCAAATGAGGAGGCTAGTCAGAAGGAAGTTGAAAAGGAAGGTAAAAAGAGTCCAACCTCTCCAGAGTGCATGGAGGCTGTTTAATGGAGGCCCAGCAGAAGTGTATACTGCAAAAGAAGAAGGGCTCAACTAAGTCCAGGAGGATGCCAGCACGAAATATTGCTTGAGTTCAGAATAGCATAACCAGGAATAAAAAGGGGGAGGTTCACCCAAAATAGTCTGTTCAATCAATCAATCAATCAATCAATCAATCAATCAATCACTTTCAGATATTTTGCTTTGTGTGGTTCTGAGCAGTGTGCTGTTTGGCAGTTACCTCCTTTCCTAATCTTTTGTGTCACCTCAGCTCTTTTCTCAAACCTGCTGTGATCTTTCTGCCCTCCTGTTTGCAGCTTTCCTATCCTTCCTTATACAGCTGAGTCCCTTTCTTATGGCCTTTACTCGCTGCAACAAACTTCAGTTCCCTCCACTCTGGAAAAGCACTCTAACCGGAATCCAGAATTTCTCTTTACTGATCATCCTTCCTTTGTCTCACAGCCATCAATCTGAAGTGCATAGGATGCATTAAATATGAGAACTTCCGATGTATCAGAGGAAATGGTACATGTTCAGGACCATCGGCCATGACAGAGTGTTTAACAAGTGTGAACAAAAAAGGTAAGATGCAGAGTGTCCTGCTGTTGTCACAGGTTATGTGGAACCAAAATCTTGGAAACAATTTCTAGAAGGCATATTTCCTCCCCCAATTCAAAATATGACAGTAGGAGCAGTGTAAAGTGCAGGGTCCTATTCATCCGCCCCCCCCCCCAGAACACCCATGATTGTCCAGTGCGTGATTCAATGGTAGGACAGCATATTCAGGATCCTAGAACACTTTAAGGATAAGTGACAGAGAACTGTATTTTAGGACATTGGAATGGAGGTTCCATTGTCAATGGCCATAAGGCAGAATGCACAGTAGTGGTGTCAGAGGACCACTGCCACAGTGGGCTACAGGCAGGTCTGCAGGTGAATTGGTGTAGGTGGAAGGCGGTGGGAGGAATGTGGTGGGGCAGTGCCTGGATGAGGAAGGCTGCAGGTGGAATGGGGGAGCGAGGGGGTGGATACTACTGGAACCAGGATGTGGCAGGACCCTAACACAGTTCTTGTGCCCTTCCCTGTCCATTATTCTCCTTGGTTCTGTGCCAGGAATATGATTGGCACAGATCCCAGAAGACCCATTGATCCCGGAGGCCAGTGGTATAGCTAAGGAGGTGCAGGGGGTACCAGTCGCAGGGGAGGGGGTTTAATAAGCTGAGCTTGACCAAAATTGTGAAAATCTTTGTATGTGCAAAAAATACCATCTTGTTATATTTCATTGGAAAGGTAATTTAATGCAGATTGCAATGAAACAAACCACATTAGAATATCTATATTATATCAAAATTTAGGGCCAATTAACCAGAAAAAAACCACAACTGCCTTAAGGAACAAAAAGTGGATTTCTATAATTCAAAACCGATCTGTGAGACTGATTGTTCTGAGAGCCAATGAGATGTTATTATGATACTACATGGAACCAATAAGGTGTTAATGAGTCAACTTTCATTTCCATGTATCATAATACAGCTGCCAACTGGTAAAGAGGCATTTTTTTAAGTGGTGCTCCTCTTGTATTAAGCAGGGAGAGAATAACCATCCCTCTTCACCCCAGCATAGTGTCTCTAACCAATGAAGGGCATATTTTATTTATTTACTTAATTAAATTTGATTTTGTCCTGGAGGGGGAACACAAAATTTTCTTTGATCCCAGGTAGCAGATAGATTCCTTTGCTCTGCCACTGGCTGGCGGGTGGCAGATCAAGTGGCTGATGAACTGCGGGGGGAGGAGGTAGGTTTCCCCCTGATTTTCACTTTTTAAAAAGCCTAGGTGTGATGTCACTTCTGGTTGTAACATCACTTCCGGGGCATCATTTTGAGGAGGCCTGCCCTGGTGTAAGGGAACCAAAGTTTCCTTCCCTTTTGCAGGTCTCTGAGACTGCCCACTCCCTGCAGGATACAGCATGTACTGTGTTGGCATGGCTTCATCAGGGGCAGAGTTTACCTAGGATTGGGCTGTAATTTATATTAATTGATTCTGAGCAGGGCACTTTAAAATATGCAATGCTTGTGTGCAAGACCAGACCAAAGTCCACCGAATCAAGCATTCCTTGCATCCTGGAGACCAGCGGATGCTTGTTGTGCCACCCAAAAGGGGGCAGAGGTCCACTGGTGGACCACAATCTATGTTTGGAAATAATCCTGCAACTAAGAGATGAGAGGTGTAGTGCCAGAAGTGTGCAACTGAACCTTTAGCGGACCACAATCTGCCTTTCTTCACCTCCTGTTTTAAGCAATCCTCCCTGTATTGAAGGTGTGGACACTGCTTACAGGTCACACTCACTGCAAACCTTGACAGTTCTTCCCTTTCCAAAAGAAAGATGTTATCCTAACACTCATGTCTTCTTTTCTTCCATCCCAGGAGACGGGTACTCTCACTGTTTTTTAAAGGTTAAGGGGGTTTGTGAAATTCTTAAGAAGAAATTTCCATGAAAATTGAATATCTGTTGCAGCACAGATTTCTGCAACAGGATATCGGCCCCGACCACCACCTCTCCAACCTCCACCTCCAACGCAAGCCTTACCGAAGGCCTTTGAGTCCTCATCATCAGCTGGTCCTCCTGACACAAGTCACTGGGTATATTGTCTGACCCATATGGTCATCTTGGTCTGAAGGAGGAGATGAAGTTTCAATAAAGCCACACTTGGAAATTCTGTATCTGATTTCTGTCCCATGTTTCTACCTCCCATTTACCAGTCACATGTGAAAGGCAGCCTTGGATAGTATCAGAATTGGCAGAGTATGGCAATAGACCAACCTGGTGATCGTTTAAATAACCAAATACAGGATATCACTGGTGAGCCTTGAACGTGGGATGGGGGTTTAGTCTGAAGATGGTGGAGATTGAAATTTCCATTATTTGTTCTCAAGTCGGAAAACAAAAACCACCTTCCCAGAACCTTGAGCAGTGGTGCATCCATATAGGAATGTGCAGGTCAAAAACCTAATACCTTGGCCACTTATCTGGCAGAGATTATGAAGGACAAGATGCACCTGACTTTTGCCAAAGAGTAATGCAAGACTTTATGTAGAATCTCTGTGGGTTAAATTACCAGGCTTGTGGAGCGATGTAATCCTGGGGACGTGCTATTGTCCTCCAGTCCAGAAATCGGATGGGGAAACTTGAAATGTGGAAACAGATCAGAGAGGTGACAAGGAGGGACAGGGTTGTAATCATGGGGGACTTCAATTATCCTCATATTGACTGGGTCAATTTGTGTTCTGGTCACAATAAGGAAACCGGATTTCTTGACGTGCTAAATGACTGTGGCCTAGAGCAGCTAGTCACGGAGCCCACCAAAGGGCAGGTGACTCTGGATTTAATATTGTGCGGTATGCAGGACCTGGTTAGAGATGTGAACGTTACTGAGCCATTGGGGAACAGTGATCATGCTGCGATCCGTTTTGACGTGCACGTTGGGGGAAGAATACCAGGCAAATCTCTAACAAAAACCCTTGACTTCCGACGGGCGGACTTCCCTCAAATGAGGAGGCTGGTTAGAAGGAGGTTGAAAGGGAGGGTAAAAAGAGTCCAATCTCTACAGAGTGCATGGAGGCTGCTTAAAACAACAGTAATAGAGGCCCAGCAGAGGTGTATACCGCAAAGAAAGAAGGGTTCCACTAAATCCAGGAGGGTGCCCGCATGGCTAACCAGCCAAGTTAGAGAGGCCGTGAAGGGCAAGGAAGCTTCCTTACGTAAATGGAAGTCTTGCCCTAATGAGGAGAATAAAAAAGAACATAAACTGTGGCAAAAGAAATGTAAAAAGGTGATACGGGAGGCCAAGCGAGACTATGAGGAATGCATGGCCAGCAACATTAAGGGGAATAATAAAAGCTTCTTCAAATATGTTAGAAGCAGGAAACCCGCCAGAGAAGCGGTTGGCCCTCTGGATGGTGAGGGAGGGAAAGGGTTGATAAAAGGAGACTTAGAGATGGCAGAGAAATTAAATGAGTTCTTTGCATCTGTCTTCACGGCAGAAGACCTTGGGCAGATACTGCTGCCTGAACGGCCCCTCCTAACCGAGGAGTTAAGTCAGATAGAGGTTAAAAGAGAAGATGTTTCAGACCTCATCGATCAATTAAAGATCAATAAGTCACCGGGTCCTGATGGCATACACCCAAGAGTTATTAAGGAATTGAAGAATGAAGTTGCAGATCTCCTGACTAAGGTATGCAGTTTGTCCCTCAAAACGGCCACGGTGCCAGAAGATTGGAGGATAGCAAATGTCACGTCTATTTTTAAAAAGGGAAAGAGGGGGGACCCGGGAAACTATAGGCCGAGCAGCCTAACATCCATTCCGGGTAATATGGTGGAATGCCTCATCAAAGATAGGATCTCAAAACACATAGACGAACAGGCCTTGCTGAGGGAGAACATAAGAACATAAGAACAGCCCCACTGGATCAGGACATAGGCCCATCTAGTCCAGCTTCCTGTATCTCACAGCGGCCCACCAAATGCCCCAGGGAGCACACCAGATAACAAGAGATCTCATCCTGGTGCCCTCCCCTACCTCTGGCATTCTGACTTAACCCATTTCTAAAATCAGGAGGTTGCGCATACACATCATGGCTTGTACCCCGTAATGGATTTTTCCTCCAGAAACTTGTCCAATCCCCTTTTAAAGGCGTCTAGGCTAGACGCCAGCACCACATCCTGTGGCAAGGAGTTCCACAGACCCACCACACGCTGAGTAAAGAAATATTTTCTTTTGTCTTTCCTAACCCGTCCAACAGTCAATTTTAGTGGATGTCCCCTTTTCTGATATTATGTGAGAGTGTAAAGAGCATCTCCCTATCCACTCTTTCCATTCCCTGCATAATTTTGTATGTCTCAATCATGTCCCCCCTCAAGCGTCTCTTTTCTAGGCTGAAGAGGCCCAAACGCCGTAGCCTTTCCTCATAAGGAAGGTGCCCCAGCCCCGTAATCATCTTAGTCGCTCTCTTTTGCACCTTTTTCATTTCCACTATGTCTCTTTTGAGATGTGGCGACCAGAACTGGACACAATACTCCAGGTGTGGCCTTACCATAGATTTGTACAACGGCATTATAATACTAGCCGTTCTGTTCTCAATACCTTTCCTAATGATCCCAAGCATAGAATTGGCCTTCTTCACTGCCGCCGCACATTGGGTCGACACTTTCATTGACCTGTCCACCACCACCCCAAGATCTCTCTCCTGATCTGTCACAGACAGCTCAGAACCCATCAGACTATATCTAAAATTTTGATTTTTTGCCCCAATGTGCATGACTTTACACTTACTGACATTGAAGCGCATCTGCCATTTTGCTGCCCATTCTGCCAGTCTGGAGAGATCCTTCTGGAGCTCCTCACAATCACTTCTGGTCTTTACCACTCGGAAAAGTTTGGTGTCGTCTGCAAACTTAGCCACTTCACTGCTCAACCCTGTCTCCAGGTCATTTATGAAGAGGTTGAAAAGCACCGGTCCCAGGACAGATCCTTGGGGCACACCGCTTTTCACCTCTCTCCATTGTGAAAATTGCCCATTGACACCCACTCTCTGCTTCCTGGCCTCCAACCAGTTCTCAATCCACGAGAGGACCTGTCCTCTAATTCCCTGACTGTGGAGTTTTTTCAGTAGCCTTTGGTGAGGGACCGTGTCAAACGCCTTCTGAAAGTCCAGATATATAATGTCCATGGGTTCGCTCGCATCCACATGCCTGTTGACCTTTTCAAAGAATTCTATAAGGTTCGTGAGGCAAGACTTACCCTTACAGAAGCCATGCTGACTCTCCCTCAGCAAGGCCTGTTTGTCTATGTGTTTTGAGATCCTATCTTTGATGAGGCATTCCACCATATTACCCGGTATGGATGTTAGGCTGACCGGCCTATAGTTTCCTGGGTCCCCCCTCTTTCCCTTTTTAAAAATAGGCGTGACATTTGCTATCCTCCAATCTTCAGGCACCGTGGCCGTTTTGAGGGACAAGTTGCATACCTTAGTCAAGAGATCTGCAACTTCATTCTTCAATTCCTTAATAACCCTTGGGTGGATGCCATCAGGGCCCGGTGACTTATTGATCTTTAATTGATCAATGAGGTCTGAAACATCTTCTCTTTTAACCTCTATCTGACTTAACTCCTCGGTTAGGAGGGGCCGTTCGGGTAGCAGTATCTGCCCAAGGTCTTCTGCCGTGAAGACAGATGCAAAGAACTCATTTAATTTCTCTGCCATCTCTAAGTCTCCTTTTATCTCCCCTTTCCCTCCCTCACCATCCAGAGGGCCAACCGCTTCTCTGGCGGGTTTCCTGCTTCTAACATATTTGAAGAAGCTTTTATTATTCCCCTTAATGTTGCTGGCCATGCGTTCCTCATAGTCTCGCTTGGCCTCCCATATCACCTTCTTACATTTCTTTTGCCACAGTTTATGCTCCTTTTTATTCTCCTCATTAGGGCATGACTTTCGTTTATGGAAGGAAGCTTCCTTGCCCTTCACAGCCTCTCTAACTTGGCTGGTTAGCCATGCGGGCACCCTCCTGGATTTAGTGGAACCCTTCTTTCTTTGCGGTATACACCTCTACTGGGCCTCTATTACTGTTGTTTTAAGCAGCCTCCATGCACTCTGGAGAGATTGGAC
This sequence comes from Tiliqua scincoides, assembly GCF_035046505.1. NCBI lineage: Eukaryota > Metazoa > Chordata > Lepidosauria > Squamata > Scincidae > Tiliqua > Tiliqua scincoides. The sequence continues at coordinate 253,103,378 of NC_089822.1, forward strand.
TCTTTTTACCCTCCCTTCCAACCTCCTTCTAACCAGCCTCCTCATTTGGGGGAAGTCCGCCCGTCGGAAGTCAAGGGTTTTTGTTAGAGATTTGCCTGGTATTCTTCCCCCAACGTGCACGTCAAAACAGATCGCAGCATGATCACTGTTCCCCAATGGCTCAGTAACGTTTACATCTCTAACCAGGTCCTGCGTACCGCACAATATTAAATCCAGAGTCACCTGCCCTCTGGTGGGCTCCATGACTAGCTGATCTAAGCCACAGTCATTTAGCACGTCAAGAAATCCGGTTTCCTTATCGTCACCAGAACACAAATTGACCCAGTCAATATGAGGATAATTGAAGTCCCCCATGATTACAACCCTGTCCCCCCTTGTCACCTTTCTTTTGGAAAGGAAAGAACTGTCAAGGTTTGCAGTGGGTGTGACCTGTAAGCAGTGTCCAAACCTTCAATACAGGAAGGATTGCTCAAAGCAGGAGGTGAAGAAAGGCAGATTGTGGTCCACTAAAGGTTCAGTTGCACACTTCAGGCACTACACCTCTCATCTCTTAGTTTGCAGGATTATTTCCAAACTTAGATTGTGGTCCACCAGTGGACCTCTGCCCCCTTTTGGGTGGCACAACAAGCATCCGCTGGTCTCCAGGATGCAAGGAATGCTTGATTTGGTGGACTTTGGTCAGATCTTGCACACAAGCATTGCATATTTTAAAATGTCCTGCTCAGAATCAATTAATATAAATTACAGCACAATCCCAGGTAAACCCTGCCCCTGATGAAGCCATGCCAATTCACACCTAGGCTTTTTAAAAGTAAAAACCAGTAGGAAACCTGCCTCCTCCCCCCGCAGTTCACTAGCCACTCGATCTGCCACCCGCCAGGCAGTGGCATAGCGAAGGCATCTATCGGTTACCTGTGATCAAAGAAAATTTTGTCTTCCCCCTCCATGACAAAATCAAATTTAATTAAGTAAATAAATAAAACGTGTGCCCCTTATTGGTTAGAGACACTGTGCTGGGGTGAAGAGGGTCGGTTATTCTCTCCCTGCTTAATATAAGAGGAGCACCACTTGAAAACATGCCTCTTTACCGGTTAGCAACTGTATTATGATACATGGAAATGAAAGTTGACTCATTAACACCTTATTGGTTCCATGCAGTATCCTAATAACATCTCATTGGCTCTCAAAACAATCAGTCTCATAGATCGGTTTTTGAATTAAAGAAATCCAATTTTTGTTCCTCAAGGCAGTTGTGGTTTTTTTCCCCCTGATTAATTGGCCACAACTTTCAATATAATATAGATATTCTAATGTGGTTTGTTTCATTGCAATCGGCATTAAATTACCTTTCCAATGGTATATAACATGACAGTATTATTTGTACATACAAATATTTTCACAATTTTGGTCAAGCTCAGCTTTTTACCCCCTGGTTTTTATTATTTACAGAATAATGGACAGTGAAGGGCAGAAGAACTGTGTTAGGGCCCTGGCACATCCTGGTTCCAGTAGTATCCACCCCTTGCTCCCCCATTCCACCTGCAGCCTTCCTCATCCAGGCACTGCCCCACCACATTCCTCCCACTGCCTTCCGCCTACACCAATTCATCTGCAGACCTGCCTGTAGCCCACTGTGGCAGTGGTCCTCTGACACCACTGCTGTGCATTCTGCCTTATGACCATTGACAATGGAACCTCCATTCCATTGTCCCAAAGTACAGTTATCTGTCACTTATAGTTAAAGTGTTCTAGGATCCTGAATATGCTGCCCTACCATTGAATCGTAACACACACTGGACAATCATGGGTATTCTCTGGGCAGGGGAGGTGAACTGGGGGATGAAATATGCCTTCTAGAAATCGAAATATGCCTTCAGAAAGGCATTGGGAAATACCTGCTGTGATATCCTTGTGGATCCAAGAGTCAAGCATGGGCAAGACGGTACTACTCTCAGCCAGGCTGAACTCTGGTTGAACAGGCATGTCAATGAGCGCTATGAAATGACTCTGTGTCAGCCGGGAGGGAGGAATCAAGTGCCACAGGGCAGTAGCGTAACTAGCAAGATGCAGGGGGGCAGTCCGCCCTAGGGACCAGCCTAGGGGAGGTGGCACCACAAGTGAACAAAATAGCTAAAATTGCGGTTTTTAGGAATAATGCCATCATGCAATATACCACTGGATGTGGAGTCCTGGGTAGGACTGAAAATCTCATTGATTTTTTCATCTTATTGAAGGCAGGTTACACTTGATGGAACAGGGCTGGCTTCCCCTTATTTATTTTATTTTGTTTTATTATTCACAATTATTTATTATAATTCGCTTGATGGTGTAACCTCCAGGCATGACAACACTTCTGGTGAATCCCAAATAGATTGTCATTATAAAAAGTGGGTCCTGGTGCTAAAAGTTTGAGAACCACGGCCTTAACTCAAAACAGACCAATGAGACATGTGACACCCTAGAGACCAACACTGTGGAAATTGTGGCTTTTAGGAATAGTATAGTATCCACCCCCTTGCTCCCCCATTCCACCTGAAGCCTTCCTCATCCAGGCACTGCCCCACCACATTCCTCCCACCGCCTTCCGCCTACACCAATTTACGTGCAGACCTGCCTGTAGCCCACTGTGGCAGTGGTCCTCTGACACCACTGCTGTGCATTCTGCCTTATGACCATTGACAATGGAACCTCCATTCCATTGTCCCAAAGTACAGTTATCTGTCACTTATCCTTAAAGTGTTCTAGGATCCTGAATATGCTGCCCTACCATTGAATTATAACACACACTGGACAATCATGGGTATTCTCGGGGGTTGGGGGGTGAATAGGACCCTGCAGTTTAGACTGCTCCTACTGTCATATTTAGAATTGGGGGAAGGAATGTGCCTTCTAGAAATTGTTTCCAAGATTTTGGTTCCACACAACCTGTGACAATAGCAGGATACTCTGCAGCTTACCTTTTTTGTTCACACTTGCTATACACTCTATCAATCTCGAGGATCCTGAACATGTATAATTTCCTCTAATACAGTTGAAGTTCTCATATTCATTGCATCCTATGCGCTTCAGCTTCAAGACTTTGAGACAAAGGAAGGATGATCAGTAAAGAGAAAGTCTGGATTCCGGTTAGAGTGCTTTTCCAGAGTGGAGGGAACTGGAGCTTGCTGGAGCAAGTAAAGGCCATAACAGAGGGACTTAGCTGTATAAGGAAGGATAGGAAAGCTGCAAACAGGAGGGCAGAAAGATCACAGCAGGTTTGAGGAAAGAGCTGAGGTGACACAAAAGATTAGGAAAGGAGGTAACTGCCAAACAGCACACTGCTCAGAACCACATAAAGCAGAATAAGAAGAAAGTGATTGATTGATTGATTGATTGATTGATTGATTGATTGATTGATTGATTGATTGAACAGAATGTATGGGTGAACCTCCCCCTTTTTATTCCTGGTTATTCTGAACTCAAGCAATATTTCGTGCTGGCGTCCTCCTGGACTTAGTCGAGCCCTTCTTCCTTTGCGGTATAAACTTCTGCTGGGCCTCCAGTACTGTTTTAAACAGCCTCCATGCACGCTGGAGAGGTTGGACTCTTTTTACCTTCTTTTTCAACTTCCTTCTGACTAGCCTCCTCATTTGGGGGAAGTCCACCCTCTGGAAGTCTTTTGTGTCAGGTTTGCTTGGCACTCTTCCCTCGACATACATAGCAAAACAGATTGCAGCACGGTCACTCTTCCCCAATGGCTCAGTAACATTTACCTCTCTAACCAGGTCCTGAGTACCACACAATATTAAATCCAGAGTCACCGGTCCTCTGGTGGGCTCCATGACTAGTTGTTCTAAAACATCATTCTTTAGAAAGTCATGAAATCCAATCTCTCTTTTGTGATCAGAGCACGAATTGACCCAGTCGGAAGTCCCCCATGATTACAACCCTGACCCTCCTTGTCACCTACCTGATCAGTTTCCTCATTTCAAGGTCCCCTTCAGGTTTTTGGTCCAGAGGACAATAGTGTTGGCAACCTTCAGTCTCGAAAGACTATGGTATCTACATTGCTTCCCAAGCCTGGTATTTTAATCCACAGCGATTCTATGGTGGAGAATCAGACCCATATTCAATCTCTGCTGGATTCTACCCCTACTTTAACATAGATGGCCACCCCACCTCCTAAACACCCCTCCCTGTCCCTCCTATAGATTTTATAGGCTGGGATTGCAGTATACCACTGATTCTCTGAATTCCACCAGGTTTCTGTTATGCCTACTATATCAGTGTTCCCCTTGCCATCAAACATTCCAGTTCGCCCGTCTTTGCTCAGAGACTTCAGGCATTTGCATAAAAGTACTTGTATATGGTGTGCTCCAAAATGGGCAACTTATTTGCCCCTTTCTCCCTGCAGCCTCTCATTCTGATGGACAGGCTATCACATCCACCATGCTTCTACTCCCAATTTCTACTCTCTCGCTACCTTGTTATTCCTTAACCTCCCCATCCTCATTCCACAGGGATGAGGGGTCCCAAACTGGATGCCCCTCAGTTCCTGTAGGCTTTCCCCAAGTGTCAGTTTAAAAGCTGCTCTGCTGCCAGTGGCGTAGCTAATGATTGTGAATCCCGGTGCCAAGTTCAAAATGCTGCCCGGAAGTGAAGTCACAACTGGAAGTGACATCATGCACAGGCTTTTTAAAAGGAGAAAATTGGGAGGAACCCACCTCCTCCCCCAGCAGCTCACCACCCACTTGCTCTGCTGCCTCCCCCAGTCAGTGGCATAGCTAAGGCATCTGTCTGCTACCTGGGGTCAAAGAAGATTTTGTAGCTCCCCCTCCATGACAAAATCAGATTTTATTAATTAAGTAAATAAATAAAAAGTTATTGGTTCCATGCTGTATCATTATAACATTTCATTGGCACTCTGATCCATCAGTCTGAGGTCCGTTTTGAGTTAAGCAAATCCACTTTTTGTTCCATAAAGACAGTTGTGCTTTCATTTTCTGGTTATTTGGCCATAACTTTTGATAGAACACAGAGGTTCCAATGCTGTTTGTTTCACTGCATTCTGCATTAAATTACCTTTCCAATGATATATAACATGATGGTATTATTCATACATACCAAGATTTTTACAATTTTGGTCACTAGTGTCAAGCACAGCTTGTTGCCCCCCTACAGCTTGATGCCCAGTGCAGCTGCTACCCCCTGCACCCCTTTAGCTATGCCACTGTCTTCTACCTTTTTAATGTTACGTACCAGCAGTCTGGTTCAAGTGAAGCCTGTCCCTCTTGTACAGGCCTGACTTGTTCTAAAATATTTGGCAATACCTAATGAATCTCAACCCCTCCTCCAGACACCACCCTCTCATCCACTCATAGCACTTCTAAGAACACCACCTTTGGAATCCTGGCTTTGAACTTCCTACCCAGCAGCATAAATTTGGCCTCCAGGACCTCACGGCTACAATTCCCCACATTGTTGGTGCCAACATGCACCAGAACAACTACCTCCTCCCCAACACTATCTACTAGCCTATCTAGAAGAGACGTGATGTCTGCAGCTTTCACACCAGGCAGGCAAGTCACCATGCAGTCCTCCCATTCCTCACAGACCCTCCCTTTATGTTCCTAACAATTGAATCACCCACTACAAGAAGCCCCAAACCCCTTCCCACCAAGTAATAAGTGAAACTACATACATGGCCGTCCCCCGAAGAAGTGGGTCCTTTCAGGGGATTGTTCCTCTCCTCTCCAAAATGAGCCACCTTGAGTCCCTTTGGGGAGAAATGCAGGGTAAAAATAAAGTATAATAATAATAAAGTAGAAATGCCATCCCCTAGTCCTGAGACTTCCTACCCCAACAGCTGGGGAGCTGCCTGCCTGAGGGTGGAAGGACACCTGCACGTCCCTGGAAGTCTCATTGTGGTCCCTCGCTGCCTGCCTCTGCTTCTCCAGGTTGGCAACCAAAGCTTCGAGGGAGCAGGCCCATTCCCTGAGTCCCTGGAGCTTCCTGCACTGAGGGCACACCCATGACCCCCAGAGGCACATAGCCAGACGTGTGACACTCAGTGCAAAACACTTGATAGCCCCCAACCTGCTGCTGGCTGTCTGACTGCCTAGTTTTGTGATACTTAAGAAAGCTTACCCGGCTTTGCTACCCCTCTTCTCAAGGGAGCTTCCTTCCCCAGCTTCTGAACTAACTCAGATACTGAACTCACTCTATCTTACCTTGGCACTTTGGCCCAGGAGGCCAGGAGCTCACTTCCTACCTGATCCTAGCTTTATATTCTTAGATCAGTGGTTTTCAAACTGGTGTGTCATGACCCACCAGTTCGTGTAAAGGTCCCCCATCAATCAATCAACAATCAATCAACAGTATTTATATATCGCTTTTCAACTAAAAGTTCACAAAGCGGTTTACAGAGAAAAATCAAATAACTAAATGGCTCCCTGTCCCAAAAGGGCTCACAATCTAAAAAGATGCAAAGGAATACCAGCAGACAGCCACTAGAACAGACAGTGCTGGGGTGAGGTGGGCCAGTTACTCTCCCCCTGGTAAAAAGAGGAGCACCCACTTGAAGGGGAAGCACCCATCCCTTTAAGGGGAAGTGGAGAGGCAGGGAAGTGATCTCCAGGATCGTGTCCATATGGGGGGGCAAGGTGTTTGTGACTTACTTTATGAAGGCAGGGCTGCAGCAGGCTGCAGGAGGTGCAGGGAGCCCTGCACAGCACTCCCTGAGGCTTGGAACATTCACTGAAAGCAGGCGCAAAGCACTTCCAACGATAACGTTGGACCAGAGGCAGAGCTAACTGTAAAAGCTGTGATTCCTCCTGCAGATGATGGTGTCAGAAAGTGAGGGAGCATGGTCTCCTGTTTTAATGCAGTGGGAAGGAGCTGCGGGTGGCGGGGGGGGTGGGGACTGGGCTGCCCTCCAAACCGCTACTGCCCCTACACTGCCAGGCTGGAACTGGCTCTGCCCTCTAACCTCCAAAGATCCTGTGGTTCAATGAGAAAGACACATGTTCATCCCAAAGCTTCAATGTAAGTGCCAACATGACACCCAACATGTTTCACGATTAACAGGGCCAAGTATATGAACAGGTGACATTCACGCGTTATATTGGGTCAGATCATTCATCCACCACCTAGATGAGAGAGGGAAAAATGGCCGCCTAGCAGGTTATCTTTGCCGGCCGTTCCTAGTTGTTTGTACATTTTTTCTTCCTCAGATAGGACTTCTGGGTTACTTTTTGCCCGAGAGATCTTATAATCTGCTCCTGAACCAAAAGGCACTTGCAGCGCTTGTTTTGTTTGCAACAACATGGGGGATTACTGTGCATTGTTATTTCACTTTTTGAAATGCGGGGGCCATGGGGAAAAAGAAGAGGCAGAGAATCCTTTCAGGACATGGTAACTCCTCCAGCAAGTCCTCAAAACAGAGATGCCTGGATGCAATATGAGAGTGAGACTAATTTTATCTCTTCTAATAAGTTTGCTGTCCTTGAGGTCCAAGATACTGCCGCGGAGTCAGAGGGTGGAGACCAGCAGCCCCCCTCCTCCCAGCTGGGAGATATTTATGACTCACGGTCGCCACATCTCCCCTCTCTACATGACAAACTCTCGCCACAGGAAGAGAGTGCTACTAGTAATCAGTTTTTAACTTTTTTAGGAGATTACTCCATAATAATGGGGAATACAATTGAATACATATGCCGGCAGTTCAATGCTATTTTATCAAAGCTGGACTTGCTTCATAAGGACATCCAGAGCCCCCCTCTCCCACCCTCCATCCTGCACAGCCTTTGGACACTCACTTCAGACATCCAAGAAACCCATTCCTGTCTGAAGAGGGGGTGAGTTCAGAAGCCCATGTGAACTCGGCCCGTCGCTTGCTGAGAAATCAACTGGTGCTAGTGATCTGGCACACGCCCCTTAATTGGGGAAAATGGACAAATAAACCACGAGCACTTGACTCTTTATCTTGGCTACTTTCTCTTGACATACATAACATTGATTTAATTGAAATGATCTGGCTCCCTCGGTGGCACCAAATGCCATGATGTTCCCGCATTTTGCTGAAATTCAAGACTCACAGAATTCCTCGCTTACTTCATGAGAGGAAGCACATTCTTGAAAGGTTCAATATTTTCCAAAACCGGGTGTTTGGCGAAATGCAAATTAATCCACTATTCCAGAGAAACCATCCGAAGTCTCCATTATCAGTTTCGTCTGCAGTTCCAAGGACAGACAATTTTGGCCATCCGACCAGCCCGCAGTCAGGTGACAAGTGTAATCAGCATGCTGAAAACAGCTGCTACTTGGTCCTCATTACACTTGAATGTTATGTCAACAGTCTTTGATATGAAATTGGCCACTGACAGCTTTGTCAGCCTACTACTGAAGCTAAAAGCCTCACTTCCAGTGCAACAAGGCAAAGCACCCAAGGATGCATACAACTTACCCAATGTCTCCTCACAAACTACAACGCCTCCTCAGAATACTGACTCTCGCAGCAGTGATACAAGCTCCCAATCCATGGACCTACTGCTCCAGCTGGATATCGATGAGGACACACTAACCAGGGAGGCTCTGGAGCCGTACTGATTTCTCCCTCAGCAAAACCAACTACAGATGGTCAAAAAAATTGAGATGGTCTGGCAGGAATTAACAGACATTATATTGACCCAATGTTCTCCTGCATCTTCAAAGAGCTCATCTCTACAAGACCCTCAAACATCATCCCTAGAAGTAGACCCCCTTCGAAAGTTGCTCACTCAGGCTGGGATCCATCAGGAGCCTTCAGGTGGAGGAAGTTTGCCTCCCTCCTCTCTTCATGGAGACCCTTTCCAGGGTCACTCTCTGTAAATGGTCCCCAAAACAACAGGGGGAAGTCCCTGGCCAGTCTGAATCGTGGAAGGAGTGACGTTTTACAGACAGTTGATGTTCATTGTGATTGCTCACCACAAGAACTTCTAAGGAGGGAACAAAGTACAACTGAGTGTCCAGACAAAGTTAAAGCAAAGTCTCTTAATGACACGGATGATGATGTGAGAGATGCCAGCCCCTGAAGAGACTCATTAAAAATGAAACAACAAAACATAGCAAGCTACCCGGAGAATGACCAAGTGGCTCCACAGGATTTGGAGCTTCAGGAGGAGACATACCATGTTGTCACCTATTCGACACAGATATCTGCTCAATGTCCCAGTACTGAGGATCTTACAGTAATTCCTTCCCTTCCCAATCCGGACGTCACTGTGCCTCAGGGAATGATTCCTACTCCGTGTGTGTCCTCTGATGCCTTGGAAATTGAGGTCCTGACGCAAAATGATATATGACTAAATAATCTACCTCTGGCCCATGCCCCCTCTTCTCATGCTCTGAAAATGCTATCATGGAATATAGCCTGTTGGGACAGAAAAAAAGCATGACAAGGAACTTTTAGATTATCTTAAGACTTTTGACATTATAGCATTGCAGGAAACTTGGGCGAAGGATTCAATACACATTCCTGGTTACAATACTTACTCCTGTCCAGCCATGCAAGTCAGTACTAGGGGACGCCCTTCAGCAGGCCTAGCTATGTTTGTCACAAAACGTCTCAATTCAAGTCATTTGGAGATAAGGCAGGGCTGCTGCATAGTGCAAGCCATAATGACATTTGTGTTTGAGATGAAATTAATTTGTGTTAATGTCTATGTTCCCCAATCCCTTAATTCCACCCAACAATCTTTATACTGGGGCAGTCTTTTGTCTTATGTAGAAACTCTAGAAAGCTTGCATCCCTCAGCTTAGGTTCTGATTATGGGTGATATGAACTCCAGAGTGGGCAGCTCAAGACAGGTTTTCTATAAGGCATTGGAAATATATTAGGATTTAGCTCTCCCCCTGATCTGCTTGCTCAATAGACATTCTAAAGTCTGCCACCTTAATGCTGCTGGTATTGACTTTGCTAAACTTAGCATCAGTCTTGATAAGGTATGGCTAAATGGTCTAAAAGACTTCCCATATTCGGGGGAGTTTACCAATGCCTCTGCCCTGGGTGTGGTGGACTTTATTTTGGTCCCTGCAGGACTGAGACCCTTTGTGACAGATTTCTACATAGGTGATAATACCATGAGTGACCACCTGCCTCTTATCATGACTTTGGATTTATATGTCCCCACATTAGAGACTTTATCTAGGCTAGAGGATAGTGTGGAACATAGCTATAAAATACGGTGGGATAGTAGTTCCCCTGCGAAATTCCAACAATTAATCCCCTGTGTACATTCCAACTCAATGTACTAAATATCTTTCAGATAATTTAAGAGAGGAGGATAGTATAGTTATAATTATATCTTACAAATCCCTCGTGAGCTGGCTTCGTCAGGAATTAGGATGCAAGATGGGGCTGATGGGTACCCAGAGAACAGGATTTAAAAGGGAGGGGTTTGACTATGAATGGAAGGATGTGAAGCAGCAAATTAGAGAAACATATCACAATTTTAGAAAATCCAACAATCCCAGGTACCTGCTTAAGTGCTCTGAACTTAAAAAACAGCTAGGTAAAATAACACTGGAGAAGAAACAGAGGTATTACCAAGAGCAATGGGGGAAGTTATTACAAGCAATTCTCTCTAAAAATACATAGCAGAGTTTCTTGGTCTATTGTAACAGGCTCACTAAGACGGGAAGGAGGTTTTTCAGCCCAAATCCCTCTCTCTCTCTTTGGGTACAACACTTTGAAAAAATGTTCTTGGATATTAACCTCCCTCAGGAAGGATGTGTAGATTTTTCTGAATCTGAGCTTCCTGTGTGGGCCCCAGTGGAACCAGAAGAGGTTAGTCAATTAATTGGACATCTTAAAAGTAAGAAGGCCCCTGGAATTGATGCTATACCCCCTGAATTGCTGAAAAATGATCCTGATTGATGGGCACGACTACTTGCTCCTCTTTTCTCTGAAATTAACAGAACGGGACAAATCACACAAGATTGGTTGACCACAATCATTGTCCCAATTTTTAAGAAAGGTGATCCTGACTCCCCGGCTAATTTTAGGCCTATCAGTTTATTGTCAACTGTCGGCAAAACCTATGCAAGATACCTATATAATAAGCTCAGGGACTGGGTTAGCTCCCACTGCATTCTCGGACCAGAGCAAGCGGGTTTCAGGCAAGGTAAATCGACCATTGACAACTGCCTGATTCGCTCGCATCTTGTTGACAAGCAAGTTAAGGCATCCAAGGCAAGGCTGTATGTAGCCTTTATTGATTGAAAAGGGGCATTTGATTCAATAGATAGAGAATTGCTTTGGAACAAGCTTACCTTACTAGGGATAGATAAAAGACTTTTGCTTCTAATCAGATTTCTGTACACCAACACATCCTGTAAGGTGCAATGTCCCCAATCTGGGACTTTGTCCCAAAAAATAACTACCAATAAAGGGATCAAACAGGCTTGCATCCTGGCACCTCTACTGTTCAACCTGTTTATGAATGACCTCGCTCCAGCCTTGGAGAATGTTAACAGCCATTGTCCTAAGCTGGGCAACCTTCGGGTGCCACTGCTTTTATATGCAGATGACATGGCTCAAATATCTTGTACCCGCTTTGGCCTTTTGAGGTTGCTTAACAAATGTGCTGAATATCTAGCAACCAACAAGCCGGAGATTAATTATACCAAGTCCAAAGTTATGATCTTTGCAAAGAGTTGGAAGTCTTACAGCTGGATCTGTAAGGGTAATAAGATTGAGCAAGTCCACCAGTTTAAATACTTGGGTACTACATTTCACTATAGGCACTCATGGGCTTCCCATCGCAGCTCAGTGCTTAACTTGGCTAAGCTTTCATCGTCAGCAATTGCACGATTTTATCACACCCGGGGCAACAGATATGTTCCAGCAGCCCTGGAGGTTTTCAAAGCCTAGACTGTTACTCAAGTTTTATATGGTGTTCCAATCTGGGTCAAGGCACTAAATCTAGCTACGGAGCATATTCAATCTATTGTCCTAAGGAAAATTTTAGGCATGCCGAGATGTGTCCCTTACTCTGTTTTATGCCTTGAGACAAGTCTTATCAGGTTGAACACAATGGCATGGTTAAGATTTGCAAAGTTTTGGCTTGGTATCCTTTTCAATGTGGTCAATGACAGCCTGATGTTCCAATTGGTATCAGACTCGGTCCTGTCTTGTGGGATCACCATTTTACACACCAAGTTAAAATCATCTCGTATGCTGGCATAGGGAATATTGCTTGAGATCAGAATAGCAGAACCAGGAATAAAAAGGGGAGAAGATTCACTCATAGCGGTCTCTTCGTTCGTTCAATCAATCAGTCCGTCAGTCACTTTCTGTCTTCTTCTTCTACTTTATGTGTTTCTGAATAGTGTGTTGTTCAGCAGTTACCTTCTTTCCTAACCTTTTGTGTCAGCTCAGCTCTTTCCTCAGACCTGCTTTGATCTTTCTGCCCCGTTTGCAGCTTTCCTATCCTTCCTTATGCAGCTGAGTTCCTTCCCTATGGCCTCCACTCGCTGCCAGTGGAGGCAGTCCACTGCACACTCCAGTCCACTCCAGGGCAGCACACTAACCGGAATCCAGAATTTCTCTGTAGTGATCATCCATCCTTTGTTTCACAGCCTTTTAGTGATGCAATTCGTGCAGAAGATATCAGAACATTCGCTGCGTAGAAGAAAAAACAACATGTTCAGGACACGAAGCAAGAATAGTTTGTATTACAGAATTGAACAAGGCAGGTAAGATGCAGAGTCTCCTGCTATTGTCATAGGTTGCATGGAAACAATGTCTTGGAAATGATGAACTTTGGAATGTGTATCTTGACCCCCAATTCCAAATATGACACTAGGAGCAGACTACACTGCAGTGTCCTATTCTTCCTCTGGCACAGATCCAAGAAGACCCACTGGAGCAGCAGGAGCTTGCCCTGGTGTAAGGGCATCTAAGTTTCCTTACCTTGAGGCAGTCTGTGAGACTGCCCCCCTCCTCACAGGATGCAGCATGTGCTCAGTTGGCATGGCAGCCTCAGGGTTAGAGTTTATTTAGGACTGGGCTGTAATTTATATTAATTGATTCTGAGCAGGACATTTACTTAAGAATATGCAATGTTTGTGTGCAAAATCAGACCAAAATCCACCAAATTCAGCATTCTTTAGATCGTAGGGACCAACAGATGCTTATTTTTCTCCCCAAAAGGGGGCAAAGGTCCACTGGTGGACCACAATCTATGTTTGCAAATAATCCTGCAAAATAACGGACGGTAGGTATAGTGTCAAAAGTGAGCAAGTGAACCTTTAGTGGACCGCTTGAATTCTTCAATTCCTGCTTCAAGCATTCCTCCCTGTTTTGAACATGTGGATGCTACTTACAAGTCACACCCATTACAATCCTTGACAGTTCCTCCCTTTTACAAAGAAAGGTGTTATCCTTACACTCATGTCTTCTTTTCTTCCATTCCAGGGGACAGATGGTCTAATTCTTATCCTAAACCGTTATGTGAATTTCGCCGAAAGAAATTTCCATGGAAACATATTACGTGTTGCAGCACAGATTACTGCAATGGGATAGTGCCAATTACCATCACCTCTCCAACTTCCACCCCATCCAACCCAAGCCTCACAGAAGGTTCTTAAGTCCACACTATCATCTGGTCCCCCTGAAATAACCCACTAGCCATAATGTCTGATTTAGATTGTTATCTTGGGCTGATGAAAAAGTGGGGGGTGAAATTGCAATAAAGCTACGTCCTGACATCCTGTGTCTGATTTCTATCCCATGCATTTATCTCCCAATTGCCAGTTGATCTGTTAGGTCAAAGAGGGTATGTCAGGCCTGGGATAGGGGAGGTAGGATCCAGCGGATGCCACTGAAGCCTAGATCTGCACCTGTCCTGCCTCAATACACCTCCTCCTCAAGCCCGATTGCTGCCCTAGTCCACCTGTGTGACATGGCTGTCTGCATGTGGGATACCAGCCTTTCCGCCAGATGCAACACCCTGTAGACAACAGAGTGGCAAACTACTCTGTTTAATTGTACAGATGAATTGTTTAACCCATTTTTGCCCAGCACACAGGGGTACACATTTAAACCCTGTTGCATATATGCAAGATTGGGCAGAAATGATTTAAAGGAAATGTTATAAATTGGTTTTGTGTTGTAATTGTAAACAACCTTTGACCCGGGGTTGCAAAAAAATGTAAAGAATTGCATTTCTTCTGCTTTTGATGCTCCAACGGAATAGCACTGCTCTGTGTTCAAGAGTTGTCTCCCTGCACAATAGACAATTAGTCTCTTAGCCTCTCGTTATTTCTGCTCCATCCCTTCCCATGCTTTCAACCACCTCCAACTACCTCACCTCATTCTTGTGACACTGCCTGCTCTAGCTGACATATCAGCCTTTCCACTGCCAGCCTCCATAGCTGTTCGGGCACATGGGGCCAAGTGTTCCACCTGCTCACTGCCCGGGCCCATATGAATTCCAATAGCCTAGGCACACTGTTGAGATTGCTCCTAGAAAGAGGGCTTCCACTCCCAAGATCCTCCGCTCCCAACCAGTGAAGAGGAAGTCAGCCCCCCTCTTCATGTGCACTCTACAGGAGAAGTGAGCAAGAATAGGTGGGGACACAGCTGAGCAGATGAGGAACTGGGGGATGGTCACTGGTGCAGACACCCTAAGTCAGTTTCCTGCCTCCCCCAGCCCACTGTTGGATGCTCCACCCTGCCTCATGTGTAGGCTGCCCATGAGAAAGGGGAATTCTTAGTAATTCTGGAAGCCTGTGGCAAACCCAGTAGGACTGCTGAGGAGAAAAGCATCAGTTCCAGGAATAGTCTGAGCAGAGCATTGAGGCCATTTCAAGGGTTAGGATGGGAATTCTGAGGAGTTAGATGGGACATTTTGCCCAGGGTGCCAGGACAATCTGAAAACTGAGATGTGACTGAGGGCCCGGCGAAGGGGTGGAAAAAGCAGGGGGAGAGAGAGGGCAGGAGTGATGGCGACTGGAAGAGACTCTGGTGTGGAGGAAGATGGGACTGGACACAAGAGAGGGGCAATGCCAGCAGAGAATTCACAGGAGAAGGGATCCTCCATTATTTCAATGCGTTCCTGTCCCCTGGAGAAATGTTTTTATAATCAGGGCTGTCAACCAATGCCAAAAGTTTAGCTAACTAATTTTTAACCTAAAAACTAACCTTTTTAATCGATTAATAAATATATTACGTGCAACAGATTTGCATATTGTCAACACTGGACCACAAAGCCCTTTTCAAAATAGTGAAAGATGTGTAGCTTACACAAAGTGGTCAAAGTGTACACTACAGAGAAAAAGATGATCTCTCCCTCTCTCTCTCTCTCTCTCTCTCACACACACACACACACACACACACGTACGCACACACACCCTCTGGTGTTTGTTTTAGACTCACATCTCACAATTAGAACATGCCCTTTATTCCCTTGATCCTCTTGTTCTCTATCCTCTTGCTCCTACAACATTGGCTAAATTAAGCACACCCTCCCATTGTGCTCTTTTACTGCTTCCATGACAAAGGGCATCTTGATTTTAAAATCCTTATACACTGTTGATCAGAGAGAGTTGGATCTCTTCTACCTATAGGCTGAGGTTTCTTCCCTGGTGGGATGGGTTACTTGCACATCGACTCAGAAATGTATGCCTTCTTTAGAGATGCTCTGACCTTCCTGTGGAAGGAGGAGGTTCAACTTGACTTAAAGCAAAGTCGTTAATCTGGATGGCTGATGTATATGTGTCTATATCAGAGGTTCTCAACTGGTGGTATGCAGAGCAGTGTTGGATGGTACACACAGCATTCCTACCATGACATGAGTGTCCAACAGTAGTAGGAGCCTCAGCTCAGGAAGCTGAGCTCCAGCGCATGGTTTTCACGAGCTAGTAAAAACCCTCCTGCCTGCCCTGCACCTCTTACTACTCTCGGACTCTCTCATCGCAGTCTCCGAACTAAGAAGTAACTGGTGATGATGTCATCTCTTCTGGTACTTCTGCGGAGAGCCTCGGAGTAAGTGGTATGTCAAGGGACCAACATTGAGAAATACTGGACTGTATTCTTTTGTTTTCTTAGAGCAGCCCTATGAAGCACAACCTGCTCCTGCCTCCCCCCTCAATGCAAAAGCCAAACATTAACCCTTCCCAGCAGTCCCTGCTGCTCGCCCAGACTGAATGATGGCCCCGTGAGGTCTTTCACACCACGAAAAAGGAAGCAAGCACACCCAGACACAGACAGACTTGAGCCTGCATGAATGGGGGCTCATTTCAAGTCCGTGGCCTCAGGCATGAGTCAGTGCCCGAATCATCGACACAAACGACTTGAGTGTTGTGAGAGATTTTAGGGGTTTACCTGTTTTATCATCTTTCTATGTAATCCTATATCCAGTGAGTTATCCTAAGAAGCCAGAAACGAATATTGCTCTGCAAATTGACAGCTGAGGGCCTAGTGTCATGGCTGCAGGCAGAGGCTTGCAGCTCTAGCTTAAAGTCTGCCTGCGCAGCAGATAAAGTGAAAAACATGTTTATGACCAAAAGCTCAGTCGGCTGGGGGCAGGGACTTTTGTTGGAAGAACAGATACGGGAAGCATGTCAAAGATGTTCAGGGCAAGGTGACCTCCGGATTTGAGAATTGTGAAAAGTCCCAGGATGAGAGCCAAGTTACATCATTAAACTTGTTTACGCATTGCTATAAATTTGTGTGCAAAGGGGAGGTTACTTGGGGGTGGTCCTATGTCCTGACGGTCTTGCTTCTATCCTATATGGCATATCTGCTGGAGCAATAAAGATGGACTAAGAACAGTGCAAGTCTCTGTCATGCTACCTGGCTGCTCAGCTAAAAGAACCAAAGGACAATTTCTATCCATCAGTGCACTCAAGTCAGCCAAAAACACATTGTGTTGCAACTCAGACTTGAGTCACCTGACTTGTACCCATCCCCGGCTACGTCTTTCTCCGCCCTGATGACCCAATCGTGTCCAGGCCTTGCTCTGATGGAAATTGTGTTGCGCCAGCACACGGCCCAGGTAGTGCAAATGGCCGGCAATCTTGACTGTGTGTCAGTGGAATGCCAGCTCCTGCCACAGCAGGCAAACCGGTGGCACCGCAGGCATTCTGAGCAAGGATCAGGGTGGGGCTCAGGGCCAGCTGGGCATGTGTCAGGAGTGAGCTGCAGGCAGCACGTTGTGCGACCCCCTGGCAGGGAGTTTCTGGGCCGGGCTGCGGCAGTGAAAGAGAGTGAGAGCCGCTCACCTGTTCCCAGTGCGTTTGCGCCAGGCTGGTCCGGGCAGATGGGGAACAAGGAGAAAGGGCGCTGGGAGCTCCAAGGGGGTGAGCTGGGAGGGGAGGGGAGGGGAGGCTGCCTGCTGCCCTGGGCCTCTCTTCTCTGAAACTGCATCTGAATTCAGGCTACCATCCTCTCCACACCTTCCTGGGAGAAAGCCCCCTTGACTATAATGGGGCTTACTTCTGAGTAGACAAGCATAGGATGGGGCTCTGAGGCTACAATCCCATCCACACCTTCCTGGGAGTAAGTCCCCTTGACTACAATGGGATTCACTTCTGAGTAGACATGCATAGGATGGGGCTCTGAGGCTGCAATCCTCTCCACACTTTCCTGGGAGTAAACCCCATTGACTATAACAGAACTTACTCCTGAGTAGAGTAGCATAGGCTTAGGCTCTCAGTCATAAATAAGTCATAATTTACAGTTGTTTTTCTTGACAAGTTCATAAAAGGGTTTTTTTGCCTGCGTCCTGGAGTCCTGCAGGTTTAGGAGCCTCCTGTTGTTGCAGTGCTTTAGTAACTGCATATTGCATTTATATTAAAGCTTTTTTTATTTGTTAATTGGATCCTAATAAACCCTGTGTTGCATGTTCCCTTTGGTTTGGATCTTATTGAGAGCCCTGAGATTATTACTCCCTTGTTTTGGAGGAACCAACGTGAACCCTGACAAAAGATCATTGGTCAGGATGGATAAATAAAACCGCCTTTGGTTCGGCCTCTGTGGCCAAGGTTTGGTGGGTAGGTAGATCTGGGCTCCTGCCTAAACTTGGAGCCCAGATCTACTGGAAGGGTAGACTGGGCTCCCATTCCAGCCGAAGTCCAGGCAGGAGCCCAGGTCAACCCAGCTGGTAGATCTGGGCTCCAAATCCATGTGGGCGACCAGGTCTACCCGCCCAGTTAACCTGGGCTCTGGAGTTGGTAGTTATCATGCCCCCCCCCAAACACTGGATCCACCCCTGGCTGGAGGCAGATATTGTTGGAAGCAGCACTGCCGATATCCTATACCCCTGAACTGGCCTCAACCTCCCCCCCCCCCCCGAAACTGAATGAACAGGGATGCTGGAAAAGAGCAATGAAATGGGATTCCTCTTCTGGGGCATCACTCATTATGCTCAAATTGGCACTGAGTGACGTGAAGCGGCTTTTACTTTAACTTGGCTTGTTGGTGTTCTTGGGCTGTGGATGAGCTTGTTTGCAAGAAGCTGGCCTGACCCTTCCATAAGAGTGCTTGAGCCCCTCACCCTTAGGTGGCAGGCTGGGAGGGGTGGTGAACTAATGGGGATGTGTCATATTCCATGCCCACCTGCCCAGGCCCTTTGCCTGCCTGGAGAGATGGGTTTACCACCTCCTGCTGCAGTTTCACCACCATATTACGAGTGATGACATGTCTTTTAGCATGTTTTCTATTTTTTTGTGATACTTACGTCATCTATAGACTATGGATAAGTTTTCAAAGGCCTATAAGTGCACATCAGGCAGAACAGCTCAAGCCATCTCTGTTTGCCAACATCCTGATTAACTAGCACTGGATTCCGGACACTCAAGGGGATTTTTACAAACATAGAGGTTCTCTCTTTCAAGAACCAACAACATTTCAGAATGGATTTTCCTAGTTTGGTCTCCCTTCTGGCCTCCAGTTCTCCCACGGAGGCTAACAAGCAGCTCCATCTCTCACATGGAGGGCAGCCAAGACACTTCTTGCTCACACCAAGAGCAGGTGGAATCACTCAACTGGGCTTCCCCTTCATAATCTCTGCTAGATAAGTGGCCAAGACAGTAGCTTTATGACCTGCACATTCCTCTATTGGTGCACCACTGCTCAGGATTTTGGGAAAATGATTTTTATTTTTCTACTGGAGAAGACATGCAAAAGAACAAATAATAGGAAATTTGATCTCCCCCGTCTTCAGGCTCAGCCCCCATCCCAGGTTCAAGGCTCACCTGTGGTGTCTTGCATTTGGTTATTTAAATGATTACCAAGTTCATCTATTGCTCTCCTTTCCCAACCTTTGATACTTTCCAAGGCTGCCTTTCACATGTGCCTGGCAAATGGAAGGTAGAAGCATAGGACAGACATCAGACTCAAAATTTCTGGGTGCAGCTTTATTGAAATTTCATCCCCCACTTCTTCATCAACCCAACGTGACCATTCAAGTCAGACAATATACCCAGTGGGTTGTGTCAGGAGGACCAGATGATGGTGAGGACTCAAAGGCCTTCTGTAAGGCTTGCGTTAGAGATGGAGGCAGAGGTGGTGAAGGTGGAGGTTGGAGAGGTGGTGTTTGGGGCCGATATCCTGTTGCAGAAATCTGTGCTGCAACAGATATTCAGTTTCCATGGAACTTTCTTTTCAAGAACTTTACAAAACCCCTTTAAATGACAGTTAGAGCGCCCATTTCCTGGAATGGAAGAAAAGAAGACATGAGTGTATGACAGTATTATTTGTACATACAAGGATTTTCACAATTTTGGTCAAGCTCAGTTTGTTACACCTCCCCCCCACGACTGCTACCGCCTGCACCTCCTTAGCTATGCCACTGGCCTCCGCTGCCCCAATGAGTATTCTTGGATCTGTGCCAGTCATATTCCTGGCACAGAACCAAGGAGAATAATGGACAGTGAAGGGCAGAAGAATTGTGTTAGGGTCCTGGCACATCCTGGTTCCAGCAGTATCCACCCCCTCGCTCCCCCATTCCACCTGCACCCTTCCTCATCCAGGCACTGCCCCACCACATTCCTCCCACCGCCTTCCGCCTACACCAATTCACCTGCAGACCTGCCTGTAGCCCACTGTGGCAGTGGTCCTCTGACACCACTGCTGTGCATTCTGCCTTATGGCCATTGACAATGGAACCTCCATTCCATTGTCCTAAAATACAGTTCTCTGTCACTTATCCTTAAAGTGTTCTAGGATCCTGAATATGCTGCCCTACCATTGAATCGTAACACATACTGGACAATCATGGGTATTCTCGGGGGTTGGGGGGTGAATATGACCCTGCAGTTTAGACTGCTCCTATTGTCATATTTAGAATTGGGGGATGAAATATGAAAACTAGAAATCGTTTCCAAGATTTTGGTTCCACACAACCTGTGACAATAGCAGGACACTCTGCATCTTACCTTTTTTGTTCACACTTGTTACACACTCCATCGTGCTTGATGGTATTGAACATGTACCATTTCGTAAGATACACTTGAAGTTCTCATATTTAGCGCATGATATGCACTTCACTTTGGAGGCTGTGAGACAAAGGAAGGATGATCAGTAAAGAGAAATTCTGGATTCCGGTTAGAGTGCTTTTCCAGAGTGGAGGGAACTGGAGTTTGCTGCAGCGAGTAAAGGCCATAACAAAGGGACTCAGCTGTATAAGGAAGGATAGGAAAGCTGCAAACAAGAGGGCAGAAGATCACAGCAGGTTTGAGAAAAGAGCTGAGGTGACACAAAAGATTACAACAGGAGGTAACTGCCAAAAAGCAAGCCACACTGCTCAGAACCACACAAGGCAGAATAAGAAGAAAGTGATTGATTGATCGATTGATCGATCGATTGATTGATCGATCGATCAGAATGTTATGGGTGAACCTCCCCCTTTTTATTCCTGGTTATTCTGAACTCAAGCAATATTTCGTGCTGGCGTCCTCCTGGACTTAGTCGAGCCCTTCTTCCTTTGCGGTATACACTTCTGCTGGGCCTCCAGTACTGTTTTAAACAGCCTCCATGCACTCTGGAGAGGTTGGACTCTTTTTACCTTCCTTTTCAACTTCCTTCTGACTAGCCTCCTCATTTGGGGGAAGTCCAACCTCTGGAAATCTTTTGTGTCAGGTTTGCTTGGCACTCTTCCCGCAACATACATGGCAAAACAGATAGCAGCAGGGTCACTCTTCCCCAATGGCTCAGTAACATTTACCTCTCTAACCAGGTCCTGAGTACCACACAATATTAAATCCAGAGTCACCTGTCCTCTGGTGGGCTCCATGACTAGTTGTTCTAAAACATCGTTCTTTAGAAAGTCATGAAATCCAATCTCTCTTTTGTGATCAGAGCACGAATTGATCCAGTCAATATGAGGATAATTGAAGTCCCCCATGATTACAACCCTGTCCCTCCTTGTCACCTCCCTGATCAGTTTCCTCATTTCAAGGTCCCCTTCAGGTTTTTGGTCCAGAGGACAATAGTGTTGGCAACCTTCAGTCTCGAAAGACTACGGTATCTACATTGTTTCCCAAGCCTGGTATTTTAATCCACAGCGATTCTATGGTGGAGAATCAGACCCACCTTCAATCTCTGCTGGATTCTACCCCTACTTTAACATAGATGGCCGCCCCACCTCCTACACACCCCTCCCTGTCCCTCCTATAGATTTTATAGCCTGGGATTGCAGTATACCACTGATTCTCTGAATTCACCAGGTTTCTGTTATGCTTACTATATCAGTGTTCCCCTTGCCATCAAACATTCCAGTTCCCCCGTCTTTGCTCAGAGACTTCAGGCATTTGCGTAGAAGTACTTGTATATGGAGTGCTCCAACATGGGCTGCTTATTTGCCCCTTTATCCCTGCAGACTCTCATTCTGATGGACAGGCTATCACATCCACCATGCTTCTACTCCCAATTTCTACTCTCTCGCTACCTTGTTATTCCTTAGCTTCCCCATCCTCATTCCACAGGGATGAGGGGTCCCAAACTGGATGCCCCTTGGTTCTTGTAGGCTTTCCCCAAGTGTCAGTTTAAAAGCTGCTCTGCTACCAGTGGCGTAGCTAATGATCGTGAATCCCGGTGCCAAGTTCAAAATGCTGCCCGGAAGTGAAGTCACAACCGGAAGTGACATCATGCACAGGCTTATTAAAAGGAGAAAATTGGGAGGAACCCACCTCCTCCCCCAGCAGCTCACCACCCACTTGCTCTGCTACCTCCCCCGTCAGTGGCATAGCTAAGGCATCTGTTTGCTACCTGGGATCAAAGAAGATTTTGTAGCTCCCCCTCCATGACAAAATCAGATTTTATTAATTAAGTAAATAAATAAAAAGTTATTGGTTCCATGGTGTATCATTATAACATTTCACTGGCACTCTGAACAATCAGTCTCCGGTCTGTTTTGAGTTAAGCAAATCCACTTTTTGTTCCATAAAGACAGTTGTGCTTTCATTTTCTGGTTATTTGGGCATAACTTTTGATAGAACACAAAGGTTCCAATGCTGTTTGTTTCACTGCATTCTGCATTAAATTACCTTTCCAATGATATATAACATGATGCTATTATTCATACATACCAAGATTTTTACAATTTTGGTCACTAGTGTCAAGCTCAGCTTGTTGCCCCCCTACAGCTTGATGCCCAGTGCAGCTGTTACCCCCTGCACCCCTTTAGCTATGCCACTGTCTGCTACCTTTTTAATGTTACGTACCAGCAGTCTGGTTCAAGTGAAGCCTGTCCCTCTTGTACAGGCCCAACTTGTCCGAAAATATTTGGCAGTGCCTAATGAATCTAAACCCCTCCTCCAGGCACCACCCTCTCATCCACTCATAGCACTTCTAAGAACACTACCTTTGGAATCCTGGCTTTGAACTTCCTACCCAGCAGCATAAATTTGGCCTCCAGGACCTCACGGCTACAATTCCCCACATTGTTGGTGCCAACATGCACCAGAACAACTACCTCCTCCCCAACACTATCTACTAGTCTATCTAGACGAGACGTGATGTCTGCAGCTTTCACACCAGGCAGGGAAGTCACCATGCGGTCCTCCCATTCATCGCAGACCCTCCCTTTAGGTTCCTAACAATTGAATCACCCACTACAAGAAGCCCCAAACCCCCTCCCACCAAGTGATAAGTGCAACTACATACATGCCTGTCCCCTGAAGAAGTGGGTCCTTTCAGGGGATTGTTCCTCTCCTCTCCAGAATGAGCCGCCTTGAGTTCCTTCAGGGAGAAATGCAGGGTAAAAACAAAGTATAATAATAATAAAGTAGAAATGCCATCCTCTAGCCCTGAGACTTCCTACCCCAACAGCTGGGGAGCTGCCTGCCTGAGGGTGGAAGGACACCTGCACGTCCCTGGAAGTCTCACGGTGGTCCCTCGCTGCCTGCCTCTGCTTCTCCAGGTTGGCAACCAAAGTTTCAAGGGAGCAGGCCCGTTCCCTGAGTCCCTGGAGCTTCCTGCACTGAGGGCACACCCATGACCCCCAGAGGCACATAGCCAGACGTGTGACACTCAGTGCAAAACACTTGATAGCCCCCAACCTGCTGCTGGCTGTCTGACTGCCTAGTTTTGTGATACTTAAGAAAGCTTACCCGGCTTTGCTACCCCTCTTCTCAAGGGAGCTTCTTTGCCCAGCTTCTGAACTGACAGAGAAACTTAACTCACTCTATCTGACCTTGGCACTTTGGCCCAGGAGGCCAGGAGCTCACTTCCTACCTGACCCTAGCTTTATATTCCTAGATCAGTGGTTCTCAAACTGGTGGGTCATGACCCACCAGTTCGTGTAAAGGTCCGCCATCCCTTTGAGGGAGGGAAGGGGAGAAGCAGGGAAGCGATCCCCAGGATTGTGTCCATATGGGAGGGTGAGGGGGGTTAAGGCAGGGCTGCAGCAGGCTGCAGGAGGTGTGGGGAGCCCTGCCCAGCACTCCCTGAGGCTTGGAACATTCACTGAAAGCAGGCGCGCAAACCACGTCCGTTTTGCAGCAGGTGCTTAGTGCCTGCTTTTAGTGAACGTTTCAAGCCTCAGGGAGTGCTGGGCAGGGCTCCCCACACCTCCTGCAGCCTGCTGCAACTCTGCCTACATAAAGTAAGTCACAAGCACCTCCACGCCCCTCCCCCACAGGGGGGACGTACTGAGGGAGTAAAGCTCCCTCAAAGTTTGAGCACCACTGTCTTAGATGGTTCCTTTCTCCCCTCCTTTCTGGCTGATTGAAAAGGGGCTGGCCTTCACAGGTGAGATCTGCAAAGTTCAGGAGGACAGTCAGTGGCTGATTCTATCCCTGGGAACTGCAGAAGTCTATTGATGGGATGAACCCATTTTCAAACTTCTGAATGGGGTACCTGAATTTGCAAACTCCTAAATGTTAGCTGACTGTACTCAATTTGCTGGCTGGCTGGGAACCTGCCCTGCCTGCATTCTTGTCCTCTGATCAGCTCTCTTTGGGCTGGACTGTTTTGAACCCCAAGTTGGTCTTCACTTTGAATTTAAACTGAACTGGCTTTAGTTTTTGAAGTTTGCAGAACTTACACACTTAGGTTTAAATCATGTTTAAAGTTAAAACACTAAAGTGTGCTTTCCTCCTCCTTTAATTCTCTTCCTCTGATTAGATTGGGCTCCTACAGAGTAGACCTGTTTAGACTTGAGCTGTAACTCCATTCAGAATTAGCTCCCTGTCCAAATTCTGCCTTGCTGCTTTTATTAAGTATGCACTTAGATATTTATTTTTATTGCCCTTGTGTAGTCCTACCCAATTTTCTGGAACTTCAGAATTCCCTCCTCAGGTTAGATTAAGTACTACCTTTAGGTAAAAGAATAAAAGTTGATTTAAAGTTAGACAAATGAGAGAACACACTTTCCTTCTCTGCCTCCTCCCTCTTCTTGCACAGATGCTTCAAACACCCTGTCTTACCTTGGTATTTTGTCCCAGGAAGCATTTCATCCAAAGAAGGCCACTCTCATTGCTTGTTTCTTTATGGGGAGAGGAAATTCCCCATAAACAGCATCTTTCTTGCAACTAACCTCTCCTTTTTCAATCTTGAGGATCAAAATTCTACTCACTACCATGCCACACCCAGCACTCCCCACTTCTTCTCCCAACCATCTTTTGATAAATGACAAGCAGGACTCACCAGGGCTCACGTAAAGCAGGACAACAAACACAAAGAGAAGAACCTTATTCATCCTGCTGGATGTGACAGGCAAACCGAGATCACAGCTGAGGCAGACAGGAAGAGAATCACCTTCAGACCAGAAAGGTCTTCTCTGGATACCTCAGGACAGCTCTGTGCTGATCTTTTATCCTCTCTGAGTCCCTAGGAAGAGCCAAGGTGTGAAGCAAGAGGGTGCAGCCATGCCTTCTTACTGGAAAGGGGTGCAAAGCTCATCGTGTACCTCTACTGGAACAGGAAGACTTGGCAGTAGGTTTCAGACACTGTTTATCACTCTTGTCCTCCCTGGGAGGGGCCTGGTCAGAAATGCTGGATGTTCAGCTCATTTTTTAGAATCAGGTACATTGACATGCGTGGCAGTCCATATACAGGGGGCTGGTGGTGCTCTTTAGCCTCAAGCATCGTTATCCTTGGGGTACTCCTTAGTTATGTGGCAAGAATGAAGAGGAAGAGAGAGATAAAGGTGAACTGAGCAGCTTGCAGACAGATCCCAATGAAATCTTCCCCCCCCCATGCAATTGTGCCAATTGAGCTGCATCCTGCATCAGCTGTTGCAGAGTTGGGGACATTCATTCCCTTACCTTGGGAAAGCCTCTGCTGCCCAAATGGGTGTCCTCTGACCTGCACCAGCTGCTCTGCTGAGGAAGAGACTGGTGTGTGATGGTGATTGATCCTGATTGGCGGGCTTTCCAAATGTCTGAGAATTTTAAAAATGCAGGAGCAGAGCTATCTGCAAAAGCTGTGATTCCTCCTGCAGATAATGGTGTTGGGGGGGGGAAGCATTCCTCCCTTCAGGCTGTCATAGAGCCATTTATTAGCACTCATTGACGTGCTTGTTCAACCAGCTTTGAGCCCACCTAACAGTAAGCAGTACCATCTAGCCCACTGGTGACTCTTTGCTCCACAAGGATACAATGGGAGGTATTGTCCAATGCTTTGCTGAAATCTAGCTGCAGCTTCTCACTGGTGTTTCCAGACAGTCAACCAGACAAGTCGCTCTATCCAAACAGGCGAGACTGGCCTGGCACGACTTGTTCCTGACACAAGCCCTGCTGGCTGCTAGAAATCCTGCCAGGGCGAATGTTTCTCACCTCTGGGCTACTGAACAGAGCATAAAATTACAGCAAAGCTTTCCATTGCAAAGCTGAAATCAACAAGTCCGGCGTGATATCTTGCTGGTGGGGTGTACTTGGATTCAAGCTCTTCTGCCATCCCCCCTTTCCACACATGCAGCCAATGTGCAGTGCGTTCCTGTCAGCATTTGTCCTTTGCTCTTTCTCTTGGGCTCCATCTCTGTTTTTTTCTACTGGGCCTCTGCGCTGCCAGAACAAGAGTTCTGGTGCTGCTCTGTGGTTGAGGTGGTGGCAAAGCGGACCTGCCAGTCTCTTCAGCCAGGGCACTGCTGCAAGCAGTGAGTGGCTGTGGTGAAGCGCCAGTAGCCTCCAGAGAAGCCCCAGTGCTGGCCCAGTGGCACAGAGTGTGGACGGGTGGTGGGAGGACTTGGAAGGGGAGGGACAGGGCAGAGACCAGGGTGGGAAGAGGGGTGTTTTGAGGCTGGGAAGGGGGCTGTATCAGCAGCAACCACTCTGCTGATATCCTATTCCCCTTCCCAGCCATCTTCCACCCACCCGGGTCCATTCACTCTTGTGCCAGCAAATTAGCTGGTGCAGGTCTGACTAGACCCATTGGCACAGCATAGGCTTGCTCCGGGACACGGAGACAAACATTCCCTTGGGTCACGGAGGCCTCCTGGATGCCAGACTCCTGGTGGGATGCAGCGCGTGCCCCGTTTGCGAGGCTGCGTTGGTGGTGGGGGGAGACTAAAGTTGGATTGGAGTGCCCAAGGCCTCCTGTTGGGCCTGTGGCTTAGAAACACAGCCTTTTTACTGGGTGTTCAGGGGCACAAGATGGACATACAACAAAATGCAGCATCTCCACACCAGCCCAACAGGCTCAGTCCCTCCCTGCCTCCCGTGTGCTTCTTTACACGAATGCTCCAGGGTTCCTTCATGCCTCTGAACTTACCAAGCCTCCATGGGGCAGTTTTTAGTTTTCTTTATTTTGATGGGGATGGTCCTCTGCTTTTTCTTTTGCTTTGTACAAGCATCCACTTGTATGGATACATTGAGTACATGAGCATCCATAGAAGTCTATACAGTACTGCAGGGGTGTCAAACATAAGGCCCGGGGGCCAGATATGGCCCCTGGTAGCTTTTTATCTGGCCCTCAGGATCTCAGCTACTGAGGTGTTACCGCTGAAATGGCAGTCCACATAAAAATTGGACTTTCCCAAATCTTGCAATATGATCAAGATTTGCATACTTTCTTTTCTGTCATTTGCAGTTAATGAGTTTCTATATGAGAACAGGGTCTGATTTCTGGCCATTAGCTGCTTAATGATGTCACTCTCTGCTTAATGACATCACTTCCGGCCCTCAGCTGGAGCCCTGAATGCTAACTTCGGCCCTCTGCATGAAATGAGTTTGACACCCCTGCAGTACTGTGCTCTAAGTATATGACCCTATTGAGTAGATGACCCTGAGGATATGAATATCGAAGCTGCTACACTGGCTGTAAATGGCCATTTTAGAGGACCTTAGAACCCGAACTTGAGCATGTCTCAGAATGCTGGTGGCACTGGCAATCCCAATGGGACCTCAGGGAGGGAAAGACTTACTTCCAGTCACCATCTGTGCAGCACATCAGGGCTTCCCTGGCGATTCAGTTGGCAGATGTGGCCAAGGACACGGATGGAAGTGGAAAGACTGATGTGTGATTGGGGGGTGGATGTTTACCAAGGAGTGGGAATGGTGTATGTAGTAAAAATAACTTGCAGGACAAAGCGAGACTAAGGGGGAGACCTGAGAGGAGGGGCCCTAGTTGAAGGCATGCAAGTAGGGCACAGATCAGGCCCATCTGCAGCAGCCCACAGTTTGGGAGATCAAGTTCAAACCCTGAAATGGGTTCAGTATCCTGTTCCACCCTATTTGTAGGCCAATGTGTGCTGCAGGATCCCCATGCGGATGGTGGTAAGTAGAGATCTCAATCCTCTGATTCTCTGCCCCCTCATGCTGCAGCTGAAATATCTGAAGGGAATTTATTCCGTAGCAAAGAGTCTGATCTGCTCCTCACTAGGGCTGCAGTACTCAATCTGTTTACCAGGGAGTTCGTCCAACTGGATGCAGCGAAACTGACTTCTGAGTAAACTGATATGGTATAGGATTTTGCTGACAGATGTGTTTACTCTTTTTTATTTTGCTTTGTTTTCCTTTGGTGTTTAAACTACCGTACAAAGCAGGACCCATGAGTGAGGGGGTAGAACAGGTAATTTGTACCTCAGTTCAGAATCAAAAGAGGGGCCCAGGAGGCATTGGAGGGACCAGAAATTTCCTGGGATCTTACCTTTTCTGGACCACCAGCTTATGCAGGATGCTTTAGGCACAGACACCGGGCCCAGGAATGCATACATTCCTTAACAATGTCACATCTGGGAGGAAACTGGCCTGCTAGAGTAGCTCTTTGGCTTATGGCTCCGCTTACCATGAAGCAGTCGCATTGCTATGATTTTGTAGCCCGGTGCGGAGCTCAAAGTGATGACCTGGAAATGATGCCACAACCAGAAGTGATGTCATGCCGAGGCTTTTTAAAAAGTTGAAATTGGGGAAAGCCCCCCTTCTCCCCTCAGTAGCTCCCCACCCACTTGCTCCGCCATCTCCCCCCAGCCAATGGCATGGCTAAGGCATTCATCTGCTACCTGAAAAGATTTATATACCCATTTTTCCAAATGCTCACAGTGTTTGATGTACAATTTATTGTTTTTGTGTTATATTGTACACCAAACACTGTGAGCATTTGGAAAAATACAGTTAAGAACAACATATGACAATGCAATAAAATAAAACCAATTAACAACAACACCAGGAGCTGTTGCCATCAATGCATTCATCTTGACGTCAATGCATTCATAACCACAGCCAGAACATCCTTGACATGGTAGGGCCAGAGCTGCAGACATTTCACATTTCCTAATGAGGTCTTGGAATAATTGTGATGCTTGCAAAAAGTTTTCATCTCGTCTTCAACTCAAGTAGAAAAACAAGACCATCTTCCCAGAATCATCATGACCAGTGGGTACTTTGCTCTGGACAAAGTGTTCCGTCTGTTTACCAACTGTCCCCGCATTAATTCACATGAGCACTTTGGTACACTGTTCAGATTGTTCCTGGGATGGAAGCTTTTCCCATAAGGGGTCTTGCTGGGCTTGTCAGAGACTGCCAGACTTTTTGAGACATGTACCCTGATGGGATGTTGTGTTCTCACTCTCTGCGATCTGATCAAATTAAATCTATGCAGGACCTTCGATACCTTTTTGGGACAAAAGTCATACCAGACTGATTTCATCTCCTTGGTGATTAGTCAGGTTGACTGTGGGAACACCACTGACAGACTGCAGCTAGATTTCAGCAAAGCATTGGACAAAGTCTCCTGCGATGTCCTTGTGGATCAGAGACAAGGGTGAGCTAGATGATGCTTTTGTCAGCTGGGTTCCAAGCTTGTTGAACAAGCATGTCAATGAATGCTCTTAAACGGCTCTGTGTCAACCAGAGGGAGGAATCAAGCGCCACAGGGCTCTGTGCTGTTCACAGTTTTTATTAACTATATGGATGATGTTGCAGGGGGTTGCTTATAAAATGTGCCCATGATTCAGAACTGGAGGCGAGGACAGTTTACAACCTGGAAGATTGAATGAGGATTCAGAGTGATCTTGACAGGCTTGATCATTGGGCCCACACCAGTCAGATGCAGTTCCGTAGAGACAAATGTGATGTCCTGCATGTAGAGTCAGCAAATCAGGGGAATCAGGACAGGGTGGGGAAAACCTGACTTGGTAGCAACATGTTTAAAAAGGATGCAGGTGGCAAATTAATGATCTGACTCAGTGCAACACGTGAATGTCATCTGTTCATACTCTTGAACCAGTATATCATGTAACATGATGAGTGCCATGTTGGCAGTTATGTTGGAGGACCCTTGGAATGAACACGGGTCTTTCAGGATCTCTGGAGGTGAGGAAGGCAGAGCTGGTTCCAGCCTAGCAGTGCAGGGGCAGTGGCAGTTGAGAGGGCAACCCAGTCCCGTCCCCCTGCTCCTTCCCATGGCATTAGAATAGAACACCCTGTTCCCCCCCCCCCACATCTAACACAATCATCTGCAGGAGGAATCACAGTGTTTCGAGTTAGCTTAGTTTCTGCTCCTGATTTTTTTTTAATTCTTGGACATTTGGAAAACCCACCATTCAGGATCAATCACAATCACACACCAGTTTCTTCCTCTGCAGAAAGGTTGCTGCAGATCAGAGGACTCCCATTGGGGCTGCAGAGGCTTTCCGCGAGGCAAGGGAATGAACGTCCCCAATTCTGTAACAACCCCTCCCCTGATGCAGAATACAGCGCACCCTCCATTGGCACAGTTGCTTTGGGGATGGGAGATTTCATTAGGATTGGGCTGCAAGCGGCTCAGTTCCTGTCAATCTCTCGCTTCCTCACCCTTCTTACCACATAGTTAAGGAGCACCCCAAGAATAATGCTGCTCAAGGGTAAAGAGCACCATCTGTCCCCTGTGTCCGAAATCAATGGTAAGGCCACACCTGGAGTATTGTGTCCAGATCTGGTCGCCGCATCTCAAAAAAAGACATAGTGGAAATGGAAAAGGTGCAAAAGAGAGCAACTAAGATGATTACTGGGCTGGGTGGGGATTGGAAGGAAAATGGCCGCCTAGTAGGTTATCTCTGCCGGCCGCTCCTAGTCGTTTCTACATTTTTTTTTCCTTCCCTAGATAGGACCTCTGGTTTACTTCTTCTCTGGGAGGTCTCAGTAATTGTTCCTGAACCGAAAGGCACTGGCAGCTCCTGTTTTTGCTTACAATTACGCGTGGATTACAGTGGTTGGTTATTCCAAATCTTGAAACGCGGAGACCATGGGGAAAAAGAGGAGACAGAGAAACCATTCAGAACATGGTAACTCCCCCGGCAAGTCCTCAAAACAGAGACGCCTGGATGAACTCTCCTGGATGCAGCATGTGAGTGAGCCTAATTTTATCTCCTCTAATAAGTTTTCTGTCCTTGATGTCCAAGACACTGCCGTGGAGTCAGAAGGGGGAGACCAACTGCCCCCCTCCCCCCAGCTGGGAGATATCTACAACTCACAGTCGCCACATTTCCCCACTCTACAAGACAAGCTCTCACTACAGGAAGAGAGTGCTACTAGTAATCAGTTTTTAACTGTTTTAGGAGATTATTCCATAACAATGGGGAATACGATTGTGTACATCTGCCGGCAGTTCAACTCTGTTTTATCAAAGCTGGACTTGCTTCATAAGGATATCCAGAGCCCTCCTCTCTCACCCCCCCATCCTGCACAGCATTTGGACACTCACTTCAGACATCCAAGAAACCCACTCCTGTCTGTAGAAGGGGTGAGCCCAGAACCCCATGTAAACTCGGCCCATCACTTGCTGAGAAACCAACTGATGTAAGTGATCTGGCACATGCCCCTTAACTGGGGGAAATGGACAAATAAACCACGAGCACTTGACTCACTATCCAGGCTACTCTGTCTTGACGTACATGACATTGATTTAATTGAATTGACTTCCTTCCCCTTGACTTAAGAATGGCTCCCTCTCTTGAGACCTTTCGGCGAGGCCTGAAGACCCTTCTGTTTAAACAAGCCTTCTGAGTTCTCGGCCTTTTTAACATCTTTTTAACAACTTTTAATATTTTTTTACAGGCCTGATTCTTTTATGACTTGCTGCTGCTCTACTGCTCTTTTTACCTATTTTTTATTCTGACTGCTGTTTTTTATGATGTGTTAATATGTTTTTATTTGTTTTTAAACTATGTTTTTAATCTGTGGTAAGCCGCCTTGAGTCCCTTCGGGGAGAAAGGCAGGGTAAAAATAAAGTAGTTGTTGTTGTTGTTGTTGTTGTTGTTGTTATTAATTGATTAGGCTCCCTTGGTGGCACCAAATGCCACAATGTTCCCACATCTTGTTGAAATTCAAGACTCACAGGATTCCTCGCTTGCTTCATGAGAGGAAGTACATTCTTGAAAAATACAGTATCTTCCAAAGCCGGGTGTTTCGTGAAACACATACTACTCCACTACTCCAGAGAAATCATTTGAAGCCTCCATTATCAGCCTCTTCTACAGTTCCAAGGCCGGCCAATTTTGGCCAGATGCCCAGCCCTCAGTCAGGTGATAAGTGTAATCAGCTTGCTGAAAACACAGCTGATCCCTGGTCCTCATTACACTTGGATGTTATGTCAACAGTCTCTGATCTAAAAGCAGCCACTGACAGCTTTGCTAGTCTACTACTGAAGTTAAAAGCCTCGCTCCCAGTGCAACAAGGCAAAGCACCCAAGGATGCATACAGCCCACCTAATGTCCAACACTCAAAAGCTGGGAAAGGAATGCCTAGAAGGAAGAGCCCAGCATCTAGCAGCACCTCCCAGGCTCAATCGCTGGTTCCCAAGCCTCCACCCAAGGTACCAGTAAATTTGCCATCACAGAAGAAGACCTTCAGACCCCAAGAGGACCTGCACGGGTCTCTGAACGGACAGAGTACAACTAGAGCTGCTGTATCCTTGGAGCCAATTGCACCAGTAGTCCAAAATAGCCTTCTTTGCAAAGCATGTGCACCTTCGGACGTCAGCAGTGCAAACACAGAAATAGACTGCCCAATGGAGACAATGCCTGCCATTCCTAGTTGCCCTGTGAGGATTACAAACTCATCCACAGAGGTACAGGATGAGTTGCCTGCCTCAGACACAGTGTGTGTCAGGAATCATCTTCTGAGGAATTCTGTGTTCAGCTCAGAGACCTCAAACACTGCTGATATCACTCAGTGTTTGCCCAATGCTTCTTCACAAGCTACAACGTCTCCTCAGAATACTAGTCCTCACAGCGGTGATACAAGTTCCCAGTCCATGGACCTGCTGCTCCAACTGGATATAGATGAGGACACGCTAACCAGAGAGGCTCTGGAGGCATACAGAGCTCTCCCTCAACAAAAGCAGTTACAGATGGTCAAAAAAAATGAGATGGTTTGGCAGGAATTAACAAACATCATTCTGGCCCAATGTTCTTCTACATCTTTGGAGAATTCATCTCCACAAGACCCTCAAGCATCATCTCTGGAAGCAGACCCCCTTCGGAAGCTGCCCATTCAGGCTGAGATCCATCAGGAGCATCCAGGTGGAGGAAATTTGCCTCCCTCCCCTTCTCCAGAAGAAGATGAGATTGTGGAAGGAGCTATAAATGCCTTCAAGAGCCTTCCAAGGATGGAACAAGCAAACATAATAAAATGCCTGGATAAAGTTAGAGCAGAACATATTAGTCCTAATGAGGAAGCTCTGACTGGCAGAATGCAACCTTTGGTTCTTCCAGAACAAGCTTTGGGTCATCAATTTGAATCAGAAACTACTTCACCCAGGGAACATGTTACTAATTCAAGAGATTCTATGTTACTCATGGAGGCAAACTTAGCCTCATCTAGCTATGTGTCTCATGCCCCCCTGGAAATTGAGAACCTGCCCGTGAATGAAGCTTGACTGATCAACCCTTCTCCTGACTTGGTCTCTCCCTTTTTGAGAATCCTTTCCTGGAATATTGCAGGATGGAGGAACAAGGAAAATGACACCAATTTTCTAAGTTATCTTATAACTTTTGATGTAATTATGTTGCAAGAGACATGGGTCCAGGGCCAATTGCATCTTAATGGATATAAAGCTTTTTTGCTCCCTGCTATTAAACCTAATTCTAGTGGGCACCCATCAGCAGGTTTAGCCATACTGGTGGCAGAGCTTCTTAAACCTTGCTCCCTAACCACAACTTCGGGGTGTTGTAAGATGCAAGCTTTAATGATATCCTGTGAAGCTATTGACTTATTATGTATTAACATCTATATCCCCCCTATACTTAACAGTTCTCAGATATCCCAGCTCTGGAGTGACCTCTTGAATGGTATAGATGACCTCAAGAGGAATCATCCTCTAGCTGAGGTTGTTTTGCTGGGCGACCTGAATTCCAGGGTTGGAAACTCTAATCAAATCTATTCTAGAGCATGGATGGTGAATGAAGAAGATTCTTTCCCCTCATTTTGTAAGTTAGATAGATGGTCAAAGGATCCTCATTACAATGCTAATGGCTTGGCCCTTGTAAGATTTTCTGTTATTTCTAATCTGCTCTGGCTTAATGGGCTAAAGGAGTACCCCAATGCTGGTGAATTTACATACATGTCTCCCCGTGGGTCAAGCGTCGTAGACTATGCTCTCGTGTCCATGTCTTTGAAACCACATGTGAAAGAGTTTAACATTGGGGATCTTACTATTAGTGATCACTTCCCTCTAACCCTGGTGCTTGATCTACACTCGGGGAGAACACCAGCACACCCAGGAGTTGAAGTAAACATAGAGAGTAGCGGCAAAATCATAGTGAACAACACCCTTTCTTTAAATTTCCATCAGTTAATTAGGGATTCAACAAGTATAGATTCATTATCATCCATCTTGAAGGAGCCTGACCCCTTTGCCCAAATCCAGTCATTTGAATGCCTAATTGACCACATCCTTAGGACCCTGGGTTCCAACCCTAAGCGGAGCACTGTACATGGTGTATCCGATAAAAAGGACTGGTTTGATAAAGAATGCAGAGACCTCAAGGCATCGATCAGAGCAACTTATTTGGCCTTCAGAAAGTCTAACACTCCATGTGAGGCAGTTAAATATTTTTTCTACAGAAAACAATTTAATGCCTTACTGGTAGATAAAAAGCAGAAGTACACCCATGCTCAATGGATCAAGTTGTTGCAAGCGATACAGCAAAAAAATAAAAACAATTTTGGGCCGTGATATCTGGTTCTCTTAGCTCCAAAATGGATGACCCAGTTGTAATCTCTTCTTCTGTATGGATTAAACATTTTTCAGAACTATTTTTTGATAAGTGCAAATCCCCAACCCGACTTCAATTCATCTGATCTACCTACCTGACCCCCTGTGATGCCCATGGAGATTATACAGATAATAGATCAATTGAAATCAGGGAAAGCTGCCGGACCGAATCTAATACCTCCTGAACTCTTAAAATTTGACCCTGAGTGGTGGGCTCACTTGCTTGCACCCCTCTTCACAACGATCGATAGGACTGGCTTAGTTCCCAAAGATTGGGTGTCAGCAACAATCATCCCAGTTTTTTAAAAAGGGTGACCCTAAGCTCCCTGCAAATTACAGGCCTATCAGCTTGCTCTCTGTAATAGGCAAAATTTATGCAAAATACCTAAATAATAAGCTTTTTACCTGGACCAACTCTAAGGATATCCTAGGTCCTGAGCAATCAGGATTTTGTCGGGGCAAATCAACAATGGATAACTGTTTAATTTTATCTCACCTAGTCTATAAACAGATTAAGAAAGCCAAGGCAAGACTCTATGTGGCTTTCCTTGATCTAAGAGCTGCGTTTGATTCCATTGATAGAGATCTTCTTTGGTCTAAATTAGCCAGCATGGGGATTGATAAAAGACTATTGATGTTAATTAAGATCTTATACTCTAACACATCATGTAAAGTTAGATATACCAGGAGTGGTAGCCTCACACACCCCATTGCTATAAACAAAGGGGTTAAGCAGGGATGCATTTTGGCTCCCATGCTATTTAACCTGTTCCTGAATGATTTAGCCCCAGCCTTGAAGACAGTGGATGGTCACTGCCCGATACTTGAGTCCCATCCAGTGCCGCTATTACTGTATGCGGATGATGCGGCTCTTATTTCTCGAACAAGAATTGGCTTAAAACGTCTATTTAATCAATCTATAGAGTATTTTACATCCAACAAGTTACAGATTAACTACTCTAAATCTAAAATCATGGTGTTTGCCAATAATTGGAAACCATTTAAATGATCATTTATGGGCAACAAAATGGAACAGGTAAAGACATTCAGATATTTAGGCATTAATTTCCACTATAAGCATTTGTGGGTTTCTCATCGCAATGCAGTCCTAAATGCATCAAAATCTCATCCCTTGCAATTTCCCGGTTTTTTTTTTAGCCAAGGTAACAGATATGTCCCGGCTGCTTTAGAGGTATTCAAGGCTAAGGTACTCTCACAAGTTCTTTATGGCTGTCCAATCTGGCATAAGGCCTTGAATCATTCAACTGAGAGCATACAGGCCTCCTTCCTGCAGAGGATCTTGGGTTTCCCCGGGTGTGTTCCATATTCTGCTATGTGTCTTGAAGTGGGTTTTATTAGACTCAAAACATTGGCTTGGTTGAGATCAGTAAAATTTTGGCTTGCAATCCTCTTCAGTGCTGCCCCATATGGGCTAATGTACCAGCTTCTGTCTGATCCAGTACTGCCTGTGGAGGTTGCGGATTTACTCTCCAAGCTTAAATCAATAGGACTAGACACAGCGAGCCTGGGTATGATAGGTTTAAGTGAAGCCTACAGGACTATCAAGGAAAGATTGCTCGATATTGAGCGTCAAGAGCTACTCTGTGCAGCTAACACTATTTGCTCCCCTCTCCATCTGCACATCCCAGTTAGCTTTGGGAAGCCGGCTTCTTTCCTTTATCATCTGCAGTGCCCGCAGGCTCACAGAGAATTCTCCCTTGCGAGATGCAATGCCTTTCCATCAGCTCTGCTAGCGGGCAGGTTTTGTGGCATTCCCTACTCAGAAAAAAGGTGTACCTGTGACAGGAATTGTGTGGAGACATTACATCATATATTTTTTTACTGCCCACTCCATGATACCCTTCGTAAGATCTATCTGGCTCCACTGCTGAACAAAATGCAGGGCTGGGAGGATTCATTTAAATTACAAACTCTTCTTTCCATAGAGGAAACTGACTCTCTTGACAAGGTTGCCAACTTTGTTTCTGGGATTCTGGCAGGATGGAATTCTGGGTCTTCCGCTATATTATGGTGGATGGGGGGAAGGGGTATTGGATGATTACGAGTGTTTTATTTTATTGTGTGTGTGTTCTGAATGTTTAATGTTTGGTTGTTATTTCGTATTTCCATTATCTATGCCAATAAAGGTCTTATGTATGTATGTATGTATGTATGTATGTATGTATGTATGTATGTATGTATGTATGTATGTACTGGGCTGGGGCACCTTGCTTATGAGGAAAGGCTATGGCGTTTGGGCCTCTTCAGCCTAGAAAAGAGGCACCTGAGGGGGGACATGATTGAAATATACAAAATTATGCAGGGGATGGACAGAGTGGATAGAGAGATGCTCTTTACACTCTCACATAACACCAGAACCAGGGGACATCCACTAAAATTGAGTGTTGGGAGAGTTAGAACAGACAAAGGAAAATATTTCTTTACTCAGCGTGTGGTTGGTCTGTGGAACTCCTTGCCACAGGATGTGGTGATGGTATTGGGCCTAGATGCCTTTAAAAGGGGATTGGACAAATTTCTGGAGGAAAAATCAATCACGGGTTACAAGCCATGATGTGTATATGCAACCTCCTGATTTTCGAAATGGTCTATGTCAGAATGCTAGATGCAAGGGAGGGCACTGGGATGAGGTCTCTTGTTATCTGGTGTGCTCCCTGGGGCATTTGGTGGGCCGCTGTGAGATACAGGAAGCTGGACCAGATGGGCCGATGGCCTGATCCAATGGGGATGTTCTTATGTTCTGATTGGCTGCCCAGTGGTGCATTGCACCTCCATGGGCTATGTAGTTTTCACACATACCCTGAGTCACATGTCTCCCACCTTACACAGGTGCATCTAATTACTGATCAGTGCTGTAGTTACATTTGTTTACATTCACCAGGCCTGGACATCAAGGCCCCTCTGCCACATCCTGGCTGACAACAATTCAAGGCCTGAGAGATGCCAAGTAGACTACATCCCTTCAGGGCACAGGTCTCCAGAAGTCTGGCAGCCTCTGACAAGCCCCAGCCACTTATGGGAAAAGCTTCCATCCCAGGAACAACCTGAACTGTGTACCAATCTGATCATGTGAATGAATGCGGGGGCAGCTGGTAAGCAGATGGAACACTTTGCCCAGAGTACCAAGACTGCTGTGGAAGCTGGCAGTGGAGAGGTTGAAGCATCGCTGAGAACAGGCAGTCTTAGGTGGAGACGGTAGAAGGCACCAAAACAGAGCAGGGTTGAGACCTGGAAAAGACCACTCTTTAGACTGGAAGCAGATGAGCAGGTAGAACAAAGTGCTTAAGCAGGACAGACTCACAAAGGGAAGGGTTTTCAAGGATTCCCCCGAGCCCCAAAATAAACATTATTTACGATTAGGAAACCAAATGCAATCATGTTTGCTGATTAATAAATTCACTTTTAATGAATTCACAGACACATTGTAGGTGAACACAGTAATTTGCACATTGTCAAAAGTGCAATTGATAGTGATTTTTCTGAAACATTGAAAGGCATGGAAAGCAGAAAGTATACATTCACTGTACCCACTCACTGATCATGATGAGTGATCATTTCCGGATTTCTTGACGTGCTAAATGACTGTGGCTTAGATCAGCTAGTCACGGAGCCCACCAGAGGACAGGTGACTCTGGATTTAATTTTGTGCGGTACGCAGGACCTGGTTAGAGATGTAAACGTTACTGAGCCATTGGGGAACAGTGATCATGCTGCGATCCGTTTTGACGTGCACGTTGGGGGAAGAATACCAGGCAAATCTCTAACAAAAACCCTTGACTTCCGATGGGCGGACTTCCCTCAAATGAGGAGGCTGGTTAGAAGGAGGTTGAAAGGGAGGGTAAAAAGAGTCCAGTCTCTCCAGAGTGCATGGAGGCTGCTTAAAACAACAGTAATAGAGGCCCAGCAGAGGTGTATACCGCAAAGAAAGAAGGGTTCCACTAAATCCAGGAGAGTGCCCGCATGGCTAACCAGCCAAGTTAGAGAGGCTGTGAAGGGCAAGGAAGCTTCCTTCTGTAAATGGAAGTCTTGCCCTAATGAAG
Organism: Tiliqua scincoides; assembly: GCF_035046505.1. Lineage (NCBI taxonomy): Eukaryota > Metazoa > Chordata > Lepidosauria > Squamata > Scincidae > Tiliqua > Tiliqua scincoides. Next base: position 253,142,534 of record NC_089822.1, read on the forward strand.
AGAATAAAAAGGAACATAAACTGTGGCAAAAGAAATGTAAGAAGGTGATATGGGAGGCCAAGCAAGACTATGAGGAACGCATGGCCAGCAACATTAAGGGGAATAATAAAAGCTTCTTCAAATATGTTAGAAGCAGGAAACCCACCAGAGAAGCGGTTGGCCCTCTGGATGGTGAGGGAGGGAAAGGGGAGATAAAAGGAGACTTAGAGATGGCAGAGAAATTAAATGAGTTCTTTGCATCTGTCTTCACGGCAGAAGACCTCGGGCAGATACCGCTGCCCGAACGGCCCCTCCTAACCGAGGAGTTAAGTCAGATAGAGGTTAAAAGAGAAGATGTTTCAGACCTCATTGATAAATTAAAGATCAATAAGTCACCGGGCCCTGATGGCATACACCCAAGGGTTATTAAGGAATTGAAGAATGAAGTTGCAGATCTCTTGACTAAGGTATGCAACTTGTCCCTCAAAACGGCCATGGTGCCAGAAGATTGGAGTATAGCAAATGTCACGCCTATTTTTAAAAAGGGAAAGAGGGGGGACCCGGGAAACTATAGGCCGGTCAGCCTAACATCCATACCGGGTAAGATGGTGGAATGCCTCATCAAAGATAGGATCTCAAAACACATAGACGAACAGGCCTTGCTGAGGGAGAGTCAGCATGGCTTCTGTAAGGGTAAGTCTTGCCTCACGAACCTTATAGAATTCTTTGAAAAGGTCAACAGGCATGTGGATGCGGGAGAACCCGTGGACATTATATATCTGGACTTTCAGAAGGTGTTTGACACGGTCCCTCACCAAAGGCTACTGAAAAAACTCCACAGTCAGGGAATTAGAGGACAGGTCCTCTCGTGGATTGAGAACTGGTTGGAGGCCAGGAAGCAGAGAGTGGGTGTCAATGGGCAATTTTCACAATGGAGAGAGGTGAAAAGCGGTGTGCCCCAAGGATCTGTCCTGGGACCGGTGCTTTTCAACCTCTTCATAAATGACCTGGAGACAGGGTTGAGCAGTGAAGTGGCAAAGTTTGCAGACGACACCAAACTTTTCCGAGTGGTAAAGACCAGAAGTGATTGTGAGGAGCTCCAGAAGGATCTCTCCAGACTGGCAGAATGGGCAGCAAAATGGCAGATGCGCTTCAATGTCGGTAAGTGTAAAGTCATGCACATTGGGGCAAAAAATCAAAACTTTAGATATAGGCTGATGGGGTCTGAGCTGTCTGTGACAGATCAGGAGAGAGATCTTGGGGTGGTGGTGGACAGGTCGATGAAAGTGTCGACCCAATGTGCGGCGGCAGTGAAGAAGGCCAATTCTATGCTTGGGATCATTAGGAAGGGTATTGAGAACAAAACGGTTAGTATTATAATGCCGTTGTACAAATCGATGGTAAGGCCACACCTGGAGTATTGTGTCCAGTTCTGGTCGCCGCATCTCAAAAAAGACATAGTGGAAATGGAAAAGGTGCAAAAGAGAGCGACTAAGATGATTACGGGGCTGGGGCACCTTCCTTATGAGGAAAGGCTACGGCGTTTGGGCCTCTTCAGCCTAGAAAAGAGACGCTTGAGGGGGGACATGATTGAGACATACAAAATTATGCAGGGGATGGACAGAGTGGATAGGGAGATGCTCTTTACACTCTCACATAATACCAGAACCAGGGGACATCCACTAAAATTGAGTGTTGGGCGGGTTAGGACAGACAAAAGAAAATATTTCTTTACTCAGCGCATGGTCGGTCTGTGGAACTCCTTGCCACAGGATGTGGTGCTGGCGTCTAGCCTAGACGCCTTTAAAAGGGGATTGGACGAGTTTCTGGAGGAAAAATCCATTATGGGGTACAAGCCATGATGTGTATGCGCAACCTCCTGATTTTAGGAATGGGTTAAGTCAGAATGCCAGATGTAGGGGAGAGCACCAGGATGAGGTCTCTTGTTATCTGGTGCTCCCTGGGGCATTTGGTGGGCCGCTGTGAGATACAGGAAGCTGGACTAGATGGGCCTATGGCCTGATCCAGTGGGGCTGTTCTTATGTTCTTATGTTCTTATGATTCTGGGAAGATGGTCTTTGTTTTCATATTTGGAAACTTTTTGCAAGCCTCACGACGATCCCAGGGGCTCACTAGGAAATGTGAAATGTCTCCTAGCTCCAGCCTCAGCCCCCCAGAACTACCTCAACAGCTTCACCATTCTTCAGCTCCAGCCCTACCAGGAAAAGGACATTCTGGCTGTGGTTATGCCTGACATCAAGATGAATGCATTGATGGCAACAGCTCCTGGTGTGGTTGTTAATTGGTTCTATTTTATTGTATTTTCATATGTTGTTCTTAACTGTATTTTCCCAAATGCTCAAAGTGTTTGGTGTCCAATATAACAGAAAAACAATAAATTGTACATCAAGCATTGTGAGCATTTGGAAAAACAGGTATAAAAACCTTTTCAGTACTTCTATGAAATAATTGGCCCAATCTGGATTAAAACTCTCTGTGTGGGGTTGCCTTCTAACATGTTTTGGAAACTTCAGCTGGTGCAAATGCTGCCACCTGGACAGAGCTGATCAGGGAGATGGAGGGGTTGTCCCCTGGAGAAAGTTGCTCTGAGCCCCATAAAGCACAGGTCCCCTCTGCTCCCATGTGTAGCGCTGGCTCTGCCCAACCCCACTACATTGCTCCTACCTCTGAGAGGCAGAGCAGGCAGGGAGTGGAGGAATGAGCCAGGACAGGGAGAGAAGTGCTGGAGGAAGGCCTCCTGGAGGGCCAAGGACAGGTGTGCAGAAGCCTGAAGGTGGGACTGCCAGTGCCATCTAGTGGGGATGCCAGGGAAGTGTGGAAGGGTGAAAGGAATATGCTGAAAGGGAGGACTGTTCCTTGGAGGGCACTCTGAAGGTGGTGGGGAAGCTGCCTTCTGTGTGACCTTCCAGGCACCTGCTTGGTTGGCAGGTGTACAAACAAAACCTGGATGCAGGATCCTGGTCCTCCTCTCCTGAACTAGTTCTTTGACTGTGAGGCTCTTCCTTCTTCCTGAGATTCCTCCAGGAGACTGTCTTCCCATAAGCACCACAAGTGAGATGGTGGGGTGTGTGTGTGTTGGACAAAGTCACCTAAAGACCAAACTCTTTATAGCAGGGCCTCTGAGAGGAATGTTATCAGGGGGTACGAAGTTCCTTTTCTCAAATGGGGAGGGGGCTAAACAGAGTGGGGGAGGTGGCAATGGGGGAGGATGGCAACAGCATATCTGACAGCAAAATCCTATACCGTGTGAGTTTACTCAGAAGTTGGTTTCAGGGCCTCCAACTGGACCAACTTCCTGATAAACAGTGCTGGGCTTCTCTGGAGACAGCTGGTGCTTGGCTGCAGCCACTCACCGCTTGCAGCAGTGCCCTGGCTGCACAGTACGGCAGGTCCCGCTTTGAGACCACCGTCAGTGACAGTGCTGCACCCGAACACGTGTTCTGGCCGTGCAGAGGCCCAGCAGAAAAAGAACTAGATGGAGCCCAAAAGAAAAGACACAGAGGACAAAGGTTGACAGGAACACACACTGGCTGCATGTGTGGGAAAGGGAGGATGTCAGGAGAAGAGCTTGAAGCCAAGTACAGCTCCCAGTCACAAGATTTGTTGATTTCATCCTTGCAATGAAGAGCTTTGTTGATCTTTCTGTGCCCTGTTCAGTTGCATCAGAAATGAGAAACATTTGTCCTGGCAGGATTTCTAGGCGCCAGCAGGGGTTGTGCCAGGAACAAGTCATGCCTGACCAGTCTCATCTCCTCGGACAGAGTGACTTGTCTGGCTGGCTGTGGAAACACCACTGACAGACTGCAGCTGGATTTCAGAAAGGCATTGGGAAATACCTGCTGTGATATCCTTGTGGATCCAAGAGTCCAGGGTGGGCAAGACGGTACTGCTCTCAGCCAGGCTGAACTCTGGTTGAACAAGCATGTCAATGAGCACTATGAAATGACTCTGTGTCAGCCGGGAGGGAGGAATGAAGTGCCACAGGGCAGTAGCGTAGCTAGCAAGAGGCAGGGGGGCAGTCCGCCCTAGGGACCAGCCTAGGGGAGGTGACACCACAAGTGAACAAAATAGCTAAAATTGCGGTTTTTAGGAGTAGTACCATCATGCTATAAACCACTGGATGTGGAGTCCTGGGTAGGACTGAAAATCTCATTGATTTTTTCATCTTATTGCAGGCAGGTTACACTTGATGGAACAGGGCTGGCTTCCCCTTATTTATTTTGTTTTGTTTTATTATTTACAATTATTTATTATAAATCACTTGATAGTGTAACCTCCAGCTGTGACAACACTTCTGGTGAATCCCGAATAGATTGTCATTATAAAAAGTGGGTCCTGGAGCTAAACGTTTGAGAACCACGGCCCTAACTCAAAACAGACCAATGAGACATGTGACACCCTAGAGACCAACACTGTGGAAATTGTGGCTTTTAGGAATTGCATTTATTTTCTGGCCATTATTATTCATAATATTATTCTTCTTCATAATAATAATAATAAGGTAGCAGGGAGGAAGGAAGCGACGCAATCTCCAGGATCACATCACTAAGGGGGCTGCAGAGCCTGACATGTACTTACCAGTCCCTGCTGCAGCTGCCTGGGGGTGCGGGGAGCCCTGCGCAACCATCTGCAGGGCTCCCCAGCCTTCAGAAAAGGCTGCCTCCCCCCTGCCCCCACGCTTTAAGGGGAAAGACTCCAGGGCCCTCAGGCTGGGGCATCGTGATATCCCAGTTTGAGAAGCCATCATAGTGCGTTGCTTATAAAGTTGGCCCGTGACACTGAACTGAAGGAGAGGGACAGCTTACGACCTGGAAGACTGAATGAGGATTCAGAATGATCTAGACAGGCTTGATCACTGGACCCAGACCCATTAGATGCAGCTCCATGGAAACAACTACAATATTCTGCATATTCAGCAAATCAGGGGAATAAGGACAGGGTGGCAAAAACTGGACTTGGCAGCAGCATGTTTGAAAAGGATCTAAGTGGTGGATTAATGATTCAACGTCATCTGTTCATATATTTGGTCCCGTATATCGTGTAACAAGTTCAGTGCCATCTCATCATGCTGAGTCTTTCTCATTGGTTCACAGTTCTGTGGATTGGGGGAGGCGGAGTGGGTGACAGCCTAGCAGTGCAGGAACACTGGCAGTTGGGAAGGCAACACAGTTCCCCCTGCAGCGCCTTCCCACTGCATGTGAATGGGAGCCCTGCTTCCCCCCTCTGACACCATTATCTGCAGGAGGAATCACAGCTTTTGCAGATAGCTCTGCTCCTGCATTTTTAAAATTCTCAGACATTTGGAAAACCCGCCATTCAGGATCAATCACAATCACACACCAGTCTCTTCCTCAGCACAACAGCTGGTGCAGGTCAGAGGACACCCATTTGGGCAGCAGAGGCTTTCCCATGGTAAGGGAATGAAAGTCCCCAACTCTGCCCCCTGATGCAGGATGCAGCTCAATTGGCACAATTGCATGGGGGGGGGGATTTCATTGGGATCTGTCTGCAAGCTGCTCAGTTCACCTTTATCTCTCTCTTCCTCTTCATTCTTGCCACTTAATTAAGGAGTACCCCAAGGATAAGGATGCACCACCAGCCCCCTGTATATGGACTGCCACGCATGTCAATGTACCTGATTCTAAAAAATGAGCTGAACATCCAGCATTTCTGGCCAGACCCCTCCCAGAGGCAACAAGAGTGATAAACAGTGTCTGAAACCTACTGCCAAGTCTTCCTGTTCCAGTAGAGGTACACGATGAGCTTTGCACCCCTTTCCAGTAAGAAGGCCTGGCTGCACCCTCTTGCTTCACACCTGGGCTCTTCCTAGGGACTCAGAGAGGATAAAAGATCAGCACGGAGCTGTCCTGAGGTATCCAGAGAAGAGCTTTCTGGTCTGAAGGTGATTCTCTTCCTGTCTGCCTCAGCTGTGATCTCGATTTGCCTGTCACATCCAGCAGGATGAATAAGATTCTGCTCCTTGTGTTTTTTTCCTGCTTTACATGAGCCCTGGTGAGTCCTGCTTGTTCTTTTTGAAAAGATGGTTGGGGGAAACTTTACACGAACTGGTGGGTCATGATCCACCAGTTTGAGAACCACTGATCTAAGAATATAAATCTAGGGTCAGGTAGGAAGTGAGCTCCTGGCCTCCTGGGCCAAAGTGCCAAGGTAAGATAGAGTGAGTTCAGTATCTGAGTTAGTTCAGAAGCTGGGGAAGGAAGCTCTTTTGAGAAGAGGGATAGCAAAGCTGAGTAAGCTTTCTTAAGTATCACAAAACTAGGCAGTCAGACAGCCAGCAGCAGGTTGGGGGCTATCAAGTGTTTTGCACTGAGTGTCACACATCTGGCTATGTGCCTCTGGGGGTCATGGGTGTGCCCTCAGTGCAGGAAGCTCCAGGGACTCAGGGAACGGGCCTGCTCCCTTGAAACTTTGGTTGCCAACCTGGAGAAGCAGAGGCAGGCAGCGAGGGACCACCGTGAGACTTCCAGGGACGTGCAGGTGTTATTCCATCCTCAGGCAGGCAGCTTCCCAGCTGTTGGGGTAGGAAGTCTCAGGGCTAGAGGATGTCATTTCTACTTTATTATTATTATACTTTATTTTTACCCTGCCTTTCTCCCCGAAGGAAGTCAAGGCGGCTCATTCTGGAAAGGAGAGGAACAATCCCCTGATAGGACCCACTTCTTCGGGGGACGGCCATGTATGTAGTTGCACTTATTACTTGGTGGGAGGAGGTTTGGGGCTTCTTGTAGTGCGTGATTCAATTGTTAGGAACCTAAAGGGAGGGTCTGTGAGGAATGGGAGGACCGCATGGTGACTTGCCTGCCTGGTGTGAAAGCCGCAGACATCACGTCTCATCTAGATAGGCTAGTAGATAGTGTTGGGGAGGAGGTAGTTGTTCTGGTGCATGTCGGCACCAACAATGTGGGGAAATGTAGCCGTGAGGTCCTGGAGGCCAAATTTACGCTGCTGGGTAGGAAGTTCAAAGCCAGGATTCCAAAGGTAGTGTTCTTAGAAGTGCTACCTGTTCCACGTGCAGAGGCAGCTAGGTAGGTGGAGTTCGGGGGTCTCAATGAGTGGATGAGAGGGTGGTGTCTGGAGGAGGGTTTAGATTCATTAGGTACTGCCAAATATTTTCGGACAAGTTGGGCCTGTACAAGAGGGACAGGTTTCACTTGATTCAGACTGCTGGTATGTAACATTGAAAAGGTAGCAGACAGTGGCATAGCTAAAGGTGTGCAGGGGGTAGCACCTCACCGGGCATCAAACTGTAGGGGGGCAACAAGCTGAGCTGGACACTAGTGACCAAAATTGTAAAAATCTTGGTATGTATGAATAATACCATCGTGTTATATATCATTGGAAAGGTAATTTAATGCACAATGCAGTGAAACAAACAGCATTGGAACCTCTGTGTTCTATCAAAAGTTATGGCCAATTAACCAGAAAATGAAAGCACAACTGTCTTTATGGAACAAAAAGTGGATTTGCTTAACTCAAAACTGACCTCAGACTGATGGATCAGAGTGCCAATGAAATGTTATAATGATACAGCATGGAACCAATAACTTTTTATTTATTTACTTAATTAATTAAATCTGATTTTGTCATGGAGGGGGAACTACAAAATCTTCTTTGACCCCAGGCAGCAGATAGATGCCTTAGCTATGCCACTGACTGGGGGAGGCAGCAGAGCAAGTGGGTGGTGAGCTGCTGGGGGAGGAGGTGGGTTCCTCCCAATTTTCTCCTTTTAAAAAGCCTGGGCATGATTTCACTTCTGGTTGTGACTTCACTTCCGGGCAACATTGTGAACTTGACACTGGGCTTCACAATCATTAGCTACGCCACTGGTAGCAGAGCAGCTTTTAAACTGACACTTGGGGAAAGCCTACAGGAACCAAGGGGCATCCAGTTCAGGACCCCTCATCCCTATGGAATGAGGATGGAGAGGTTAAGGAATAACAAGGTAGCGAGAGAGTAGAAATTGGGAGTAGAAGCATGGTGGATGTGATAGCCTGTCCATCAAAATGAGAGGATGCAGGGAGAAAGGAGCAAATAAGTAGCCCATGTTGGAGCACTCCATATACAAGTAATTTTATGCAAATACCTGAAGTCTCCAAGCAAAGATGGGGGAACTGGAATGTTTGATGGTAAGGGGAACACTGATATAGTAGGCATAACAGAAACCTGGTGAATTCAGAGAATCAGTGGTATACTGCAATCCCAGGCTATAAACTCTATAGGAGGGACAGGGAGGGGCGTGTAGGAGGTGGGGCAGCCATCTATGTTAAAGTAGGGGTAGAATTCAGCAGAGATTGAAGGTGGGTCTGATTCTCTACCATAGAATCACTGTGGATTGAAATACCAGGCTTGGGAAGCGATGTAATACTGGGGACACACTATTGTCCTTTGGACCAAAAACCTTAAGGGGACCTTGAAATGAGGAAACAGATGTAAGAAATGTAGAGATGTAGGTAATATGCATAGTAACATAAAGGCTTAGTGAACATTGGCAACAACACAGGCAAACCTGTTCTGCTTTCAGAGCAAACTCTAAAACCGCAGCCGTGTTCCTTGCCTAACCATAAACAGGATGGGTAATGTTTTGGAGACGCACTCCTTATCTCAGTCTATGGAATGTGTCGTTGCCAGCTAGTTGCAGCTAGCACAATCTTTAACCAACAGTAAACTCATCTTGCTCTGTACTGCTTGAGGAGTAAATAAAAAGGCTAAGAGGGGGCTGGTAAAACAGCTTCCCCGCTGCATCTGCCTTTGAAGCCTGCCTGCCGTCTCTTCATTGCTTTTGCCTGCACCACATCAAGCAGCTTGACTCTTGAGTCTCAGGCTGCTTCCCAAAATTGTTGTTGCAAGGGAGGTGACAAGGAGGGACAGGGTTGTAATCATGGGGGACTTCAATTATCCTCATATCGACTGGGTCAATTTGTGCTCTGATCACAAAAGAGAGATTGGATTTCATGACTTGCTAAAGAACGATGTTTTAGAGCAACTAGTCATGGAGCCCACCAGAGGTCAGGTGACTCTGGATTTAATATTGTGTGGTACTCAGGACCTGATTAGAGAGGTAAATGTTACTGAGCCATTGGGGAAGAGTGACCCTGCTGCTATCTGTTTTGCCATGTATGTCGAGGGAAGAGTGCCAAGCAAACCTGACACAAAAAACCTGGACTTCCAGAGGGTGGACTTCCCCCAAATGAGGAGGCTAGTCAGAAGGAAGTGGAAAAGGAAGGTAAAAAGAGTCCAACCTCTCCAGAGTGCATGGAGGCTGTTTAAAACAGTAATGGAGGCCCAGCAGAAGTGTATACCGCAAAGGAAGACGGGTTCGACTAAGTCCATTGCTTGAGTTCAGAATAGCATAACCAGGAATAGAAAGGGGGAGATTCACCCATAACAGTTTGTTCGTTCAATCAATCAATCAATCAATCAATCAATCAATCAATCAATCAATCAATCAATCAATCAACCAACCAACCAACCAACCAATCAATCAATCAATCAATCAATCAATCAATCAATCACTTTCTTCTTATTCTTCTTGTGCTGTTTGGCAGTTACCTCCTGTTGTAATCTTTTGTGTCACCTCAGCTCTTTTCTCAAACCTGCTGTGATCTTCTGCCCTCCTGTTTGCAGCTTTCCTATCCTTCCTTATACAGCTGAGTCCCTTTGTTATGGCCTTTACTCGCTGCAGCAAACTCCAGTTCCCTCCACCCTGGAAAAGCACTCTAACCAGAATCCAGAATTTCTCTTTACTGATCATCCTTCCTTTGTCTCATAGCCTTCAGGCTGAGGTGCATAGAATGCGAACAATATGAGAACTTCAAATGTATCAGAGGAAATGATATATGTTCAGGACCGTCGAGCATGGTGGAGTGTGTAACAAGTGTGGACAAAAAAGGTAAGATGCAGAGTGTCCTGCTCTTGTCACAGGTTGTGTGGAACCAAAATCTTGGAAACTATTTCTAGAAGGCATATTTCATCCCTCAATTCTAAATATGACAGTAGGAGCAGTGTAAACTGAAGGGTCCTATTCACCTCCTCCCCCCCCCCCCCCAGAGAATACCCATGATTGTCCAGTGCATGATTCAAGGGTAGGGCAGCATATTCAGGATCCCAGAACACTTTAAGGATAAGTGACAGATAACTGTATTTTAGGACAATGGAATGGAGGTTCCATTGTCAATGGCCATAAGGCAGAATGCACAGCAGTGGTGTCAGAGGACCACTACCATAGTGGGCTACAGGCAGGTCTGCAGGTAAATTGGTGTAGGCGGAAGGCAGTGGGAGGAATGTGGTGGGGCAGTGCCTGGATGAGGAAGGCTGCAGGTGGAATGGGGGAGCGAGGGGGATGGATACTGCTGGAACCAGGATGTGCCAGGGCCCTAACACAGTTCTTCTGCCCTTCACTGTCCATTATTCTGTAAATAATAAAAACCAGGAGGTAAAAAGCTGAGCTTGACCAATATTGTGAAAATATTTGTATGTACAAATAATACTGTCATGTTATATACCATTGGAAAGGTAATTTAATGCCGATTGCAATGAAACAAACCACATTAGAATATCTATATTATATCGAAAGTTATGTCCAATTAATCAGGGGGGGAAAAGCACAACTGCCTTAAGGAACAAAAAGTGGATTTCTTTAATTCAAAAACCGATCTATGAGACTGATTGTTTTGAGAGCCAATGAGATGTTATTATGATACTGCATGGAACCAATAAGGTGTTAATGAGTCAACTTTCATTTCCATGTATCATAATACAGTTGCTAACTGGTAAAGAGGCATGTTTTCAAGTGGTGCTCCTCTTATATTAAGCAGGGAGAGAATAACCGACCCTCTTCACCCCAGCACAGTGTCTCTAACCAATAAGGGGCACACGTTTTATTTATTTACTTAATTAAATTTGATTTTGTCCTGGAGGGGGAACACAAAATTTTCTTTGATCCCAGGTAGAAGATAGATGCTTTCGCTATGCCACTGGCTGGCGGGTGGCAGATCAAGTGGCTGATGAACTGCGGGGGGAGGAGGCAGGTTTCCCCCTGATTTTTACTTTTTAAAAAGCCTAGTTGTGATGTCACTTCTGGTTGTAACATCACTTCCAGGGCATCATTTTGAGGAGGCCTGCCCTGGTGTAAGGGAACCAAAGTTTCCTTCCCTTTTGCAGGTCTCTGAGACTGCCCACTCTCTGCAGGATGCAGCACATACTGTGTTGGCATGGCTTCATCATGGGCAGAGTTTACCTAGGATTGGGCTGTAATTTATATTAATTGATTCTGAGCAGGATATTTTAAAATATGCAATGTTTGTGTGCAAGATCAGACCAAAGTCCACCGAATCAAGCATTCTTTGCATCCTGGAGACCAGCGGATGCTTGTTGTGCCACCTAAAAGGGGGCAGAGGTCCACTGGTGGACCACAATCTATGTTTGGAAACAATCCTGCAAACTAAGAGATGAGAGGTGTAGTGCCAAAAGTGTGCAACTGAACCTTTAGTGGACCACAGTCTGCCTTTCTTCACCTCCTGTTTTAAGCAATCCTCCCTGTATTGAAGGTGTGGACAATGCTTACAAGTCACACCCACTGCAAACCTTGACACTTCTTCCCTTTTCATAAGAAAGATGTTATCCTAACACTCATGTCTTCTTTTCTTCCACTCCAGGAGACGGGTACTCTCACTGTGCTTTGAAGGGGTTTTGTTACGTTCTTGACAAGAATTTTCCATGGAAAGAGAATATCTGCTGCAGCACAAAGTACTGCAACAGGATATCGGCCCCGACCACAACCTCTACCTCCAACGCAAGCCTCACCGAAGGCCTTTGAGTCCTCATCAACAGCTAGTCCTCCTGACATAATTCACTGGGTATATTGTCTGACCCATACGGTCATCTTGGTCTGAAGGAGGAGATGAAGTTTCAATAAAGATACACCTGGAAATTCTGTATCTGAATTCTATCCCATGTTTCTAACTCCCATTTGCCAGTCACATGTGAAAGGCAGCCTTGGATAGTATCAAAATTGGCAGAGTAGGGCAAAAGACCAACCTGGTGATTGTTTAAATAACCAAATACAGGGTATCCCTGGTGAGCCTTGAGCCAGGGATGGGGGCTGAGTCTGAAGATGGCGGAGATTGACATTTCCATTATTTGTTCTCAAGTCGGAAAACAAAAACCATCTTCCCTGAATCTTGAGCAGTGGTGCATCCATATAGGAATGTGCAGGTCATTGGCCACTTATCTGGCAGAGGTTATGAAGGACAAGATGCACCTGACCTTTTCCAAAGAGTAATGCAAGATTTGAGGAGGCATCCAGCAGCAGATGGCCTCCCTGACCTAAGGCACGTGATGATAAACAGAATTCCAGATGGAGTTCAGGGCTTGACATGTTCACAAGGTTGTGTCCATGATTCATGTTACAGTCCAATGGTGAATGTAGAGACTGTAGGAAAAGCATCCAGAATCCAGGGCTGATTCCTTCGGATGTTGGCAAGCAGAGATGGCTTGAGCTGTTCTGCCTGACATGCGCTAATAGGCATTTGAAAATTTATCCATAGTCTATAGATGGCAAGAGTAGAACAGAAAAATATTCTAACATGCTAAAAGAGGTCATCACGTGTAATATGGTCGTAAAACTGCAACAGGAGGAGGTAAACCCTCCCATCCTCTAGGCAGGCAGAGGGCCTGGGCAGGTGGGCCCATCACACCCCCATCACATCACCCATCACATCACCGACCTTCCCAGAGTGCCACCTAAGGGTGAGGGGCTCAAGCACTCTTATGGAAGGGTCAGGCCTGCTTCTTGCAAACAAGCTCACCCACAGCCTAAGAACACCAACAATCCAAGTTCAACTAAAAGCCCCTTTATATCACTTAGTGCCAGTTGGAGGACAATGAGTGATACATGAAGAGAGGAATCCCATTTCATTCCACTTTTCCAGTCTCCCTGTTTTCCAATCCCATTCCCTGCTCTTCTTGCAGTATGGAATGGGAACCTTTTGTTCCCTAAATTGCTGGAATGACCCTTTGGCAAACACAGCTGAAAGGCTAAACATCTCTGGGTCATCTCTGACTTTACCATTGGGGACTGCCAAAAAATAGTCTGTGGGCCCAACCCAAATCTCTCCCAGTTATCTCAGGGAAATTGTCGTGGCCCAGCCTGGAGGAACATAAGAGCAGCCCCACTGGATCAGGCCATAGGCCCATCTAGTCCAGCTTCCTGTATCTCACAGCGGCCCACCAAATGCCCCAGGGAGCACACCAGATAACAAGAGACCTCATCCTGGTGCCCTCCCTTGCATCTGGCCTTCTGATATAACCCATTTCTAAAATCAGGAGGTTGCGCATACACATCATGGCTTGTACCCCATAATGGATTTTTCCTCCAGAAACTTGTCCAATCCCCTTTTAAAGGCGTCTAGGCTAGACGCCAGCACCACATCCTGCGGCAAGGAGTTCCACAGACTGACCACATGCTGAGTAAAGAAATAGTTTCTTTTGTCTGTCCTAACCTGCCCAACACTCAATTTTAGTGGATGTCCCCTGGTTCTGGTATTATGTGAGAGTGTAAAAAGCATCTCCCTATTCTCTCTGTCCATCCCCTGCATAATTTTGTATGTCTCAATCATGTCCCCCCTCAGGCGTCCCTTTTCTAGGCTGAAGAGGCCCAAATGCCGTAGCCTTTCCTCATAAGGTAGGTGCCCCAGCACCGTAATCATCTTAGTCACTCTCTTTTGCACCTTTTCCATTTCCACTATGTCTTTTTTGAGAAGCGGCGACCAGAACTGGACACAATACTCCAGGTGTGGCCTTACCATCGATTTGTACAACGGCATTAGAATACTAGCCGTTTTGTTCTCAATACCCTTCCTAATGATCCCAAGCATAGAATTGGCCTTCTTCACTGCCGCCGCACATTGGGTCGACACTTTCATCGACCTGTCCACCACCACCCCAAGATCTCTCTCCTGATCTGTCACAGACAGCTCAGAACCCATCAGCCTATATCTAAAGTTTTGATTTTTTGCCCCAATGTGCATGACTTTACACTTACTGACATTGAAGCGCATCTGCCATTTTGCTGCCCATTCTGCCAGTCTGGAGAGATCCTTCTGGAGCTCCTCACAATCACTTCTGGTCTTCACCACTCGGAAAAGTTTGGTGTCATCCGCAAACTTAGCAACCTCACTGCTCAACCCTGTCTCCAGGTCATTTATGAAGAGGTTGAAAAGCACCGGTCCCAGGACAGATCCTTGGGGCACACCGCTTTTCACCTCTCTCCATTGTGAAAATTGCCCATTGACACCCACTCTCTGTTTCCTGCCCTTCAACCAGTTCTCAATCCATGAGAGGACCTGTCCTCTAATTCCCTGACTGTGGAGTTTTTTCAGTAGCCTTTGGTGAGGGACCGTGTCAAACGCCTTCTGAAAGTCCAGATATAAAATGTCTACGGGTTCTCCCACATCCACATGCCTGTTGACCTTTTCAAAGAATTCTATAAGGTTTGTGAGGCAAGACTTACACTTACTGAAGCCATGCTGATTCTCCCTCAGCAAGGTCTGTTTGTCCATGTGTTTTGAGATCCTATCTTTAATGAGGCATTCCACCATCTTATCCGGTATGGATGTTAGGCTGACCGGCCTATAGTTTCCCGGGTCCCCCCTCTTTCCCTTTTTAAAGATCGGCGTGACATTTGCTATCCTCCAATCTTCTGGTACCGTGGCCGTTTTGAGGGACAAGTTGCATACCTTAGTCAAGAGATCTGCAACTTCATTCTTCAATTCCTTAATAACTCTTGGGTGGATGCCATCAGGGCCCAGTGACTTATTGATCTTTAATTTATCAATGAGGTCTGAAACATCTTCTCTTTTAACCTCTATCTGACTTAACTCCTCGGTTAGGAGGGGCCGTTCGGGCAGCGGTATCTGCCCGAGGTCTTCTGCCGTGAAGACAGATGCAAAGTACTCATTTAATTTCTCTGCCATTTCTAAGTCTCCTTTTATCTCCCCTTTCCCTCCCTCACCATCCAGAGGGCCAACTGCTTCTCTGGCGGGTTTCCTGCTTCTAACATATTTGAAGAAGCTTTTATTATTCCCCTTAATGTTGCTGGCCATGCGTTCCTCATTGTCTCGCTTGGCCTCCAGTATCACCTTCTTACATTTCTTTTGCCACAGTTTGTTCTTTTTTATTCTCCTCATTAGGGCAAGACTTTCATTTTTCGGAAGGAAGCTTCCTTGCCCTTCACAGCCTCTCTAACTTGGCTGGTTAGCCATGTGGGCACCCTCCTGGATTTAGTGGAACCCTTCTTTCTTTGCGGTATACACCTCTGCTGGGCCTCTATTACTGTTGTTTTAAGCAGTCTCCATGCACTCTGGAGAGATTGGACTCTTTTTACCCTCCCTTTCAACCTCCTTCTAACCAGCCTCCTCATTTGAGGGAAGTCTGCCCGTCGGAAGTCAAGGGTTTTTGTTAGAGATTTGCCTGGTATTCTTCCCCCGACATGCATGTCAAAACAGATCGCAGCATGATCACTGTTCCCCAATGGCTCAGTAACTGACATCTCTAACCAGGTCCTGTGTACCGCACAATATTAAATCCAGAGTCACCTGCCCTCTGGTGGGCTCCGTGACTAGCTGCTCTAAGCCACAGTCATTTGACCAACAGGTGCTGGTTTTGACCTTTAAAGCCCTATACTGCTCTGGGCCAGGGTATCTCAGAGATCGCCTACTTCTGTACAATCTGGCTCGTCCTCTTAGGTCATCAGAGAAGGCCTTTTTACAAGTGCCACTGCCTAAGGAGGTACGTGGGGCGGCAGCAAAAAATAGGGCCTTCTCAGTAGTGGCACCAACATTATGGAACTCCCTTCCCCTTGACTTGAGAATGGCTCCCTCTCTTGAGACTTTTCGGCGAGGTCTGAAGACATTTTTGTTTAAAGAAGCCTTCTGAGTGCATGGCCTTTTTAAACATCTTTTTTGTATCTTTTTAGTATTTTTACAGGTCTGATTCCTCTGATTTGCTACGTTTTGCTCTTTTTATCTGACTTTTTATCTGACTATGGTTTTTATGGGTATATGTTAATGTGTTTTTAATATGTTTTATTTGTGGTTAAATTATGTTTTTAATCTGTTTTTAATATGTTGTGAGCTGCCCTGGGTCCCTTTGGGGAGAAGGGCGGGATATAAATAAAGTTTATTATTATTATTATTATTATTATTATTATTATTATTATTATTATTATTATTATTATTATTAGCACATCAAGAAATCCAGTCTCCTTATCATGACCAGAACACAAATTGACCCAGTCAATATGAGGATAATTGAAGTGCCCCATGATTACAACCCTGTCCCTCCTTGTCACCTCCCTGATCTGTTTCCTCATTTCAAGGTCCCCATCCGATTTCTGGTCTGGAGGACGATAGCACGCGCCCAGTTTTATATCACTGCACAAGCCTGGTAATTTAACCCACAGAGATTCTACGGTGGAGTCGGACCCACCTTCAAACTCTACTTTGCTGGATTCTATCCCTTCCTTAACATAAACGGCCACCCCACCTCCAACACGCCCCTGCCTGTCCCTCCTGTAGAGTTTATAGCCTGGGACTGCGGTATCCCACTGATTTTCCGCATTCCACCAGGTTTCCGTTATGCCCACTATGTCAATGTTTTCCCTTGTCACCAGACATTCCAGTTCTCCCACCTTTGCTCATAGACTTCGGGCATTTGCATAAAAGCATTTGTACACAGAATGCCCCAGGATGGGCTGCTTATTTGCTCCTTTGTCCCGCATACTCTCATTGTGCCAAACTGTCTATCACATCCCATCACGCTACCATTCCCAATTTCTTCTCCTATTCTGCCTTTGTCTTGTTGTTCTCTAACCTCCCCATCCTCATCCCATAGGGATGAGGAGTCCCAAACCAGATGCCCCTCGGTTCCTGTCAGCCTTCCCCCAGGGATCAGTTTAAAAGCTGCTCTGCCACCTTTTTAATGTTAAGCACCAGCAGTCTGGTTCCATTCTGGTTCAAGTGGAGCCTGTCCCTCTTGTACAGGCCCCGCTTGTCTCAAAACGTTCCCCAGTGCCTAACAAATCTAAACCCCTCCTCCCTACACCACTGTCTCATCCACGCATTGAGACCCCTGATCTCCGCCTGCCTAGCTGGCCCTGCGCATGGAACAGGTAGCACTTCAGAGAACGCTACTTTTGAGGTCCTGGCTTTCAGCTTCCTGCCTAAAAGCCTAAATTTGGCCTCCAGGACCTCCCAGCTACACTTGCCCATGTCATTGGTGCCGACGTGCACCACAACCGCTCCCTCCTCCCCAGCACTGTCTACCAGCCTGTCTAGGTGAGATGTGATGTCCACAACCTTTGCACCAGGCAGGCAAGTCACCATGCGGTCCTCACATCCATCACAAACCCCTCTCTCTATGTTTCTAATAATCGAATCCCCCACTACAAGAAGCCCCCGACCCCCCTCCCGCTGAGGAGTATCCTGAGTGTGTTCGGATATGAGCAAGTATTGAGTTTACATAAAGTGATATATGGTCTAAGGCAAAGCCCCCACCAATGGAATGTCTGTCTGGATTCCCGTCTGAGAGATATTGGGTTCACAGCATCAAAGGCTGACCCATGTTTGTATATAAAAGACAGTGGAGAGAACCAGATACTTGCTACTGTTCCTGTAGATGATCTCATAATTTTGGCAAAGACGCAGCAGAGAATTGAGGATGTATTGGTAGAGTTACGGAAACACCTAACTCTAAGATCCCTTGGGCCCATTAGAAAATATCTTGGAGTGAATATAATACCCACTCCTACCGGGGGGGGGGTACAAATTACACCAGTCACAGAAAATACTGGAGTTGTTAGAGAGGTGCAACATGATTGTAAAGGTTGCAAAACACCTATGGTCCCTAATTTCATACAGACTGCAAGTGTAGAGTCTGTACACTATCTTCACCTGTGATCTGTGAATTATATCAATCCATAGTGGGCAGTGGGCAGTACCTTTCCCAATGGACTAGACCGGATGTTGCCTGTGCTATTAATATCATGAGCAGGTTTGTCTCTGCTCCTACACAGCAGCATTTCCAGGCACTTAAAAGACTTCTGAGATACCTAAAAGGTACACTGCATCATGGGCTGGTCCTTCATCCTCAAGGTCCAGAAGAACTAATTGTGTATTCTGATGCAGACTGGGGCAATTGCCCAGATACAAGGAAGTCCATATCAGGACTAGCGTTACTGTTTGCAAGCGCTCTGATTGGCTGGCGTTGTGTAAAGCAGACCTATATTGCACTATCCTCATCAGAAGCAGAGTATGGCAGTCTCTCCTTGGCATGCACTGAAGTGGTATGGTACTGTCGCCTGGACCCCGACCAAGTGGCCAGGAGTTCCCTGGGCACAGGGGTCTCCTTGGGAGTCAAGGCCTACTCGGGAGTAAGCCCCGAGTGTCAGCAGGACTGGGGGCCCATGCAGGACACCTACATGGGAGTAGGGACAGGGAACAGCTGGGAGCAGGAAGACACGTGGGCCGGAAGGGTGGGGTTAGGCAGACCTGAGGTAAGCCTCATAAGGGAGCTGGACAGGGAAGAGGGAGGTCACTCCTCTCTGGAGGGGTGGAAGGCCAGAGGGAAGCCAGTGGGAGAAGGTGACCCAGGCCAAAGGGAAAGGAGAAAGGCCTCCGCAGGAAGGGGGATACGTCATCTCTGGAGAGAGGAGGCCTGGGCAGAGACCTCCCTGCCCCCAGGCCTGCCCAGACCCAGAGAGCATACCCTGGAGAAAGGTGGTTGTCGAGATGGATGCTCAACACCAACCACAACCCAGGGGGACTAATCAAGAAGGGAGCAAACAGCAAGGTACTGTGGGTCCTCCCAAGGCCAGCCAGCCTGACCCCAGACTGTCGGGGCAGTGCCCTCCAGAGCCCGGGCACAGGGCTGAGGGACTTGGGCCGGGCGGCCAGGACTACAAGCTCCAAAGAACTGGAAGGCCCGGGGCCCGAGCCGCTCCGTCGACGACGACACCAGTCAGCCTAGACTGCGGGGGGCCGTGAGGTAATGAGCCCCCATGTATGTAAAGAGGTTGACTCAATTAAACAGCTTGTGTAAAGCTGCCCTACCCGCGTCCCGTGTGTTAATTCACTGCCGACCACTGCGCCTAAACCGGGTAAGCCCCTCACGCTCGGTACCGACCCCAGGGCAGGGGCCTCCTCCAGCCATGGACATCACAGGTACAAACAATTGTTAATAGATCTAGGTCTTAAAATGAGTGCACCTATTCAAATCCTTGAGGACAATGAAGCCTGTATTGCAATGGCCAACTCAGAAAGGATCAAAAACAGAACCAAACATATTGATCTTAGACATGCAAATGTGAGAGAGGCAATAAGAAATCGTCTTATC
Source organism: Tiliqua scincoides (assembly GCF_035046505.1). Classification (NCBI taxonomy): domain Eukaryota; kingdom Metazoa; phylum Chordata; class Lepidosauria; order Squamata; family Scincidae; genus Tiliqua; species Tiliqua scincoides. The sequence goes on from NC_089822.1 coordinate 253,161,944, forward strand.
ATGTTACAGTATTGCCCCACAGAAACACAGCTAGCAGACATATTTACAAAACCTTTATCTGTGTCTAAACATGAACAACTCTGCTATAAATTGAACATACAAGATTGTACACTGGGACAAGACCTGAACGATTTGGAGGGGTGCTGAGGTCTGAAACACGAGAAATCCCTCAGATCTTGTTCACAGGAGAAACGTTACAGGCACTGTACCTGATGTAGCCTGTTGGTGTATAATTCTGCTGTGCTCCATGTAACTAAGTGGCAGGTGATACTAAGTGCTAACCCCGTGCACCTGAGTTTGGGCGTGGCTTATGTATAAAGCAGGCCTGCAAACCAATGCTCCCGGGCAGGGGGCATAGGAGATTGTGGAGCCAGATGCATGTTTCTGTCTGTTTGACCGGCGTTGCTGTCGGCTATGTTGCTGTAAATATATCCTGTAAATATACCTTGGTGGTGGTACCCAGCCTTTTGTTTGGAGTGGTTATTTGCAACTGTGGGACAGCCTTGAGCATCGGCTTCAAGTTTCTGCTGCGCAGTTGTTTATATTGCTCAGCTGGAAACTCCTACACTCCACAACAATCATTTAGCCAGATTTCTGCTTCTTCAACAAGCCCAGACCACAGTAAATGTGGAAAGTCTGCTTTGGAAACTTAATGTGGAAGCCAAAGGCCTCCTATGCCTTTAAGAGTGACATTCTCTAACAGACAAGAATTCAGCAGCTGTTCTTTTTGCACCAAGGACCAGCTAATCTAGTTAAGGACCAGTCCTATCCAACTTTCTAGCACTGGTGCAGTGGCAGTGCAGCCCCGAGGTAAGGGAACAAATGTTCCCATACCTGAAGGAGGCCACAGTGACTGCCCTCCACCACAGGATGCAGCGCATGCCTAATTGGTGCACTAATGTTGGAAAACTGGATAGGATTGGGCCCTGAGTTCAAGGGAGTAAGGATTGGGATTCTCATCATGTCAAAAGGAACAGAGGAGCACTTCAAGAGCTGCCCTCTTTCCCCCCCCCCATTTGACTATGAAATATCCTTTATTTTTTCCCCTTTTGGGGGGATGCTTAACCTCCAACATGAGAGTGAACTGAAAAGGAATGTTTGCTCATGCTTTGACTTCTTAGTTCAGTGTTATTCAAACTGTGCGGCGTGGCTCTTTAGGGAGGTGCCAGGAACTCAAAGGGGAGGTGCAGGGTGTCCCCTCGCAGTGATACAGTCACACCCATAGGCAGAATACAAGCCCGTGGTCTGCGCTTTTTTTGAAAGCAGAAGAAACAGAGTTGCTCAGCTGCCAGAGTGGCTGCCGCTGCCCTGCCCTCTTCTCCCTCGACTCCGAGGCTGCCGCCTTCTGTGTTCCCTGCATGCTGTTTCCAAAGTTCTTCAACTCCAACCCCCATCTGGCAAGTACCGAGCATGCTCAGGTTGCAGTCCTTAACCCTTGCTGATCCTTGTCTGGTTAGTTCCTAGTTCCCAGCCTGGGATCGCTTCTCATCAAAGTGAAATCTCTCTTTTCAACCCCTCCCTCTTCCACTCCCCCCTTTCCATCTCCAAACCTTCCCGCTTTCCTCCCCCTCCCCAAATAAAATGCTTCCTATTTTACCAGTCACCAGGGGTCTTAAAGTTGTTTTTAAGACTGACCATTTATGGGAAAAGTTTCCATCCCAGGGACAAACTGAACAGTGTACCAAAGTGCTCATGTGAATTAATGCAGGGCCAGCCGGTAAGCATATTTGCCCAGAGCACCAAGACAGCTGTGGAAGCTGGCAGTGGAAAGGCAGAAGCATCGCTGAGAACAGGCAGTAGTAGGTGGAGGCGGTAGAAGGCACCAAAATGGAGCAGGGTTGAGGAGAGGCCTGGAAAAGACCAGTCTTTAGACTGGAAGCAGATGAGCAGGTAGATCAAAGTGCTTAAGCAGGAGAGACAAAGGGAAGGGTTTTCACGTATTTGGATTCCCCGCCACTATAAAATAAACATTATTTACAATTAGGAGAGGAAACCAAATGCAATAATGTTTGCTGATTAATAAATTCACTTTTAATGAATTCACAGACATAGTAGGTGATCACAGTAATTTGCACATTGTCAAAAATGCAATCAATAGTGATTTTTCTGAAACATTGAAAGGCATGGAAAGCAGAAAGTATACAACACACATTCACTGTACCCACTGCTCATGATGATTCTGGAAAGATGGTTTTTGTTTTGAAGTTGTTTCTAGTTGTTTCTTTGTTTCTAGTTGAAGACTAGATGAAAACTTTTTGCAAGCATCACAATGATCCCAAGGGCTCATGAGGAAATGTGAAATGTCTCCTAGCTCCAGTCTCAGCCCACCTGAAGTACCTTAACAGTTTCACCGTTCTTCAGCTCCGGCCCTAACATGGAAAGGACATTCTGGCTGTGGTTATGCCTGCGCTGACATCAGTGTGAATGTACTGATGGCAACAGCTCCTGGTGTTGCTTGTTAATTGGTTTTATTTTATTGTATTTTCATATGTTGTTCTTAACTGTATTTTTCCAAATGCTCACAGTGTTTGGTGTACAACATAAAAGCAATAATCTGTACAGCAAACACTGTGAGCATTTGGAAAAACAGTATATAAATCTTTTCAGTACATATATTCAATAACTAGTCAAATCTGGCCAAAACTTCTCTGTGTGGGGTTGCTTTTAAAGATGTTTTGGAAACTTCAGCTGGTGCAAATGGAGGGCCAAGGACAGCCTGACAGGTGTGCTGAAGCCTGAAGGTGGGACTGCCAGTGCCATCTAGTGGGGATGCTAGCGAAGGATGGAAGGGTGAAAGGTATATGCTGAAAGGGAGGACTGTTCCTTTGAGGGCACTCTGGTGGTGGTGGGGAAACTGCCTTCTGTGTGAGCTTCTGTGTGAAAATGGGGTGGACAGAATGGGAATGAAACAGGGTGGAGGTAGTATGGCAATAGCCGGAAGGGTCTCTGAAGCCCAATTCTACCCCTCCCCCCGTGTGTCAGCATCCAGATCTGTTATTTTCAACATTTTTCATCTCATGGCACACTGACAAGGCACTAAATTGTCAAGGCACAATCAGTGTTTGGACCATTGACAAGGCACACCGAACTGACAGCAGCAGCTCACATCCCCCAGTGAGCCTACTAACAAATGATCCTCCCCCAGACTCCCGCAGCACACCTGCAGACCATCCAGGGCACACCAGTGTGCCACGACACAGTGGTTGAAAATGGCTGATCCAGACACAGGAATGTGGAAACGAAACCAAACACACTCTTAAGTCTCTCTAAAATCTTTTAAATAGAGAAATAATCTTATTATTAGGGGAGGCGACGACGTGATCTTCAGGATCCAATTGCTAAGGGGGTGCAGGGACTGGCTTGTACTTACCAGTCCTTGCAGCAGCCTCCTGTGCGACTCTCCACAAAGAGAATAACATGCTGGTGTCATTCCTAAAAGCCACAATTTCCACAGTGTTGGTCACTGTGTGACAAACTTTTACCACCAGGACCCACTTTTTATAATGATAATCTATTCAGGATTCACCAGAAGTGTTGTCCTGGCTGGAGGTTACACCATCAAGCGAATTATAATAAATAATTGTAAATAATAAAATAAATAAGGGGAAGCCAGCCCTGTCCCATCATGTGAATCTTCTCTGTAACCTGCCTGCAATAACATAAAAAAATCAATAAGATTTTCAGTCCTACCCAGTGCCCAGTTCCATTTAAGTTCTTATATTTAAGTCATATCACAATCAGGACCCACCTTTGCAAGTCTAAAATAGAAAAAATTAATCTTATCAGCTGAAGCCTCTGTTTTAATCCTTTTCAGTGGGGGGAGGGGGTGCCTTCAGGAGCATTTGTTGAGCTGCACATTCATCAGATCAGGACCATTCGGATGGCTTCACATTCCCTTTTGCCTGACCTGTCAATGAGCCAATTTGCTTACTCGTGAATAAAGGGACCGTGTGGCTTAGTTTCGCTTTCCATGGGGCTTGATACATTTGTCAGCTTAGAGGGAGGGACTTCCTTCTTGGGTATTTTGGGGCAGCTGCTTTCATCGAATCAGGACCATTCTGGTGTTGTTGGATTCCTCTCAGCCCGCCCTTTCCGATGGACAAAGGGATGTTTGCCTACTCACGAGTAAACATGGGATATGGATCAGTTTCAATTTCCATAGGGCTCCAAGCATTTTTGTTTTCTGGTTTTTTGGCCATAACTTTGGGTAGAATGGAGATATTTCACTCTGGTTTTTTTTTTTGTTGCATTCTGCTGTAAACTCCACATCCAGTGGTATATCGCATGATGGCATTATTCCTAAAAACTGCAATTTTAGCTATTTTGTTCACTTGTGGTGTCACCTCCCATAGACTGGTCCCTAGGGCGGACTGCCCCCCTGCCTCTTGCTAGCTACGCCACTGCCCTGTGGCACTTGATTCCTCCCTCCCGGCTGACACAGAGTCATTTCATAGTGCTCATTGACATGCTTGTTCAACCAGAGTTGAGCCTGGCTGAGAGCAGTACCGTCTTGCCCACCCTGGACTCTTGGATTCACAAGGATATCACAGCAGATATTTCCCAATGCCTTTCTGAAATCTAGCTGCAGTCTGTCAGTGGTGTTTCCACAGCCAGCCAGACAAGTCACTCTGTCCAAGGAGATGAGACTGGTCAGGCATGAAGTGTTCCTGGCACAACCCCTGCTGGCGCCTAGAAATCCTGCCAGGACAAATGTTTCTCATCTCTGATGCAACTGAACAGGGCACAGAATGACAACAAAGCTCTTCATTGCAAGGATGAAATCAACAAGTCTTGCGACTGGGGGGTGTACTTGGCTTCAAGCTCTTCTCCTGACATCCTCCTTTTCCCACACATGTAGCCAGTGTGTGTTCCTGTCAACCTTTGTCCTCTGTGTCTCTTCTTTGGGGCTCCATCTATTTCTTTTTCTGCTGGGCCTCAGCACTGCCAGAACACGTGTTCGGGTGCAGCACTGTCACTGATGGTGGTCTCAAAGCAGGACCTGCCGTACTGTGCAGCCAGGGCACTGCTGCAAGCAGTGAGTGGCTGCAGCCAAGCACCAGCTGCCTCCAGTGAAGCCCAGTGCTGGGACAGAGGGTGGGAGGAATGGGGAGGGGAGGTATAGGGCAGAGACCTGGGAGAGAGAGGTGTTTTGAGGTCTGGAGCTCCAGTTTCATCAGATCAGGACCATTCTGGAGGCCTCACATTCCCTTCTGCCTGGCCTCACTAGAGCCAATGCACGTTTGCTTATTCACGAGTAGACGCTTAGTTTCACTTCCATAGGAATTCATATATTCGTCAGCTTGGAGGGAGGGACTGCATGGGCAGAGAGTCCAGGTGAGATCAGAAAATTTAAGATCCCAGAACATTTCTGGGCCCCTCCTTTGGCTCCTGAGCCCCCTTTTCTACCCTGGACCTGGATACAAATTACCTCCTTCAGCACCCTCTCATAGGCCCTGACTGGAAGTAAGTCTTTCCCTCCCTGAGGTCCCATTGGGATTGCCAGTGTCACCACCATTCTGAGACATGCTCAAGTTCAGGTTCTAAAGTTCTGGAAATGGCCACTGACAGTCAATACAGAAGTTTATTTTTATTTTTATTTTTAGAAGCAATGCAAAATGGTTCATTTTAATCCATTTTAATCCAAACCTGCCCATAAAATATAGCCTGACTGGGACCGACAAACCAGGACCTGAAACCAAGGCTTGAAGTTGGTTTCCAAAACATAGCTGGTGCTAACTATGTTCTAACTATGGTGCTAACTATGTTCTTTTTTTGTAGCAGTTTCAACATACTCAGGGTCATATACTCAGAGCACAGTACTGTATAGACTTCTATGGATGCTCATGTACTCAGTGTTCTAATTTAGTACTCAGTGTTCTGAGTTAGTAAGCTCAGAGGCCTAAAGGAGTCATGGAGCATTGATGTATCATATGTAAAGTTGCACAAGGGGGGCAGGGAGGGACTAGGTCCTTTGGGCTTGTGAGGAGATGCTGCATTATGTTGCTTCCATCTTGTACCCCTGCTATGGTACAGCATGGAACCAATAAGGTGTTAATATGAGTCAGCTCCCACATCTATGTATCATAATACGGTTACCCCTGCTAACTGGGTAAAGAGACACTTTTTCAAGTGGGGCTCCTCTTACATTTAGCCTGGGAAGAAGAAACCTCCCTTTTCACCCTGGTGCAGTGTCTCTAACCAATAAGGGGCACACTCTTTAATTATTTATTTAACTTATTAAATTTGATTTTGTCATGGAGAGGGAAGGTTACAAAATCTTCTTTGACCCCAGGTAGCAGATGAATGCCTTAGCCATGCCATTGTCTGGGGGGAGATGGCGGAGGAAGTGGGTGGTGAGCTACTGAGGGGAGGAGGTGGGCTTTTCCCCAATTTCAACTTTTTAAAAAGCCTCGGCATGACATCACTTCTGGTTGTGGCATCATTTCCAGGTCATCACTTTGACCTCCGCACCGGGCTACAAAATCATAGCAATGCGACTGCTTCATGGTAAGCGGAGCCATAAGCCAAAGAGCTACTCTAGCAGGCCTGTTTCCTCCCAGATGTGACATTGTTAAGGAATGTATGCATTCCTGGGCCCGGTGTCTGTGCCTAAAGCATCCTGCATAAGCTGGTGGTCCAGAAAAGGTAAGATCCCAGGAAATTTCTGGCCCCTCCACTGCCTCCTGGGCCCACCTTTTGATTCTGAACTGAGGTACAAATTACCTGTTCTACCCCCCCGCCCCCACTCATGGGTCCTGCTTTGTACGGTAGTTTAAACACCAAAGGAAAACAAAGCAAAATAAAAAAGAGTAAACACATCTGTCAGCAAAACCCTATACCATATCAGTTTACTCAGAAGTCAGTTTCGCTGCATCCAATTGGACGAACTCCCTGGTAAACAGATTGAGTACTGCAGCCCTAGTGAGGAGCAAATCAGACTCTTTGCTACGGAATAAATTCCCTTCAGATATTTCAGCTGCAGCAGCACATGCAGCTCTTCGTTTTAATCTTCCTCACTTTTTTTCACAAGGAATTTAATTTTGTTCCCTTTTTGGCAGGAAACATTGGCAGGGAAAGGCCTGGATTTTCTTTGGCTGCTTCTCCTCATGGATTGTTCCTGGCCTCAAGGCAATGAGTCTCCCTCCTAGAGGCCCTCAGGCCCCAGTGCCTCCCCCTCCTGCTGCCCTGGCCCAACCTTCTCCCCATCTTCTCATCCCAACACACTTCAGTGGCCGAAGCCTGGGCTGACAATGCAGGACGATGACAACCCCGCACAGGCAGGAAAGTCATGGGATTTTCTCACAGAACTGCCTAGTTCCCATCCAAATTCTGGCCAAGGAATCAGGGCTCATGGGTAAAATGTGCTGGTGGTAGAGCCCCCTTTCCCCACAACTCTAATATTATGTGCAAACTTGCACAAGGGGCCAAAGAAATCTCATGAGGGGGCAGAGAATCAGAGGATTGAGATCTCTACTTACCACCATCCGCATGGGGATCCTGCAGCACACGTTGGCCGACAAATATGGTGGAACAGGATATTGAACCCATTTCAGGGTTTGAACTTGATCCCCCAAACTCTGGGCTGCTGCAGATGGGCCTGATCTGTGCCCTACTTGCATGCCTTCAACTAGGGCCCCTCCTCTCAGGTCTCCCCCTTAGTCTCGCTTTGTCCTGCAAGTTATTTTTACTACGTACACCATTCCCACTCCTTGGCAAACATCCACCCCCAATCACACATCAGTCTTTCCACTTCCATCCGTGTCCTTGGGCACATCTGCCAACTGAATCGCCAGGGAAGCCCTGATGTGCTGCACAGATGGTGACTGGAAGTAAGTCTTTCCCTCCCTGAGGTCCCATTGGGATTGCCAGTTCCACCAGTATTCTGAGACATGCTCAAGTTTGGGTTCTAAGGTCCTCTAAAATGGCCATTTACAGCCAGTGTAGCAGTTTCGATATTCATATACTCAGGGTCATCTGCTCAACAGGGTCATATACTCAGAGCACAGTACTGCAGGGGTGTCAAACTCGTTTCATGCAGAGGGCCGAAGTTAGCATTCAGGGCTCCAGCTGAGGGCTGGAAGTGATGTCATTAAGCAGAGAATGACATCATTAAGCAGCTAATGGCCAGAAATCAGACCCTGTTCTCATATAGAAACTCATTAACTGCATATGACAGAAAAGAAAATATGCAAATCTTGATCATACTGCAAGATTTGGGAAAGCCCAATTTTTATGTGGACTGCCATTTCAGCTGTAACACCTCAGTAGCTGAGAGCCTGAGGGCCAGATAAAAAAGCTTCCAGGGGCCACATCTGGCCCCCAGGCCTAATGTTTGACACCCCTGCAGTACTGTATAGACTTCTATGGATGCTCATATACACAATGTATCCATACAAGTGGATGCTTGTACAAAGAAAAAGAAAAAGCAGAGGACTGTCCCCATCAAAATAAAGAAAACTAAAAACTGCCCCATGGAGGCTTGGTAAGTTCAGAGGCCTGAAGGAGCCCTGGAGCATTCGTGTAAAGAAGCACACGGGAGGCAGGGAGGGACTGAGCCTTTTGGGCTGGTGTGGAGATGCTGCATTTTGTTGCTTGTCCATCTTGTGCCCCTGAACTCCCAGTAAAAAGGCTGTGTTTCTAAGCCACAGGCCCAACAGGAGGCCTTGGGCACTCCAATCCAACTTTAGTCTCCCACCACCACCAACGCAGCTTCGCAAACGGGGCACGCGCTGCATCCCACCAGGAGTCTGGCATCCAGGAGGCCTCCGTGACCCAAGGGAACGTTTGTCTCCGTGTCCCAGAGCAAGCCTATGCTGTGCCAATGGGTCTAGTCAGACCTGCACCAGCTAATTTGCTGGCACAAGTGTGAATGGGCCCGGGTGGGTGGAAGATGGCTGGGAAGGGGAATAGGATATCAGCAGAGTGGTTGCTGCTGATACAGCCCCCTTCCCAGCCTCAAAACACCCCTCTTCCCACCCTGGTCTCTGCCCTGTCCCTCCCCTTCCAAGTCCTCCCACCACTCGTCCACACTCTGTGCCACTGTGCCAGCACTGGGGCTTCTCTGGAGGCTACTGGCGCTTCACCACAACCACTCACTGCTTGCAGCAGTGCCCTGGCTGAAGAGACTGGCAGGTCCGCTTTGCCACCACCTCAACCACAGAGCAGCACCAGAACTCTTGTTCTGGCAGCGCAGAGACCCAGTAGAAAAAAACAGAGATGGAGCCCAAGAGAAAGAGCAAAGGACAAATGCTGACAGGGACACACTGCACATTGGCTGCATGCGTGGAAAGGGGGATGGCAGAAGAGCTTGAATCCAAGTACACCCCACCAGCAACATATCATGCCAGACTTGTTGATTTCAGCTTTGCAATGGAAAGCTTTGCTGTAATTTTATGCTCTGTTCAGTAGCCCAGAGGTGAGAAACATTCGCCCTGGCAGGATTTCTAGCAGCCAGCAGGGCTTGTGTCAGGAACAAGTCGTGCCAGGCCAGTCTCGCCTCTTTGCATAGAGCGACTTGTCTGGTTGACTGTCTGGAAACACCAGTGAGAAGCTGCAGCTAGATTTCAGCAAAGCATTGGACAATACCTCCCATTGTATCCTTGTGGAGCAAAGAGTCACCAGTGGGCTAGATGGTACTGCTTACTGTTAGGTGGGCTCAAAGCTGGTTGAACAAGCACATCAATGAGTGCTAATAAATGGCTCTATGACAGCCTGAAGGGAGGAATCAAGTGCCACAAGGCTCTGTGCTGTTCAGTTTTTAGAAACTATATGGATGATGTTGTAGGGGGTGCCTATAAAATTTGCCTATCACACAGAACTATAGGAGAGGGACTGTTTACAGCCTGGAAGGCTGAATGAGGATTCAGAGTGATCTTGACAGGCTTGATCACTGGGCCCACACCAGTCAGATGCAGCTCCATGGAGAAAAAAGTGATGTTCCGCATGTAGAGTCAGCAAATCAGGGGAATCAGGACAGGGTGGGGAAAACCTGACTTGGTAGCAACATGTTTTAAAAGGTTGCTGGTGGCAGATTAATGATCCAATTCAGTATGACCCCTCAATGCCATCTGTTCATATACACGATCCCTTGTGCTGTGTACTATGATGAGTGCTATCTCATCACGTTATGTAGGAGAAACATTGGGATGAATGTGGGTCTTTCTGTCTATCCACAGGTCCTGTGGTGATGAGGGAGGCAGAGGGGCCTAGCAGTATAGGGTCAGTGGCAGTTGGCGCAGCCCACTTCCCCCTGCAGCTCCTTCCCGCTGCATGAGAAGGGGAGCCCCTTCTACCCCTCTCTCTAACACCATCACCTGCAGGAGGAATCACAGCTTTTACAGTCAGCTCTGCTCCTGCTGCTAAATTTTTTTTAGATTCTCAGACATTTGGAAAACCCACCATTCGAGGTCAATAAAAATCATACACCAGTTTATTCCTCAGCAAAATAACTGCTGCAGATCAGAGGACACCCACTGGGGCAGCAGAGACTTTCCACATGGTAAGGGAATGAACGCCCCCAACTCGGCAACAGCCTGCCCTCCAATGCAGGATACAGCACACGCTCCATTGGCACAGCTGCATTGGGTGGGGGAGATTTCATTAGGATTTGGACTGCAAACTGCTCACTTCTTGTTTATCTCTTGCTTCCTCTTCGCTCTTGCCACATAACTAAGGAGTATCCTTAGTTGTTAACTAAGGATAACAATGCACAAGGCTATAGAGTACCACCAGCCCCCTGTATATGGACTGCCAAGCATGTCAATGTACCTGATTCGAAAAAATGAGCTGAACATCCAGCATTTCTGGCCAGGCCACTCCCAGGGAAGACAATAGTGATAAACAGTGTCTGAAACCTATTGCCAAGTCTTCCTGTTCCAGTAGAGGTACACGATGAGCTTTGCACCCCTTTCCAGTAAGAAGGCCTGGCTACACCCTCTTGCTTCACACCTGGGCTCTTCCTAGAGACTCAGAGAGGATAAAAGATCAGCACAGAGCTATCCTGAGATATCCAGAGAAGAGCTTTCTGGTCTGAAGGTGATTCTCTTCCTGTCTACCTCAGCTGTGATCTCGGTTTGCCTGTCACATCCAGCAGGATGAATAAGGTTCTGCTCCTTGTGTTTGTTGTCCTGCTTTACGTGAGCCCTGGTGAGTTCTGCTTGGGAAACATGATGTCATTTTTCAAAAGTTGGTTGGGAGGAGAAGTGGGGAGTGCCTGGGTGTGGAGTGCTGGTGAGTGTAATTCTGATCCTCCAGGCAGAAAAAGGAGGAGATAGTTGCAAGAAAGGTCCTCTTTAGGGGGAGTTTCCTCTTACCCCAGTCCTGCAACCCCAGCCCCGACCATCTTGTGCACAGAGATTCTGGGAGAACAGTTCATCTAGTATACTGGCATATGACATGTTGCTTGAGATCATAATAGCATAACCTGGAATTAAAAGGGTGGAAGATTCACCAGTGACAGTCAGACAGTCAGTCATTTTTTTCACATCCTATTCTGCTTTATGTGGTTCTGAATAGTGTGCTGTTCGGCAAGTTCCTCCTTTCCTAACCTTTTGTATCAGCTCAGCTCTTTCCTCAGACCTGCTTTGATCTTTCTGCCCTCCTGTTTGCAGCTTTCCTATCCTTCTTTACACAGCTGAGTCCCTTCACTATGGCCTTTGCTCACTGCAGCACACAGTCCACTCCAGTCCTCTCCACTCCATTCCGGGTCAGCACATTAACTTGAGTAGTGATCATTCTTCCTTTGCCTCACAGCATACCAGCTATGGTGCAAGTCATGCAAGAAATATGAGAACTTTCGTTGTATAGAAGGAGAAGGTAATTGTAAAGTACCATCTTCCAAGATGGAGTGTGTAATAACAGTCGACTCCAAAGGTAAGATGCAGAGTTTCCTGCTATTTTTTGTGGTTTTGAGGTTTTGTGGAATGCATATCTTGTCCCCCAATTCTAAATATGACACCAGGAGGGGACTAACTGCAATGTTCTTTTCTTCCTCTCCCCCCCCCCCCGCCGAATACCCATGATTCTCCAGTGTGTTTTACACTTCAAAAGCAGGGCAGAATATTCAGCATCATATAACCCTTTCAGGAGAACTGACAGCCCAATCCTAACTGTGCTTTACCACAGTGGAACTTAGGTTCCATTGTTGTGAATGTTCATAAGGCAGAATGCACAGTAGTGGTGTGAGAGGACCACTGCCACAATGGGCTACATCAGGGGTGTCCAAACATTTTGGCAGGAGGGCCACATCATCTCTCTGACACTGTGTTGGGGGCCAGGAAAAAAAATAATTAATTTACATTTCAAATTTGAATAAATTTATATAAGTGGATTTATTAGAGATGGAGCTTATATGAATGAATGAAGGTCTTGCAGTAGCTCAAGGCCTATAAAAGGCCTTGCACAAAGCAGCAGCTTTCCTTCACTGCAGCAACTGCATCACAGATATGAAACAGCAGGCAGTGGAGCGAACCCTTATCTCACAGCTCACGCAAGTGGTCCAACAGTCGCCCTCACGGTGAGAGCAGCAGTGTTGAGATTCAGCAAGTCTCCAGAGGGCCAGAGGCTCATTGGAGACTGGGGGCTCCCCACAGGCTGAATTGGGAGTTCCCGAGAGCCACAAGTGGCCCCAGGGCCAGGGTTTGGGCACCTCTGATCTAGAGCAGGGCTGCCAATTGGTGACCTATTAGCCAGATCAAATTTTATTCCAGTTATAGTAAAGTGAGGTCAACATTTTCAGCTACAAGCAAAATAAAATGTTTCCAGATTGTAAGAGATAGAGAGAAATAGAGATTATTTCACACTCAATGTTACATCTCCCATTTTGCACTGAGACCTAGTTAACATTTAAACACATTTATTTGTATGCAATGCTGTATCTGAATGTGTGTGTGGCATAAATGGAAAGCCCTGACCACTAGATGGCACCATGGACACTGCCCATACATGAAAGGATTATTTTGTATAGCATAAGATCCTTCCAGCCCCTGGATTACTAATGGAAAACAGAGCAGCCCGTTTTCAACCAAACTTTCAACAAGAGCTTTCAACAAATCAACCAGATTTAATGCTGAAAGTTAATACTGAAGGTACCAAAATTTGAAAGTTATTTAAATATTACTCTCTCATTCCCAGTTATTTTTAAATAAAAGATTTACAGTATTTTATACCTTTCAGCCTTATATGCTACATCAGGGGTGTCCAAAGTTTTTGGCAGGAGGGCCACATCGTCTCTCTGACACTGTGTCAGAGGAAAAAAAAGAATTAATTTACATTTAAAATTTGAATAAATTTACATAAGTTTACACAAATGAATATATTAAAGATGAACTTATATGAATGAATGAAGGTCTTGCAATAGCTCAAGGCCTATAAAAGGCCCTGCACAAAGCAAGGCTGGCCTTTTCTTTACTGCTGCTGCTACTTCATCACAGACCTGAAACAGCAAGCAGTGGAGGAAGCCCTCATCCCACAGCTCATGCAAGAGGTCAAACAGTCGCCCTCACTTTGAGAGCAGTTGCCTCAGGCCAGTGTGGACTCCAACAAATCTCTAGAGGACCAGACGCTCATTGGAGACTGGGGGCTCCCTGAGGGCTGCACTGAGAAGCCTCAAGGGCCGCAAGTGGCCCCAGGGCTGGGGTTTGGGCACCCCTAGGATACATGCAGGTCTGTGGTTAAATTGGTGTAGGGGGAAGGCGGTGGGAGAAATGGGGTGGGGCAAGGAACATGAGAGTGTCTGGATGATAAGGCTGTAAGTGGAATGGAGTAGTGAGAGGTGGATCCTAGTGGAACCAGTATGTGCCAGGACCCTATGCCAGTTCCTATCCTCTCTCGTATTTTCCTTGGTTCTGTACCAGGAAAATGACTGGCACCGATCCAGGAAGACACACTGGGGCAGCAGAGACTTGGCCTTGTGTAGCAGAAGCAGATTTCCTTACCTTGAGGCCAGGACCTAGGAGAGGAGGGTAAAGGAGGTAATTTGTACCCGGGCCCAGGGTCAAAAGGGGGGCCCAAGAGCCAATGGAGGGGGCCCAGAAATTTCCTGGGATCTTCTTATCAGAATTGTTGCCCATATGGGATGCTGGAGACACTACCATGACCAGGGATGCTGGGAACTCTACTGATGCCACATGGGTGGATAGACCTGGGCTCCAAAGACTCTTCCAGCTGTGTCTACCCTCCCCTCACCCTGCTTCGCCCCTCCCTCCCATTTTGCTCGCCCGTCACCACCCTCCCCCGCTCTGTTTCACCTCTCCCCCTTTGCAAAAGGGCCCAAAAGAAACTTTGTACCCCCTGATAAAATTCCTTTCAGAGGCCCTACTTGAGGCGGTCTCTGAGATTCCCACTTGCTCCCTGCAGGATGCAGCATGTGCTCTGTTGGCATGGTTGCATCAGAGGCAGGGTTTATTTCAAATTGTGCTGTAATTTATATTAACTGATTCTTAGCCGGACATATACTTAAGAATATGTAATGTTTGTGTGCAAGATGAGATCCAAATCCACCCTATCCAGCATTCTTTGCATTCTGGGAAATAGGAGATGCTTGTTGTGCCACCTGAAAAGGGGTAGAAGTGCACTGGTGGACCACAAATGATGTTTGCAAATCATCCTGCAAACTAACAGATGAGAGGTGTAGTGCCAAAAGTGAGTAAGTGAACCTTCAATGCAGGGGTCTCCAAACCCCAGCCCGGGGGCCAGATGCAGCCCGCGGAAAGCCTCTATCTGGCCTGCGGCCAGCCTCTGACCCCCTGAGAGCCTCTAGCCCAGTTGACCAAACACAACCAGAGTTGTGCTTGTGGGGTGGGGGAACGGGGGGTCTATTTAAGTGAGTGTGCTTTATTTCTTGGGCTGTGTTGGTGCTTGGAGACCGACATTTGAGCCCATTCATTCATTTCAGTCATTCATCTAAGTTCCATCTCTAATGTATTTATTTAAATTTTATATTTAATTTTCTTTCCGGCCCTCAACACCATGCCAAATATTTGATGCGGCCCTTTGACCGAAAAGTTTAGTGGCCCACAATCTGCCTCTCTTCACCTCCTGCTTTAAACATTCCTCCCTGAATCGAAGGTGTGGGTGCTGCTTTCACGTCACACCCAGTGCAAACATTGACAGTTCTTCCCTTTCAAAAAGAAATGTGTTATTCTTACGCTTGTGTCTTCTTTTCTTCCATTTCAGGAAATGGGTTCTCTCATTGTATGGTTAAAGGGATTTGTCAACAGTCCAAGGAGAAACCAAATCTTAGGTGTTGCAGCAAAGATTTCTGCAATGTTATAAAAGCCTCTCCAAACTCCACCTCATCCAAGCTAAGCCTCAGGGAAGGACCTTGAGTCCTCACCATCATCTGGTCCTCCTGACACAACCCACTGGGTATATTGTCTGACTTGAATGGTCATGTTGGGTTGATGAAGAAGTGGGGGATGAAATTTCAATAAAGCTACACCCAGAAATTCTGAGTCTGATTTCTGTCCTATGCTTCTACCTTCCATTTGCCAGGCACATGTGAAAGACTGCCGTGGAAAGTATCAAAGGTTGGGAAAGGAGGGCAATAGATGAACTTGGTAATCATTTAAATAACCAAATGCAAGACACCACAGGTGAGCCTTGAACCTGGGATGGGGGCTGAGCCTGAAGACGGGGGAGATCGAATTTCCTATTATTTGTTCTTTTGCATGTCTTCTCAAGTAGAAAAACAAAAATCATCTTCCCAAAATCCTGAGCAGTGGTGCACCAATAGAGGAATGTGCAGGTCATAAAGCTACTGTCTTGGCCACTTATCTAGCAGAGATTATGAAGGGGAAGCCCAGTTGAGTGATTCCACCTGCTCTTGGTGCGAGCAAGAAGCGTCTTGGCTGCCCTCCATGTGAGAGATGGAGCTGCTTGTTAGCCTCCGTGGGAGAACTAGAGGCCAGAAGTGAGACCAAACCAGGAAAATCCATTCTGAAATGTTGTTGGTTCTTGAAAGAGAGAACCTCTATGTTTGTAAAAATCCCCTTGAGTGTCCGGAATCCAGTGCTAGTTAATTAGGATGTTGGCAAACAGAGATGGCTTGAGCTGTTCTGCCTGATGTGCACTTATAGGCCTTTGAAAACTTATCCATAGTCTAAAGATGACGCAAGTATCACAAAAAATATAAAACATGCTAAAAGACATGTCATCACTCGTAATATGGTGGTGAAACTGCAGCAGGAGGAGGTAAACCCTCCCATCCTCCAGGCAGGCAAAGGGCCTGGGCAGGTGGGCATGGAATATGACACTGCCCCATTAGTTCACCACCCCTTCCAGCCTGCCACCTAAGGGTGAGGGGCTCAAGCACTCTTATGGAAGGGTCAGGCCAGCTTCTTGCAAACAAGCACACCCACAGCCCAAGAACACCAACACACCAAGTTAAACTAAAAGCCGATTCACATCACTCAGTGCCAGTTTGAGAATAATGAGTGATGCCCCAGAAGAGGAATTCCATTTCATTGCTTTTTTCCAGCATCCCTATTCATCCATTTGGGGGGGGGGGGGCAGGTTGAGGCCAGTCCAGGGGTATAGGATATCGGCAGTGCTACTTCCAACAATATCTGCCTCCAGCCAGGGGCGGATCCAGTGTTTGGGGCTGGGGAGGCCATGATAACTACCAACTCCAGAGCCCAGGTTAACCAGGAGGGTGGACCTGGGCTCCTGGTTTAATGTGGCCTCCATGGCCAAGGTTTTCTGGGCGGATAGACCAGACCACATGGATTTGGAGCCCAGATCTACCAGCTGGGTTGACCTGGGCTCCTGCCTGGACTTTGGCTGGAATGGGAGCCCATTCTACCCTTCTAGTAGATCTGGGCTCCAAGTTTAGACAGGAGCCCAGAGCTACCTACCCACCAAACCTTGGCCACAGAGGCTGCAAGTTAAATTGGAAGCTCAGGTTGAACCAGCAGATAGATCTGGGTTCCAAGTCCAGGCAAGAGCCCAGGTCTACCCAGCTGGTAGACCTGGGCTCCTGCCTGGACTTTGAGCCATTGGCTGGAATGGGGGCCCAGGTCTACTCAACCAGTAGATCTGGGCTCCAAGTCCAGGCAGGAGCCCAGGTCTATCTGCCCATCAAACCTTGGCCACAGAGGCCAAGCCAAAGGTGGTTTCATTTATCCATCCTGACCAATAACCTTTTGTCAGGGTTCACATTGGTTCCTCCAAAAGAAGGGAGTAATAATCTCAGGGCTCTCAATAAGATCCAAACAAAAGGGAACATGGAACACAGGGTTTATTAGGATCCAATTAACAAATAAAAAAAGCTTTGATATAAATCCAATATGCAGTTACTAAAGCACTGCAACAACAGGAGGCTCCTAAACCTGCAGGACTCCAGGACCCAGGCAAAAAAACCCTTTTATGAACTTGCCGAGAAAAACAACTGCAAAAATTAAAAACCTAAGGCAGTCTAACCCCTTTTCTGACTAGCCAGAAGTACTGTAGATACTTGCCTATAGTATGTAAAATTTTTGCCAAGTAATCAAGCTCCAGTTATCACTTTGCCTTATCTCCGGGTGAATCACAGGGCAGAGCTTTAGAAGCCATACAGAGATCATTTGTTTCTATAGTATCTTTCCTGGGAAATTCCAGCCAAAGTTAACCTTTTATTCCCTTTTGCTGCTGCAACCTGGTTCCTTTTTGCAAATGCTGCATTTGGCAGAAGTTTTTTTTCACCACCAGGATGGGATCCTCCTTTCCATTAGAAACAAAGTCCCAGGCTACAATTCAGTGCACCATTACTTAAGAATAACACCCATGGAAAGTAGTGGGTCTACTTCTGAGTAAAAAGGGTTGCAAATATATGCAGCTGCATCTCTCTGCAGTGAATTGAATTGCACACTCCCAGTTATATGTTATAAGTTGTATGTTGTAAGTAGAGCTTCTGGCTTAACACACCAGACACCTTAAAGGTGGATTTGATTCCTGGTTGTCCTGCAGTGGTTCCCAACCTTTTTCACTTGCATATCCCTTGGCAGCCTATTTCCATAAATTGTACCCTTCATATTAGCAAAATGTTTGTAATAATACAAGCCCTCATCTCCTCTATATGAAAACCCAGACTTTATTCATCACATTGTTATGAGCAGAAATTGGGCTCAGTCTGAGTTTGTCTGAGGAGGACCAGAGGGAAAACTGCTGCAGGAGAGGAGGCTGCAGTACCAGTAGAGGGAAGGTAGAGGCTGCTGTGTGCAGAGGCCTATAAAAGGGGCTGCACAAGCAAAGAGTGGTGAGTCCACCAGGGAAGAGCTGCTGTGAGTAGCCTTGGAGAGTGAGCTCTACAGAGGAAGGAGGACCACCAGAGAAGCTTGGGAGAGAAGGAGCTGCAAGGAGTGAGCTGGGAGAGACCAAGCTACAGAAGGAGCTGAGGAGAGAGCTGCAGGAGCCCCTGGGAGAGCCTCTGAGAACCAGGGAACAACCATCCAGCCTTTGCCTCAAGTCCTGCTGCCTCATGCCTGCCTCAGGTCTTCTCAAGTGGGGAAATTTGGACAAGGTTGTTTTTATTTGGTTCAGGTTCCATTCCTCCTAATAAAAGCCTTAAACTCAGTTTGGTGTCAGTGGTCTCTTGTGATCTTGCATAACTCTCTTTTCATCTGTTTGAAGAACAGAAGACTCTGCCCTTTCACTGTTTTGCACCAGAGGTGTCCTGAGAAATTCTGGGTGATGGATCACTTTCCACATTATGTTTCAGCTTTTTTACTGTGCTGGTTTTCAATCACTGGTTCATACATGAATTGATGACCAAAAACTAGCTACTTGTGGGGCTTTCACAGCCAACTAGCTCCCTCCCTTCCTGCCTTGCTGGTCCTTGCAAGACATTCTGGAGCAGGACCTGCCTTTTTCTGCCATTATTCCATTCTTTTTCAAGTACCCCTAAAGGTCCTGTTGAGTGTCCCTGGGACTACATGAATACCAGGTTGGGAACTTGTTATGATATGTGCCCCAGGCCTATAGTGAATTTGCAGGCTGGATAGGGCAAGGCTGGGCCCTGATGTCTTGGCCTGCATACATGCAGTGTAGCCCAAGTGCATAATGGGATTGGCTGATGCAACAGGGCACAGCAGGGATGATGCTGTTTGTTTGCTGAGCACTGTAAATATTGTATATATCTCCAAGTAAAGGACATGTGGTGGAGCACTGCTGTGTCTGTGGCTCATTATTTACAGGGAGTATCCGCCTGACCTTGAGGCTCTGGAGCTGTGGTGTTGGCTGCTACTTCAACAGAACCACTGTCTTACTGATATGTTGTTTGCACTGCACTTACTCTGATAGTGTTTACAAAAAGGTGGTGAAGACCAGAGTTTAAAAAGAATAAAAATGTATCTTATGATCTTTTACTATGTTTTTAATAAATTAGACTACAGTTCTTAGGTAACCATTAGTGGTTGGTTATTTTTCAGGATCTGGCCTTGGGTAAAGTCAGACAAAAGTATAGTCAGACACCCCCCTAAGCTTAACCCCCAGCTTACCTGAGGGTCATAGAAATTTCCATGATTCTTTGGCTCAAAACCTGCCCTTGACTTATCTGTGGGATTGACTTATAGGCAAGTATCTGCAGTAGTTCAACTCAAAGTGCCAAGCTAGTCCTCCTCCAGATCCCCTCCAACCAAGGAGACAACAAAGTTTGCTTCTCCACAGGGTTTTAATCTCTGTACTAATAGGCCAACCCTTCTCCCCTGGATCCTTTACACCTAAGGAATCCCAACTACTCTAACACCAATGGAAGGAAAGTAAAGACCTACATGAAACAGCAGTTTCATGACAATGTTGTGCCCCTGCCCGGAAGGGCAGAGCCAGTTGGTAGACAGGGGTGGGTTCTGTCCAGTGCCGCTGAGACCGAATAAGCAAGACACTGAAAGGTGGAAGGCTAGGAGGCTGTTTATTGTTTCAGCAAGGCATGCCTGCGGCCCCTGGGAGCACAGCTCAAATCCAGAAGAGGGGCACCCTTCAGTTGGGTGGGACACATTTTATATATTTCAGTTGTAATTCAAACAAAGCGTCTCCCAAAAAGGGGAAGTTCCCTTGGTAACTTTTCCAATGTCTTTCTCATGCACCCGCCCTCTCCAGTGTCTCTCTCTCTCTTGCCCCCCACCTTCTCAAAGGGAAGTAGACCGGTTTCAGTTTGACCGTTTCAAACATGTTTGCTGTTCTAATTTTATAAGTGTCTGAAGGATATGTCTGGCTTGTGGTTAGTAAAGCACTTTGTTAACTTGTCAGCAAAAAGCATCTGTTTAGTAATAAGCTTAGCAAAGCAGTAAATTCTAAGCTTCCCCTAAATTCATGCTTTTTCTGTGTTTGTTTCTGCTCCCCCTCCCCCTCTGTTGCTTTGGAAAGAGAGAAGGGGTCTGAGGCAGGTTCACAGGCAACAACAACTTTAATAAACGCTTTATGAGTTTTATCCAATCCAGTGGTTCCCAAACTGTGGGTTGGGACCAACTGGTGGGTCATGATTTGATCTTGGTTGAGACACCCAAAAGATGATGGAAAGATCAGATAACTAATTGTCTCAAGTTATTCAAAAACCAGATACTGTAACTGCTAATTATCCTGCAAAGAGCTCAGCTCCTGCAGTTTGCAAGATAACTACTATTATTTCTTACCAGATCTTCTTTTTAAAATGTCTGGTAAGCCTAGTGAGATTTGATAGAGTGTTGTTTAAAAATATGGGTCCCAGTTTGGGACCCACTGATCTAACTGAAAGGTTTGGGAGCCACTGATCTAACCTCCCCTTAAAGCCACCTGTCTCCATCACCTCCCATGGGAATGAATTTGCAGATGCATTACAGGTACTTCCTTGTGACCAACCTGGAGCTTTTTGTGTGCATGCTGTGTGATCTAATCTGGGGACCACCGGTCCCTAAAAGTATCATGTAGAACAGAGCCTTGCCTCTGTGCACATCTCATGAGTGTGGATAATGCAGTACAGTTTCCTAAATGTTATTGAGAGACAATTGATGTTTCTGTGGGACCTCAGCAATGTGTGAAGCTTGAAGAAACTGGAAAATTTCATGTAAATTATGACTTATTTTTGACTGAGAGCCCAAGCCTGTGCTTCTCTACTCAGGAGTAAGTCCTGTTATAGTCAATGGGGTTTACTCCCAGGAAAGTGTGGAGAGGATTGCAGCCTCAGAGCCCCATCCTATGCATGTCTACTCAGAAGTGAATCCCATTGACGTCAAGGGGACTTACTCCCAGGAAGGTGTGGATGGGATTGTAGCCTCAGAGCCCAAGCCTATGCTTGTCTACTCAGAAGTAAGCCCCATTATAGTCAAGGGGGCTTTCTCCCAGGAAGGTGTGGAGAGGATGGTAGCCTGAATTCAGATGCAGTTTCAGAGAAGAGAGGCCCAGGGCAGCAGGCAGCCTCCCCTCCCCTCCCAGCTCACCCCCTTGGAGCTCCCAGAGCCCTTTCTCCTCGTTCCCCATCTGCCCGGACCAGCCTGGCGCAAACGCACTGGGAACAGGAAGCGGCTCTCACTCTCTTTCACTGCCGCAGCCTGGCCCAGAAACTCCCTGCCAGGGGGTTGCACAACGTGCTGCCTGCAGCTCACTCCTGACACATGCCCAGCTGGCCCTGAGCCCCACCCTGATCCTTGCTCAGAATGCCTGCTGTGCCACCGGTTTGCCTGCTGTGGCAGGAGCTGGCATTCCACTGACACACAGTCAAGATTGCCGGCCATTTGCACTACCTGGGCCGTGTGCTGGTGCAACACAATTTCCATCAGAGCAAGGCCTGGACATGATTGGGTCATCAGGGCGGAGAAAGACGTAGCCGGGGATGGGTACAAGTCAGGTGATTCAAGTCTGAGTTGCAACACAATGTGTTTTTGGTTGACTTGTGTGCACTCAAGTCAGTTGTGTCGATGATTCGGGCACCGACTCATGCCTGAGGCCACGGACTTGAAATGAGCCCCCATTCATGCAGGCTCAAGTCTGTCTGTGTCTGGGTGTGCTTGATTCCATTTTCGTGGTGTGAAAGACCTCACGGGGCCATCATTCAGCCTGGGCGATCAGCAGGGACTGCTGGGAAGGGTTAATGTTTGGCTTTTGCATTGAGGGGGGGAGGCAGGAGCAGGGTTGTGCTTTGTAGGGCTGTTCTAAGAAAACCAAATAATACATTCCAGTATTTCTCAGTGTTGGTCCCTTGACATACCACTTACTCCGAGGCTCTCCGCAGAAGTACCAGAAGAGATGACATCATCACCAGTTGCTTCCTAGTTCGGAGACTGCAATGAGAGAGTCCAAGAGTAGTAAGAGGCGCAGGGCAGGCAGGAGGGTTTTTACTAGCTCGTGAAAACCATGCACTGGAGCTCAGCTTCCTGAGCTGAGGCTCCTACTACTGTTGGACACTCATGTCATGGTAGGAATGCTATGTGTACCATCCAACACTGCCCGGCATACCACCAGTTGAGAACCTCTGGTATAGACCCATATACATCAGCCATCCAGATTAACGACTTTGCTTTAAATCAAGTTGAACCTCCTCCTTCCACAGGAAGGTCAGAGCATCTCTAAAGAAGGCATACATTTCTGAGTCGATGTGCAAGTAACCCATCCCACCAGGGAAGAAACCTCAACCTATAGGTAGAAGAGATCCAACTCTCTGTGATCAACGGTGTATAAGGATTTTAAAATCAAGATGCCCTTT
The DNA here is from genome assembly GCF_035046505.1 of Tiliqua scincoides. Lineage (NCBI taxonomy): Eukaryota > Metazoa > Chordata > Lepidosauria > Squamata > Scincidae > Tiliqua > Tiliqua scincoides. Next base: position 253,184,592 of record NC_089822.1, read on the forward strand.
GTCATGGAAGCAGTAAAAGAGCACAATGGGAGGGTGTGCTTAATTTAGCCAATGTTGTAGGAGCAAGAGAACAGAGATCAAGAGGATCAAGGGAATAAAAGGCATGTTCTAATTGTGAGATGTGAGTCTAAAACAAACACCAGAGGGTGTGTGTGTGTGTGTGAGAGAGAGAGAGAGAGAGAGATCATCTTTTTCTCTGTAGTGTACACTTTGACCACTTTGTGTAAGCTACACATCTTTCACTATTTTGAAAAGGGCCTTGTGGTCCAGTGTTGACAATATGCAAATCAGTTGCACGTAATATATTTATTAATTGGTTAAAAAGGTAGTGTCACACAGGTGGACTAATGTGGGGCTTCCCCCCCCCCATATCAGCTGTTTTTGATACTGGACCCACTTTTTATAGCTGAGAGCTTTTTATATGTTTTCTTTTGAGGCCTGGATGGTTGTGGATTGTTGGCTCGGTAAACAGAGCTGTTTTGCGTTCTGGATTGTTCATTATGTCTTTGCTCGCTGGGAGTGCCTTCCCACAAAGAGGTAAGAAGAGATACCGGCAAAGTCCTATCAAGTCGGAAGAGGGTGTTTACAAAAGGTCGAAGCAATTGAGGATTGAAAAATTTCTACCATCTCCTTCTGTTGGTATGCATATCCCTTTGAAGGCCTTGGATTGTATAGCTAATGATTGTCCTGTGGTGTCAGGTAGCCCTCCTCCCTGGAAAATCAAACGGTCTCTGCCTATATATAAGAGGAAGAAATTAAGAACAAACCCTCCAGCCAGAGATAAAAAATGCTTACAATTACAAATGGTACAACTTACCCAACAACTTAGCGAGGCATGTTTCATATCCAGTCACACCCTCTTGTATATTCTTGGTCGTTTGAATTCGATTGAAACAACTATCGACTCTCTAACCTAGACTTTGGCTGTCTCTAATGAAAGATCTTACAGGGTTGGAAATGAAGAAATACTGGGAGTAACGTGTTTAACCCCTCTTCAGAAGCTGAGGAAGATAAAGTGAAGCTGATTTTACAGCAAAACTGTGTTTTGCTTTCTATTCCTGTATCAGACTCTGCTTGGTGGAGTAGTAAGTGGATGATAATCAGAGCTATATCTCAACTGCTGAAGGTTTCTATTCATCCCTTGGAATTAACAAGTTATTATTTTTTGCCCTCTCGTAGTGGATATAAGAGATTGACTTTACCTTTTAAAACTAGAAGAATTCCAGGGCTGCTTTTACGAGCTGCTGAGAGCCTGAAGGATAGATTTCAAATTTTAGTACATAGAATGTTTCAAAACTTGCACATTCAGCCCCTTTGTATAAATAAGAGAAGGCAGACTGTTAATGTAAGGTCTAGAACCAATGATCTTCACTCTCCGGCTGATCTTCAGTCTCCACCAGTTGAGAAATCGACTGGGCAATCTTTGGGAGAGGAGGATTCAGTTTATTTACAGGCCAGTTTAACAAACCTACTCAAAAACTTTCTACCAGCGAGGCAGTTCCTGGGATGGAGTTGGAACTGGGAAGTGAAATGGATTTTGATTCAGTTTCTGTTCCCAAGAGCCCTTTGGAGTCTGATGCTGCTGTTCGTCCTGTTCTTATGGATATGGAGTTAGAGCTGGGTGAGTCCAACCCGCAGTCCAACAGTATCTTTACTCAACCCCCATTGCTAAGGATGGAGTTTTGTAGGTCACCAGTGCAGCACATTCCAGAAACCTTTTTTGTTGCAGACTCTCACTCTGATGAACTAATTGCGTTCCCAACAACTCATAAGCAAATTACATCATGTAGTCCGTCAGTTAACCTGGCCTCTCCCAAACCAGGAGGAACCTCATTCCCTGCCGCGATGAAAGAGGTAACACAAAAGGTGTTGTGGAAGTCAACTTCCAATAGGAATCTCACCGAAATGATGCTGCAAGTCGATCGGGAATCTTCATCACAGCCTATCCTATTTCCATCTAATTCCTTGGTAGAGGTGGAGTCTGACCTGCAATGACTTTCTGTTTTATCCTGGAATATTGCAGGTTGGCAGAATAAGACTTATGATCAGGATTTTTTGAAATTTCTTTCATCTTTTCATCTCCTTTGTCTGCAGGAGACCTTGACGCTTGATGCTGTTCCCATGTTGTTGCAAGGGTACAGTTCCTTTTTGCTTCCTGCTCTTAAGTCGCATGTAAAAGGAAGAGCGAGATGAGGCCTAGCCATTATGATTTCTGTCAAATTGGATGTGGTGGCGGAAGCTATCTATCGGTCCAAAAGTAACTGTATTTTATCTGTTTTGTTGATAGGCAATTGGGGTTTTGAGTTAGTAAATGCATTGGTTTGCCTTAATGTATATTGTCCACCTAATAATATTGGGAGTGTTACCTCCTTCTGGGAAGAACTGGAGGAGGTTATATATTATTGTGAATCTCAATACCTGAATGCTGCTACGATTTTATGTGGTGATTTTAATTCTAGAGTTGGTTCGGATATTAGTAGAAAGTGATTTGATCATAACGAAGTCTTTTTACCTGATCACTCCTCCTTAGATAAGGAGGCTAATACACAAGGTAGAAGGTTAGTTGAGTTAATGTCATCCTTTCAGTTAACTTGCCTTCATGGCAGTTTTTTTGGATAATTCTAAGGGTTATTTTACTTTCTTAAAAAACAGTAGGGCAGCAAGTGTCATTGATTATATTTTTTGTTCCACTAGGTTATTATCTTTTAAGCTGAACATCTTAGATCGTCCTGACAGTGATCACTTACCAGTGTCTCTCTTTGTATCTACAGTTAACCCTCAGTTGCCTTCTATTTCCACTGTTTGGGCTGAGAGGACTATTGTTGTGGGGAAACGATTGAAATGGTCCCCCACTATCGATTTATCAATCAGGGAATTACTAAACAGTCCTAATCTTGTGCTTTTGCATAGGGATGTAGTTAAAGGAGATATGGATCCTATAGAAGGCCTTAACTATATTATTTCAATGTTAAGGCCTTTATTAGTTCAGAAGTCACGGGAACCTGGTTCTGCCCCTTACTGGAGTAGCTGGTTTGATAAGGAATGTAGATTGGCCAAACAACATCTGACTCGATTGATTAGGAAGTTAAGACAAACTCGGCTAGCCTCAGATTTAGATATTTTGACCCAATGTCATTCAACTTATAAGGAACTTCTGAAACAAAAAAAGAGTTCATACATTGTCAGCTCAGTGGAAGGAACTGGGGAAGGCTGTCATGGAAAAGAATGAAAAAAGTTTTGGTCTTTAATTTCACCTCCTAATCCAGGCCTTAGCTGTAGAATGAATGACTGTATTGCTGCCGGTACATGGTGTTCCTATTTTAGTAACATATTTGACAGTGACACCAATGCCAGGCAAAATAATGTTAGCAATAGCCAGTTGCTTTTGTTATTAACACCAGAATGGCCCCCAGTCACGGAACAGGAAGTTGCTGAACTTATAGATGCTTTAGCAACAGGAAAAGCACCTGGGGAGGACATGATCCCTCCTGAGGTGTATAAGACCTATATTGAATGGTGGACCCCTTTCCTTGCCAAATTATTTACCTACATTAATGCTACAGGATATTTTCTGGAAGGCTGGAGGCAGAGTATTATTTTTCCAGTTTATAAAAAAGGGGATAATTCTAACCCCCAGAATTATCACCCAATCAGTTTACTGGATATTAGTTCTAAGATTTACTGTCATTATCTCCTTCTGAAGTTGGTAAAGTGGGTTGAGGAAAATGATATTTTACATCAAGAACAAGCTGGGTTTAGGAAAGGCCATAGTACGGTGGACCAAATCTTTGTCCTTCATCATTTAATCTGTAAATATACAAGTAGGCCATTTAAATGACTTTTTGCAGCATTTATAGACTTTTCTTCTGCATTTGATACACTCCCTAGGGATCGCCTATGGGGATAAGCTCACAGGGACCAATATTGACAGGAGGTTGCTGCTTTTAATGCAGGAATTATATACTAATACCACCTTGAGGGTAAGGATAAGCGCAGATGGAAGACTGATGGAGGAAATTCGTTCCACCAAAGGTGTTAGACAAGGGTGTTTATTGGCCGCACTTATTTTCAACCTTTATATTAACAACATTGTAAATGTTCTAACTCATGCAGATCACTTTCCCCCCTCAATTGGAAACCTTAAGATTGCAACCCTTATTTATGTGGACAACATTGTTCTATTATCCTTGAATAGGAAAGGGCTTAAGAGGATTTTAAATAAGCTGCAAGATTTCAGTGATTCGGAGCAATTGAAGGTGAATTACGCCAAATCTAAAATAGTGGTTTTTGGCAAGCGTTCACCAAAATTTAGTTGGACTTTGGGTGATCGCAAGATTGAACAAGTCTCTGCCTTTAAATATTTGGGTGTATTCTTTGACAAAAGAAATAGCAGGAAATTCAAACTTCAGAACGTTAAAACATTAGCGCAAAAATCAAGTTATGCCTTACTAAAATTTTTCCATTCTAGAGGAGGCAACTTGGTAATTCCAGCTTTAAAGGTTTTTTCGGGGAGAGTAATTTCCCAAATGTTATATGGTATAGAGATCTGGGGTATAAAGCAGAACAACATACATATCCCCGAAGTTACTCAGAATAAATTTTTGAGGCAAATTTTGGCTGTTCCACCATCTACTCCAGCAGCTTTTCTTAGAATGGAGACGGGTATGGTATCTATAAAGGCCAGGGCTGCTGTTGCTATAATTTCTTATTATAAGAAACTCTTGGACATCTCCCTAAACTCTGTTTGGCCGAGCAGTGGAGAAGAGGAGGCTGGGCTACTCTGGTGCAAATGCTCCTAAAATCTAAAGCTCTTTCTACTGACATTTTTGTCTTTTCTGAAATAAAACAAATGCTGAGGGAATGGATGTTTAAATTGAATAAAGATCAGGACTTAGATATAGTAAGATCTTCAAACTTTTCCCAGCTGTACTGTTTCCTGAAACCAAGTCACTCAAGAGTGCAATATTTGTATTCACTTACCTTTTCCTCTTTGAGAAAGGCGTTCACTGAACTGCGTTTTCAAACTATGCCAACGGCAGTTCTGGATGGCAGATACTTGTCCATTCCCAGGCATTTGAGGTTTTGTATTTGTGGAGCAGGACAGATTGAGGATATTGTACATTACCTGCTTCATTGCCAGCTTTATCAAAACCCTAGGGTAAGATTCTTGGAGCCTATTTTGGCTACCCTTCAAGGGGAGAATACACATATGAAATTGTATTGGTTACTTTCCGATTGAGACCCATCGGTCACCTATGGTGTGGTGCTGTTTGCCAAAGCTGCCAGAACTATTCATGCCAACTACCTGGGGGAAATAGCGGTAGAATGTAAAGGAGATTCCTTAATATGATGGGGGTAGGTGCCTTGTGTGCTTGATTTTGACCTAATTTTATCATTTTATCATTGTTTGTATTTTGATGTATACCTGGATTTATGTTTTATCTTATTGTGATGGCTGTTAGCTAATACAATAAACAATCTTTGACTTTGGTGGAAAGGCTGGTATCCCACATGCACACAGCCATGTCACACAGGTGGACTAGGGCAGCAATCGGGCTTGAGGAGGAGGTGTATTGAGGCAGGACAGGTTCAGATCTATGCTTCAGTGGCATCTGCTGGATCCTACCTCCCCTGTCCCCTATCCCAGGCCTGACATACCCTCTTTGGGCTAACAGACCAACTGGCAATTGGGAGATAAAAGCATGGGATAGAAATCAGACACAGGATGTCAGAGCGTAGCTTTATTGAAATTTCATCCCCCACTTTTTCATCAGCCCAAGATAACAATCTAAATCAGACATTATGGCTAGTGGGTTATTTCAGGGGGACCAGATGATAGTGTGTACTCAAGGGCCTTCTGTGAGGCTTGGGTTGGTTGGGGTGGAGGTTGGAGAGGTGGTGTTCATTGGTGCTAACCCATTGCAGTAATCTGGGCTGCAACACGTAATATTTGTCCCTGGAAATGGCTTTCAGCGAAATTCACATAACGGTTTAGGATAAGAATTAGACCATCTGGCCCCTGGACTGGAAGAAAAGAAGTCATGAGTGTAAGGATAACACCTTTCTTTGTAAAAGGGAAGAACTGTCAAGGATTGTAATGGGTGTGACTTGTAAGTAGTGTCCACATGTTCGAATCGGGGAGGAATGCTTGAAGCAGGAATTCAAGAATTCAAGCAGTCCACTAAAGGTTCACTTGCTAACTTTTGACACTATACCTACCGTCCGTTAGTTTGCAGGATTATTTGCAAACATAGATTGTGGTCCACCAGTGGACCTCTGCCCCCTTTTGGGAAAAAGAATAAGCGTCTGTTGGTCCCTAGGATACAAAGAATGCCGAATTTGGTGGATTTTGGTCTGATTTTGCACACAGACATTGCATATTCTTAAGTAAATGTCCTGCTCAGAATCAATATAAATTACAGCCCAGTCCTAAATAAACTCTACCCCAGAGGCAGCCATGCCAACTGAGCACATGCTGCATCCTCAGAGGATGCTTGTTCAACCAGAGTAGAGCCTAGCTGAGAGTACTACCGTCTTGCCCACCCTTGACTTTTGGATCCACAAGGAGGTATTAGCAGGTATTTTCTAATGCCTTTCTGAAATCTAGCTGCAGTCTGTCAGTGGTGTTTCCACAGTCAGCCAGACAAGTCATTTTGTCCAAGGAGATGAGACTGGTCTGGCATGACTTATTCCTGACACAACCCCTGCTGGCGCCTAGAAATCCTGCCAGGACAAATGTTTCTCATCTCTGATGCAATTGAACAGGGCACAGAACAACAACAAAGCTCTCCATTGCAAGGATGAAATCAACAAGTCTGGCATAACGTGCGATTGGGAGGTGTACTTGGCTTCAAGCTCTTCTCCTCACATCCTCCCTTTTCCACAAGCCATAGACACCAGGCCCAGGAATGCATACATTCCTTAACAGTGTCAGATCTAGCAGAACCAGGAATAAAAAGAGAAGATTAACTCATAGTGGTCTCTTCATTCGTTCAGTCAGTCAGTCAGTCAGTCAGTCAGTCAGTCAGTCACTTTCTGTCTTCTTATTCTGCTTTATGAGTTTCTGAACAGTTGTATTTTTCAGCAATTACCTTCTTTCCTCAGCTCAGCTCTTTCCTCAGACCTGCTTTGATCTTTCTGCCCTCCTGTTTGCAGCTTTCCTGTCCTTCCTTATACAGGCGAGTCCCTTCATTATGGCCTCTATTCTCTGCAGCACACACCACTCCAGTCCACTCCAGTCCAGTCCACTCCATTCCAGGGCAGCACACTAACCGGAATCCAGAATTTCTCTATAGTGGTCAGCCTTCCTTTGTCTCACAGCCAGCCTTCGATACTGCAGTTCATGCAAGGAATATCAGAACTTTCGTTGTATAGGAGGAAAAGGTACATGTGCAGGACCAATAGGAAAGATATTTTATATAACAGAACTGAACAAAAAAGGTAAGATGCAGACTTGCCTGCTTTTGTCACAGGTTGGGTGGAACCAACGTCTTGGAAAGGAGGATCTCTAGAATGCTTATCTTGCCCTCCAATTCTACATATGACCCTAGGAGCAGACTAAACTGCAGTGTTCTCCTCCCCCCCCCCCCCAAGAATACCCAGATTGTCCAGTGTGCTTAACCTTTCAAAAGCAGGGCAGCATATTCAGGCTCCTGTAACACTTTAAGGAGAACTGACAGACCAATTCTAACTGGGCTTTACGACACTGGAACTGAGGTTCCATTGTTGCGAATGGTCATAAGGCAGAATACACAGTAGTGGTGTCACAGTGGGCTACAGGCAGGTCTGCAGGTGACTTGACAAGGAGGAAGGGCGATGGGGAGGAACACGAGAGTGTCTGGATGAGGAAGGCTGCAGGTGGAATGGGGCAGCAAGGAGTTGAGGAACAAGTATATTCCAGGATCCTAAGCCAGTCTCTCTGCCCTTTCCTGTTCCTTATTCTCCTTGGTTCCCTGCCTGGGAAATGACTGGCACAGCTCCAAGAAGACCCACCAGGGCAGTGGAGACTTGTCCTAGTTTATGGGCACCAAAGTTTCCTTACCTTGAGGAAGTCTATGAGACTGCCCCCCCTCGCAAGACTGCACCCCTCCCTTACTCAAGGCAGTGCTGGCAAACAGAGTTCAAGGTGGAGTTCAGGGCTTGTCGCGTTCACAAGGTTGTACCCATGATTCGTGTTACAGTCCATTAATGAACATACACTAGGAAAAGTGTCCAGAATCCAGTGCTGGTTACTTAGGACATTGGCAAGGAGAGATGGCTTGAGTTGTTCTGCCTGATGTGTTCTTATACGCATTTGAAAACTTATCCATAGTCTATACATGGCATTGAGTATGTTGCAAGGTAATCCCAGATGTTGCAGGGTAATCCCATGGTTCAAAAGCAAACTCAGTAGGCAGTGGTGATCAAATCCAGGCCTTTATTGTAAAATCCAATAACATCTCTCAAGTTGTTCAGATTAGGCAATCCCATACATCCAATATGTACAGTTTACAGATTTTGACCAGGCAGTAGGTGGTACTGCAACCCCTTAGTTCAAAAGCTGACCTCATCTCCTCATGATTTTCTTTTGGCCTTCGAAATGCTGCCTGGGTCCCGATGGTCAGAGGTGTTCTTAAACAAGTGGTATAGCTAGAGGGTGCAAAGCACTACATTTGGCAGGACACGCCAGGTGCCCATGATGGACAATGGAGCTTACACGGGAGCAGATCGTCACACCTGAGACTCTCTGTTGAAGTTGGCCTGGTTGCTAATCCCTCCTAGTTCTTACCCCTCTCAACTGAAGATCCACAGCTGCACTTAATCACCCCTGATAAGGAGACTCTCCGTCTGCTGAGGTGCCAAGCACTCCAACTGGTCCTAATTCCTGTTATTTGTCCTTCCTGGCCATCAAAGGAGAGACAACACATTCCTTCCCCTTTGTTTATTTACCCACATTCCTGCAGCTGGGAACTGCTAGCAACTTCTCAGTTACTCTTTCTTAGTTTGGTTCAGGCTTCCCCTGCCAACTTAGGCCAAACCAGGACTTATCCATGACAGAGCCTCACTGCAGTGTGCAAGGGACGGCCCCTTCCTCTCCAGAGGTGGTATAGTGTCTGTAGATGCAGCCACAGTCATCACCCAGGCACACACTCTCACACACACACCCGCACCACAGTCCAGTCCAACCTGCCTCCAGTGATCAATATGCAAGAGGTGTTTTATTTTTTGGAAGATTTCAACATTTCTTTTTCTTCTTTTTCACAAAAAATGAATGTCCAGAATGCAATGTTATGCAATGTTATGTTTTTATTTTGTTATTTTGTTATCACAAAAAACACAAAAAACACAAAAAACACACCTGTGTTCACCTGTGAACCTGTGGCCCCCTCCTCTCCAGAGGTGGTATAGTGTCTGCAGATGCAACCACAGTCATCACCCACGCACACTCTCTCTCACACACACCCACACCACAGTCCAGCCCAACCTGCCTCCAGTGACCAATATGTGAGGGGTGTTTTATTTTTTGGAAGATTTCAAGGTTTTTTAAAATTTTCTATTTCTCGTTTTTTTCAAAAAATGAATGTCCAGAATGCGATGTTGTTTTTATTTAGTTATCACAAAAAACACACGTCTACCTATGAACCTTCTCAGATCTATGCCAGCTTTTTTGCTGGGGTTGGTCTGTTAGGCCAAAAAGGGTATGTAAGGGCTGGGATAGGGGACACAGGATCCAGCGGATGCCACTGCTGTCTAGATCTGCACCTGTCCTGCCTCAATACACCTCCTCCTCAAGCCCGATTGCTGCCCTAGTCCGCCTGGGTGACATGGCTGTGTGCATGTGGCAGAGCGGCCATTCCACCAGGAGCAACACCCTGTAGATCAACAGAGTGGCAAACGACTCACTTTAATTGTATGGATGAATTGGTTAACCCATTTCAGCTCAGCACACAGGTGTACACATCTGATCCCTGTTGCTTAAATGCAACATTGGGCAGAAATGTCTTAAAGGAAAGGTGATAAATTGGTTATAATGAACACGTTGGTTTTGTGCTGCAGTTGTAAACAACCTTTGACCTGGGATGGGGGAAACTAAAAAAATTGAACGTTTCTTCAGCTTTTGATGCTCCCATGGAATAATGTTGCTCTGTGTTCGAGAGTTACCTCCTTGCACAATAGAAAATTAGTCTTAATACAAAATAGTGAAATATGTGTAGCTTACACAAAGTGGTCAAAGTATGCACTACAGAGAAAAAGTTTCTCTCTCTCTCTCTCTCTCTCTCTCTCTCTCACACACACACACACACACACACACACACACACACACCCTCTGCTGTTGGTTTTAGACTTGCATCTCACAGTTAGAATATGCCCTTCATTCCCTTGATCCTCTTGCTCTCTGTCCTCTTGTGCCTACAACATTGGCTAAATTAAGCACACCCTCCCATTTTGCTCTTCCACTGCTTCCCTGGCAATGGGCATCACTTTCCACATGATGTGGTGATATAAGCCCTTGGCACGAATTCGGCACCAGTGGCCGATTACCGCCCTCCCCGCCTCGTGCTTTCAGGCTGAGGCTTCTGCCGCGATTGGTTATCACGGCTAGGGGAGGCAGGGACAGAGCACCTGCCTGGAGTGCGCGCTGCGGCTGGGCTCAGTGCACTCCCGGCCGGGAATGAGGGCAGATGCATCCTCGGTGGGAGCGAACTGGGCTGGCTTGCGGCCCTGCCAAACGGCTAGGCGCACCTCTCGGTGAAGCAAAGGCGAGCAGGAGCAGGCAGGTGCAAGGCTGCGGAGCTTTCAGCCACTGCCAACGGGCTGCAGTGGTGCGTTCTGGGTGGCCTGAGCAGCGAGGCTGAGGTGGTCTGGTGGGCAGCGGTCCTACTGTGGAGGGCGTCATCGTGTGAAGCGCCTGAGCGCGGAGGAAGCCTTGCCGGTCCTCCATCCACCTGAGGGTCCATAGGAGCGAAGCAGGTGGTGTGGGCGCGTCTGGGAGCGGATTTTGTGCCTCCTCCCCTGCTTTCTGTGCTTTCGGGCACTTGTATCCTCCAGTGAATTCTAGCACACGGGGTGGGGGGACGTTTCTCTTTCAGGTTCACTATGGGTAAGAGAAGCCAAAAGAGGGACGGGAAAGCCCCCAAGAGACCTGCACCCCCTCCTTCCACTCCAGTTTCTTCTTCGGAAGAGGAGGAGGATCAGAACAAGCTGAGGGCGCTGTTGGCACACTTTGAGGCTAGAGAGAAGTAGAAAGCCCTTCATGGTGCGGGGAAAGGTGATGGGGTGGGGTATCCGGTGCGTTTACCCTGCTACATAGGTCTAATGGGAAAGGGCGCGGTACCCATCTCATTGAGCTTTTGTCTTCTAGGAAGTGTGTGAGGGGCCAAGGGGTTGTTGATGTTCCAGAACCCTCCACCCAAAGGGACCACACGCCCAAAGTAGAGATCACAGGTGCCACGCAGGTAGCGCAGAATGGAGCACAGCCGGTGCCGAGCGCTTCAGGTGTGACGGCACTGGATGCAGGTGGCAGTATAGGAGTGGGATGGGATGAGCAGGAGAGCTTCGCAGTTCCCTCCGCCGCCCTTGGGGTGCAGTAGTGGCCTTGGTCTCAGTGGGGGGGTGCCCAACCCATATTTCCTGGGGGGCTTATACCAGCAGGGAGCCCAGGGCGGGCTGGCACAGGCTGCAGTGATGTCGGTTGGTGCAGCCACTCCCCCACCCCCTGCCTGGGCCCCTGGGGTGCCGGGCTTGGCGGCTTTCCCCCCTTTGGGGAACTTGATGGCCCCTTTGGCCAACCCCGGGGCACCATTGGGAGGTTTTGTGGAGCAGGTTGAGTGTCTCCGGGTCTCCTATGGGGACGTGGCTCTCCCCTTGGGTGGTCACTTGGCTCTAGCAGTCAAAGAAAAGATATGGAAGGGCGAATATGTGGACATGTTCAGCCTTCTGCAGATCGAGCCAGAACCCATCCCGAAGTTGGGTGAGCCGGTTCGGGACCAGGAGATGGTGAGGAAGCGGAAGTTTGACAAGAACTGGGCTAATTGGTTGAACAGTTTGTCATTTACGCATCCGTGCTGCTCCAAATGTATCCCAACCGAGCCCCTGCTCTCTTCAAGTACTTGGACATTGTGCACAGGGCATTCAGGGACTATATTGGCAGGGCCTGGATGGCCTATGACCACCATTTTAGATTGCGCGCCGTGCATGATCCAGCATTGGACCGGCATGTTCCACAATGGGAATTGTGAACACAGTTGGTCATCCCTTCCAGTCTGGCGTGGGGTGACCGCTCTGACAGCAGCCATGTTATTGCCAGGAATAAATCTGAACCCAGCAAGGCACCCAATGGTGCCGTGTGGGTTCAAAACCCACGAATGTGTTTTGAATTCAATGCCTCAGGAAAGTGCGGAAGGAACAACTGCACTTTCCTGCACTTTTGCGGCTTGTGCGGGGCCAATCACCAAGTGTCCTCCTGCCCTAAGCTGGGTGGGTCCAGGCAGGGCGTTGGACAGCAGGCAGGGCATAGCTGCAGGAGCGGCACTCCCTCTTTCCCTCCCCCCAATAGCAAGGGGGCCAACACCGAATAAGTTGCCCCAGTTATGTTTATGGTTGGGTTCTTACCCTGACAAAGTTGCTGTGGCGCGTTTGGTGGAGGGGTTTTCTTGGGGCTTTTGAATTCCAGCGGCAAGGCCCATTGAGCCTGTGCTGGCCAAGAATTTGCGTTCAGTTAAATGGTTGGAGCATGTTGTTAGGAAAAAGATTGCTAAAAAGGTAGAAGCGGGCAGGATAGTTGGACCTTTTCCGACCCCGCTTATTCGTAACCTGCAGGTTTCTCCTTTGGCGGTAGTGCCCGAGAAATCCCCAGGGGAATTCCGGATAATTCATCATCTCTCCTTCCCGGAGGGCAGCTCCATGAACGATGGGATCCCCAGTGATCTGTGTTCCGTTAGGTACACTTCGTTAGATCAAGCAGTGGGGTGGCTGTGGTCATGTGGCGTGGGCGCGCTAATGGCGAAGGCGGACATCGAGTCCGCATTCCGCCTGCTGCCTGTCCATCCGGATGATTTCTGCCACCTGGGCTTTCGTTTCGAAGGCGCCTATTATGTTGACAGAGCGTTGCCTATGGGATGTGCTATTTCGTGTGCCCATTTTGAGTGTTTCAGTACCTTCTAGGAGTGGGCTGTCCAGTTTCAGATGGGGTGGGTCACTTCCACTCACTATCTCGACTTTCTTTTCATGGGACCAGCAGGTACTGGAACATGCAAAATGCTGCTCTCAACTTTTATTGCTCTGTGTGAGCAGCTGGGAGTCCCCCTGGCGCATGACAAGACCAAGGGTCCTGCCACTCGGATGACGTACCTTGGCATTGAGCTTGACACTGTTAACCAGTGTAGTAGGATCTCAGAAGCCAAGCTGCAGCAACTGGCGGGTTTGCTTAGGCAGGCCCTGGCTGCCAAGAAAATGACTCTGAGGGAGCTTCAGGTGCTAGTAGGGTATCTCAACTTCGCCTACCGGGTCGTGGCACCGGGGCGGGCCTCTTTGAGGCACATGTCTGACTTAATGTCCGGACTTCGCAGGCCTTCCCACTGCATATGGGTCACTACCGCCCTGCGGGGCGACATGGCTGTGTGGCTCCAGTTTCTTGACCAATTTAATGGGGTTTCGTTTTGGAGAACACGGAGGTTGGTGGAGGCCAAGTTGCAGGTGCAATCTGACGCAGCAGGGGGTCATGGGTTCGGAGTCTATTTTAGGGGTAGCTGGTGATCTGCCCACTGGCCAAGTGACTGGGTGCAGGAGGACATCACAAGGGATTTGACCTTTCTCGAGTTTTTTCCCATCCTGGTGGGAGTGCACTTATGGGCCCCTGAGTTTGTCAATTCTTCTGTTCGCTTCTGATGTGACAACCAGGCGGTGGTTAGAATCATCAACAAGCAAACGTCTAAATCGCCGAGGGTTATGAGCTTGGTGAGAGCTTTCTTTCTCCAGTGCCTATCAGTTAATGTCCTCCTTTCTTCACGGCACATGCCCGGGGTTCAAAACAGCATTGCCAACGCTCTCTCTCATTTTCAGGAGGAGGATTTTTCAGGCAGCTGGCTCCGGAGGCGCGTTTGGACTCAGAATCCATGCCCCTATGGCTGTGAAGCCTTGGCTCAGCACCACCCAAAACATGATCTGGGCTTCCCTAGCGGACACTACCAGGGACAGTTACCAGGGACACTACCTAGCGGACACTACCAGGGACAGGGAAGAAGGTTCAGGAGTTTTTGACTTTTCGCAGGCAGCATTTCTAAAATCTCCTGATTTTAGAAATGGTTTATGTCAGAATGCCAGATGCAAGGGAGGGCACCAGGATGCAGGTCTCATGTTATCTGGTGTGCTCCTTGGGGCATTTGGTGGGCCGCTGTGAGATACAGGAAGCTGGACTAGATGGGCCTATGGCCTGATCCAGTGGGGCTGTTCTTATGTTCTTATATCAGATTCCAAAGTCAGTAAGTCAATCAAATCAGTCAGAGTATCCAAGTCAAAGTCCAAAGTCCATAAGCCAAGTCACAGTCTGAGGTCAGATTCCAAAGTCAATAAACCCAGTCAGTCAGTCAGTCAGTCTCGTCTCGTCTCGTCTCGTCTCCTCTCCTCTCCTCTCCTCTCCTCTCCTCTCCTCTCCTCTCCTCTCCTCCCTCCAACCTGCACTCCTTCTACAACCCACACCCCCTTCCTGCCTCAGGTGCTCCTTATATCCCTATTGCCCTTTTGCCTTCAAGTGGCTGCAGCTGTGCAGCACACTCTGCTGGATGCCCAAGCCTTACCCTTAAAGGGGCCACTGCTGACACCACATCTACTTCCTTGCCAGATCTTCTGAGATTCCAATACACTGGGAGAGGTAAGTGAAGAAACTTTAACTTAACTCTACAGCTGCTGCCTGGGCCCCTATGGTCAGAGATGTTCTTAAATCAGTGGTATAGCTAGAGGGTGCAAAGCACTACTATACTACAGTGGTATAGCTAGATTGGTACTGGTACTATACTACAGTGGTATAGCTAGAGGGTGCAAAGCAAAGCTGCATTGTAAGCTTACATGTAGCTGCAATGTAGCAAGCAGATCTTCGAACCGAAGACTCTCTGTCCAAGAGGGAACTCCTAACCCCCCTGGGCACTCATTATGCTATACTATGCACCTATGCTAATCGTACTGATTACAAGTTGGCCTGGTTGCTAACCCCTCCTAGTTCTTTCCCCTCCCACCTGAAGATCCACAGCTGCACTCAATCACCCCTGATAAGGAGACTCTCTGTCTGCTGAGGTGCCAAGCACTCCGGATTGGTCATAATTCCTGTTATCTGTCCTTCCCAGCTATCAAAGGAGAGATAACACATTCCTTCCTCTTTCTTTATTTACCCACATTCCTACAGCTGGGAACTGCTAGCAACTTCTCAGTTACTCTTTCTTAGTTTGGTTCAGGCTTCTCCTGCCAACTTAGGCCAAACCAGGAATTATCCATGACAGAGCCTCACTGCAGTGTGCAAGGGACCACCCCCTCCTCTCCAGAGGTGGTATAGTGTCTGTAGATGCAGCCACAGCCATCACCCAGGCACACTCTCTCACACACACACCCGCACCACAGTCCAGTCCAACCTGCCTCCAGTGATCAATATGCAAGAGGTGTTTTATTTTTAGGAAGATTTCAAGGTTTTAACATTTTCTTTTTCTTCTTTTTCACAAAAAATGAATGTCCAGAATGCAATGTTATGTTTTTATTTTGTTATCACAAAAAACACACGTCTACCTGTGAACCTTCTCAGATCTATGCCAGCTTTTTGCCGGGGTTGATCTGTTAGGCCAAAAAGGGTATGTAAGGGCTGGGATAGGGGACACAGGATCCAGCAGATGCCACTGCTGTCTAGATCTGCACCTGTCCTGCCTCAATACACCTCCTCCTCAAGCCCGATTGCTGCCCTAGTCCGCCTGGATGACATGGCTGTGTGCATGTGGCAGAGCGGCCATTCCACCAGGAGCAACACCCTGTAGATCAACAGAGTGGCAAACTACTCACTTTAATTGTATGGATGAATTGTGTGTGCATTACAGCTCTGCACACAGGTGTACACTTTCGATCCCTGTTGCATAAATGCAATGTTGGGCAGAAATGTCTTAAAGGAAAGGTGATAAATTGGTTATAATGAACATGTTGATTTTGTGCTGCAATTGTAAACAACCTTTGACCTGGGATGGGGGAAATTTAAAAAATTGAACATTTCTTCAGCTGCTCCCATGGAATAGTGTTGCTCTGTGTTCGAGAGTTACCTCCTTGCACGATAGAAAATTAGTCTCAAATTTAAAAAATTGAACATTTCTTCAGCTGCTCCCATGGAATAGTGTTGCTCTGTGTTCGAGAGTTACCTCCTTGCACGATAGAAAATTAGTCTCAATAGAAAATAGTGAAAGATGTGTAGCTTACACAAAGTGGTCAAAGTATACACTACAGAGAAAAAGACTCTCTCTCTCTCTCTCTCTCTCTCTCACACACACACACACACACACACACACACACACACACACACACACACTGTCTGGTGTTTGTTTTAGACTTGCATCTCACAGTTAGAATATGCCCTTCATTCCCTTGATCCTCTTGCTCTCTCTCCTCTTGTGCCTACAGCATTGGCTAAATTAAGCACACCCTCCCATTTTGCTCTTCCACTGCTTCCATGGCAATGGGCATAACTTTTCCACATGATGTGATGATATTAAAATCCTCATATAATGTCGACCATATAGAGCTACCTATAGGCCGAGGTTTCTTCTTTGTTGGGATGGGTTACTTGCACACAGACTCAGAAATGTATGCCTTCTTTAGAGATGCTCTGTCCTTCCTGTGGAAGGAGGAGGTTCAACTTGATTTAAAGCAGTCGTTAATCTGGATGGGTGATGTATATGGGGCTATATCTGGGGTTCACAACTGGTGGTAGACATACCACTGGTGGTATGCCGGGTAGTGTTGGATGGTACACACAGCATTCCTACCATGACATGAGTGTCCAACAGTGGTAGGAGGCTCAGCCCAGGAATCTGAGCACCAGCGCATGGTTTTTGCATGCTTGCCCTGCGCCTCTTACTGCTCTTGGACTCTGCATTGCAGTCTCCAAACTCAGAAGTAACTGGTGATTATGTCATCTCCAGTTACTTCTGCGGAGAGCATTGGAGTAAGTGGTATGTCAGGGGAACAGCATTGAGAAATGCTGGTCTATATTATTTTGCCTACTTAGAAAAACCCTACGATGCGCAAGGTTGAGAGATTCTTATTTGAATTCTTCCAGTCTGGTATTTCTGGAAAGAGAGGAGAGTGGTGGGCGAAAACCTGGGATGGGCAAGTCAAGTCATGAGTCTCCGCCCCCCTGGACTCAACTGGAAACGAAACCTAATGGGTGAACTTTCCAAGTCGCCCAGAGTGTTTTCGTAACTCAGAAAGACATGAGTCACAAGTCTTTCCATTTATCAGCAGCTGCATTAATTTCCTGGCTTTCAATGTCCCATAATCTGCGTAAGTTGCTCATCCTATTCAAAGTATCATTGTCCATAGTATCTATCCAGCAAGAGGTCGATAGAGAGGATTTTAAGGATGAAACGATGAAAACCCATAGAAAACACACACACCCTCCCTATGTCACACTGGCCTCCCCACCTCCTCCCCGCATCACCAGGCCTCCCCCCTCCCTGGAAGGCCCCCGCCCTGTTTGCCATTCCGCAGCCCAGCGGTTGCAGGCACCACCGAGCTGTGGAACACAGGCGCCTGCCGGGCGGAGGCTCAGCGCCCGCCCAGCACTGAACCACTTCCGGCAGAAGTCCGGTGGTAAGCCCCGCAAACATGCCTTGCAGCTGTGATCCGAGCCACGGAGTCACGGTGTGGACCACAGGATTGGGCTCCGTCTATATTGCCCATCCGCCAGACATAAGGCCACATACGGAACACAGGGGGCTAAGCCAAGAATCTTATATATACAGCTTGAGAGAACTTCCTGATTGAACATCCTGATTGAAGGCCAGCAGCCAAATTTGAATCCCATAAAGGAGTTGGGCTGAAGTTTTGGCATTAAAAATAAACAGAGCTGCTGGAATGAATAAATTGCCTTCCGAGTAAAAGAAGCCTAATATATGGCCTGAGAAGAAAGTTTAGCAGAATTAATGACCAAAATGCGTTGAGGGACCCATGACAATTTGTAATGGAAATTCAAGCCCAAATACCTCAATGTCTTAACTTGTTGGATCACCTTGCCTTGGAAAACCCAGGAATGATACTTCTAAGATTTCTCAAACACAAGAATTTTAGTTTTACTGTAATTAAGTCTGCAAACCTAACCATGCTTTCCTGAGAGTAAGCCCCACTGAACAAAATAGGACTTACTTCTGAGTACACCTGGTTAGGCTTGTGCCCTAAGTTGAAGATTGTTGGCAGAAAGATATTGAATACATTCTGCTACTAAGCCTTTTGGCCTGATACCTGCCCAGGAAATCAGGACCATGTCATCTGCATACAATAATAAAGGTCCTGCCAATGACTAAGTTTGGGGCAGTGAGAATCAATGGAGGCCAGGGGTGATGATAAATAGTTAATAAATAGATTGAATAAAATAGGGGCAAGGACACAACCTTGCTTCCCTCCTTTATTGGTATAGAAAGAGTCAGAGAGATTGCCTTGTAGGTTCGATCTGACTCAAAATGAAGTAATACTTCATTCCCCACCCTAAGGACCCAATCACACCCAGGGCTTGCACTGATGGAAATTGTGTTAAGAACATAAGTACAGCCCCACTGGATCAGGCCATAGCCCATCTAGTCCAGCTTCCTGTAACTCACAGCAGCCCACCAAATGCCCCAGGGAGCACAACAGATAACAAGAGACCTCATCCTGGTGCCCTCCCTTGCATCTGGCCTTCTGACATAGCCCATTTCTAAAATCAGGAGGTTGCGCATACACATCATGGCTTGTACCCCGTAATGGATTTTTCCTCCAGAAACTTCTCCAATCCCCTTTTAAAGGCGTCCAGGACAGATGCCGTCACCACATCCTGTGGCAAGGAGTTCCACAGACCAACCACACGCTGAGTAAATAAATCTTTTCTCTTGTCTGTTCTAACTCTCCCAACACTCAACTTTAGTGAATGTCCCCTGGTTCTGGTGTTATGTGAGAGTGTAAAGAGCATTTCCCTATCCACTCTGTCCATCCCCTGCATAATTTTGTATGTCTCAATCATGTCCCCCCTCAGGCGTCTCTTTTCTAGGCTGAAGAGGCCCAAGTGCTGTAGCCTTTCCTCGTAAGGAAGGTGCCCCAGCCCAGTAATCATCTTAGTCGCTCTCTTTTGCACCTTTTCCATTTCCACTATGTCTTTCTTGAGAAGCGGCAACCAGAACAGGACACAATACTCCAGGTGTGGCCTTACCATTGATTTGTACAACGGCATTATAATATTAGCCGTTTTGTTCTCAATACCTTTCCTAATGATCCCAAGCATAGAATTGGCCTTCTTCACTGCCGCCGCACATTGGGTCGACACTTTCATCGACCTGTCCACCACCACCCCAAAATCTCTCTCCTGATCTGTCACAGACAGCTCAGAATCCATCAGCCTATATCTAAAGTTTTGATTTTTTGCCCTAATGTGCATGACCTTACACTTACTGACATTGAAGCGCATCTGCCATTTTGTTGTCCATTCTGCCAGTCTGGAGAGATCCTTCTGGAGCTCCTCACAATCACTTCTGGTCTTCACCACTCAGAAAAGTTTGGTGTCGTCTGCAAACTTAGCCACCTCACTGTTCAACCCTGTCTCCAGGTCATTTATGAAGAGGTTGAAAAGCACCGACCCCAGGACAGATCCTTGGGGAACACCGCTTTTCACCTCTCTCCATTGTGAAAATTGCCCATTGACACCCACTCTCTGCTTCCTGGACTCCAACCAGTTCTCAATTCATGAGAGGACCTGTCCTCTAATTCCCTGACTGTGGAGTTTTTTCAGTAGCCTTTGGTGAGAGACTGTGTCAAACGCCTTCTGAAAGTCCAGATATATAATGTCCACGGGTTCTCCCGCATCCACATGCCTGTTGACCTTTTCAAAGAATTTGAAGTGTTGCGCCACTGCAAGGCCCCGGCAGTGCAAATGGCAGGGTGGGGTTTAGGGCCAGCTGGGTATGTGTCAGGAGTGAGTTGGAGGTGGATATTGCTGGAAGTAGCACTGCCAATATCCTATACACCTGGACTGGCCTCAACCTGCCCCCCTCCCAACAAACTGGTTGTACCCCAACTCCAAAAGCTGGCACATATCTGAGTAGGCCTGAGGAAGTTTTAGGAATTAATTCTCTGTCACTGCCTTGTCACTCACCAGCCCACAGCAATGGAGGAGGCAGGCAGGAGAGTGAGGAAGAAGTGACTTTCCTGGCTCACTGGGAGCCCCAACTTTGACCCAAGAATGTGGGGTGTGTAACGTAGCACAACTTGAAGTGTTGAGATGGATGCCTAAATTGTGGCTCTTTGGCTGTAATGGAATCATGGAAGATCTAGCGAGGGTGTCAGCAGTGGCCCCTCTAAGGGTAAGGCCTGGGCATTCAGCAGGGAGTGTGCTGCATAGCTGCAGCCACTTGAAGGCAATAGGGCCCTCAGGCATAAAAGCACCCCATGAAGGGAGAGTTTGGTGTGGGAAGAAGAAGGAGGAAAGTTGGAGAAAGGGGAGACTGGACTGAGGCACTGATGGCTAATGGACTACTGGAACTGTGACTAGACTGATTGGTGAATGGACTTTGGAGACTGCTGGAGACACAAGGACTGGTGTTTGGCTGCTGTGCCCAAGAGCTGCTGAGGACCAAGGGGCTGCTGTAGTGGTGAGAGGCTGCTGGCAGGAAGGAAGACCTGGCAGGAAGTAGGTTAAACAGGCGAGCTACCCTGGTGGTGGGTCCAGCAGTACTTCAGGGCAGAACCAGGGTCATTTCTGAGGAAAGAAGGGGAGCTAATTAGCTGAAAGTGGGCAGAATTCTCCAGGCAGAGCCTGGCCTTGGAATCTGGCAAAACACTGGCTGGCTTAGTCCTTTCACCCATGAGAAAGCTGACCTTTGGGAGGGTTGATGGAGGAATGAGGTGGGTTCCAGCTCATGAGGAGAGTCACACACCTTGGCCAAGAAAGGCAGGGGAACTGATGGGGTGCTGATGCTTGAAAATGGGAAATCTGACAGGCCAAAGGTGAGCTTTTAGACATAGGAGAGGCCTCATCCTTAGACCCCATTCAACAAGAGGCACTTCTGTTGATCTTTCTTTGGTTTCCCAAGCATTTCGTGGTTTGCAAGTATTTCCTCCAGGCTGGGCCCCGACAATTTCCCTGAGATAACTGGGAGAGATTTGGATTGGGCCCACAGACTATTTTTTGGCAGTCCCCAATGGTAAAGTCAGAGATGACCCAGAGATGTTTAGCCTTTCAGCTGTGTTTGCCAAAGGGTCATTCCAGCAATTACCCCCTTACCCCCCAAATAAAGAGACCAGACTTCGGCTTGGATATAAAATGGGCCACTTTATTAAACTTTAACATTAACTGCAACAGGGCAACCTTCCAACAAACGTGCGGAGCCATATGGGGGAAATGGTCCTAGCCATCTAGCCTGCAACTCATAGGGCGTACCTCCTGGCTCAAGGCCCCAGCTGTCAAATAGCCAGCCTAGGTCTCTCAACGCCACCCCCCAAAGGGGGGCAAGGCAGCTGGACTTCAGACCAGCCGTCAGAGCGTCACTGGTCTGACCGTCCAGGAGAGGGGTTTGCCTGCCTGCCTCCTGGAGCCAGTCAGGCATCATGGGAGCAGTTCAGGCTCGCCCCTCACCTTGCTGCCTTGGATGGACACTGAGCCAGATACCTACCTACCCCGCCCCGCACATATCCTGCCACAGGGGAGGACAGCCTAGCACTTGTCCTCCCCGCTCCCCAAAAGGAGAAAATCTTTCAAGTCCTGTTGCAGATCAGCCAAAAACAAATCATTACCGGTGGAGGACAAATGCACCCCATCGCTGTGGAACAGGGCAGGCTGCCTGAACCCGATAGCCGGGTGCTGAATCACGGCCCCGCCCTGCTCAACTACTACCCTCCCCAGGTAAGCCGTCACCCTCTTTCTGGTTACATCGATTCTACGAACACTCTGAGCCCCACGCCAGACCTGACGGGGAAGGAGGTTGGACCAGAGGATAACAATCCTCGGGAACCACAATCTGAGCAATGAGAACTCCCTACGGGCCTGGAGCCTCAAGGACATTGATGTCCTCTGGCCCAGGTCGTTCTCCCCTAAATGCACCACGATTACCTGGGGAGGGGGGTGCAACTGTAAATAATCAAACAACACAGGCAGGAACTGTCCCCAGCGCATGCCCCGTCTGGCAGCCCAGGTGACATTGGCCAGGCCGCCCAGCCCCAGCTGAGAACCAAAACTGCCTGCCAGCATTCTCTTCCTTGCCCAAAAGATAATTGAATGACCGCAGTTCAGGACCCTCACCGGACTCGTCCAAGGCAGACCTGTAACAGAGATGGGGGAACATAAGTAACGAATCTACTGAAACAAGATGCCCAATGGCAACGAAACAGGGACTCCACCAGGACCATCCCTCTGAACGAACACCAAGGCTGGCAACGCCAGTCAACACGCCCCCCTAACCACTAGGGGAGCCTGACCCTTGCACTCCTACCCCACAACCGGTGGGCTTCAATGAACATAATATTTTAAGGCGGCTGAGTGCCAATGACAGATTCTTTGGATAGCTCCAGGCTGGAAACCCAGTCTGGCAGCCGTAGACGCAGCACCGATCCGAAAGGAATGGAGGCCAAACTGCCATGGTGCCACTCCCATCCTGCGCAAGGCCGCGCTAAAGACAGCCCGAAACTGATACACCATCAGAGGAGAAACGTCCTGGTGACGGAAGAACGGCCCCTCTCCTCGAGGAGCCACACAGCAATATTCCACCACCGCTTGATCTGGGCAAATATCTGCACAGACTGCCTTTTTCAGATGGACCCACTGGCCCTTTCCCCTCTGATCTGTTTTAGAATACCTTAAAAACAGAGAAACACGTTTAACTCCCAACTGACAATCGCCCCAACGTAGAGTCCTGTCCCCAGGTGACATCTTCGAAACAGACAACACCTCACTGGGACAGAAAGCCCCAAAAAACAATACTAGGCAACAAGCCTTAAATAACACGGCCTCATACCGCGAGGCACAGTGCAGACTGTAATCGGCACATAATCAATGCAGAAGGTCTGGGGTAACCGGACGCCTGGTATCCTGGGCCACAGGAAGACTCCTCCTAACCCCTTCCAGCATCCGCCGGACCCGAAAATCTGATGTGCTGTTGCTCCAGCCAAGGGACTTGGCTTGAAAGGACAGCGCAGCCAGATACATGGAAATGGAACGTGCCGATAAATTCCTACCCCTAAGGGCGAGTACAAAACACATCAGATGAGGCACAGGGACAGGCCAAGTGTCCGCCAGACTGCTCTGCCTGAGAAAAAATAAAAAACTCATAAACTTTTCTTCTATAACTAACCCTGGTAGACGCTGCTAAAGAGGCCCAAATCAGATTTTGGGCGGGTTGAAACCAAGGCTCCATAGCCATAGAGGCATGGGTTCTGGGTCCAATCGAGCCTCCGGGGCCAGCTGCCGGAAACGCTCCTCCTGGAAACGAGAGAGAGCGTCGGCAACACTGGTCTGAACTCCGGGCACATGCCTAGCTGAAAAAAGGACATTAAGCGACAAGCACTGGAGAATAAATGCTCTCACCAAGCGCATAACCCTGGTGGACTTAGAGGTCTGTGTATTAATAATCCGGACCACCGCCTGGTTGTCGCACCAGAAGCGGACCGCAGAATTACTAAACTCAGGACCCCAAATATACATGGCTACCAAAATGGGGAAAAACTCAAAAAACGTCAA